>NC_081139.1:5081609-5681609 GCF_958295425.1 Solea solea
ATGAAGTTGTCGTGGAGAATGCGGTTGTCTGTGTTGAGGAGGTAAGTTCAGCTGAAGTTGTGTGAGAGACACTAGTAGCAATTGTCGATTCTTGGATCGTTGTTGCTTCACTTGTGGGAATAATTGTGGATGACAGGGACACTGAAGGTTCACTTGTAGATGTGGATGGCATTTGTGATGTTGATGGAGTTGTCAAATCTGTGTTCGGGGAAGCCGTCTGTGAAGCTTCTGTAGTTACAGTGCTCGATCCTTGTGTTGAACTTGTCAGGGTGGTCAGAGGAGAAGATGTCATGGATTCACTTGGCGAAGTTGAAGTCTGTCTGGAGGAAGTAAGCTCTGGTGTCGATGTTTCTGGTGTGCTCGAAGTGTGAATTGATGTTTCGTCTTCCGTGGTTGCCTCACTTGCGGTTGACAAAGTTTCAGTAGATTGCTGTGTTGAGATCTGTGTAGAGCTGACAGTTGATGAAGAGGGCAAAGAAGTCTCAGATGAAGTTGTCGTGGAGAATGCGGTTGTCTGTGTTGAGGAGGTAAGTTCAGCTGAAGTTGTGTGAGAGACACTAGTAGCAATTGTCGATTCTTGGATCGTTGTTGCTTCACTTGTGGGAATAATTGTGGATGACAGGGACACTGAAGGTTCACTTGTAGATGTGGATGGCATTTGTGATGTTGATGGAGTTGTCAAATCTGTGTTCGGGGAAGCCGTCTGTGAAGCTTCTGTAGTTACAGTGCTCGATCCTTGTGTTGAACTTGTCAGGGTGGTCAGAGGAGAAGATGTCATGGATTCACTTGGCGAAGTTGAAGTCTGTCTGGAGGAAGTAAGCTCTGGTGTCGATGTTTCTGGTGTGCTCGAAGTGTGAATTGATGTTTCATCTTCCGTGGTTGCCTCACTTGCGGTTGACAAAGTTTCAGTAGATTGCTGTGTTGAGATCTGTGTAGAGCTGACAGTTGATGAAGAGGGCAAAGAAGTCTCAGATGAAGTTGTCGTGGAGAATGCGGTTGTCTGTGTTGAGGAGGTAAGTTCAGCTGAAGTTGTGTGAGAGACACTAGTAGCAATTGTCGATTCTTGGATCGTTGTTGCTTCACTTGTGGGAATAATTGTGGATGACAGGGACACTGAAGGTTCGCTTGTAGATGTGGATGGCATTTGGGATGTTGATGGAGTTGTTAAATCTGTGTTCGGGGAAGCCGTCTGTGAAGCTTCTGTAATTACAGTGCTCGATCCTTGTGTTGAACTTGTCAGGGTGGTCAGAGGAGAAGATTTCATGGATTCACTTGGCGAAGTTGAAGTCTGTCTGGAGGAAGTAAGCTCTGGTGTCGATGTTTCTGGTGTGCTCGAAGTGTGAATTGATGTTTGGTCTTCCGTGGTTGCCTCACTTGCGGTTGACAAAGTTTCAGTAGATTGCTGTGTTGAGATCTGTGTAGAGCTGACAGTTGATGAAGAGGGCAAAGAAGTCTCAGATGAAGTTGTCGTGGAGAATGCGGTTGTCTGTGTTGAGGAGGTAAGTTCAGCTGAAGTTGTGTGAGAGACACTAGTAGCAATTGTCGATTCTTGGATCGTTGTTGCTTCACTTGTGGGAATAATTGTGGATGACAGGGACACTGAAGGTTCACTTGTAGATGTGGATGGCATTTGTGATGTTGATGGAGTTGTCAAATCTGTGTTCGGGGAAGACGTCTGTGAAGCTTCTGTAGTTACAGTGGTTGATCCTTGTGTTGAACTTGTCAGGGTGGTCAGAGGAGAAGATGTCATGGATTCACTTGGCGAAGTTGAAGTCTGTCTGGAGGAAGTAAGCTCTGGGGTCGATGTTTCTGGTGTGCTCGAAGTGTGAATTGATGTTTCGTCTTCCGTGGTTGCCTCACTTGCGGTTGACAAAGTTTCAGTAGATTGCTGTGTTGAGATCTGTGTAGAGCTGACAGTTGATGAAGAGGGCAAAGAAGTCTCAGATGAAATTGTCGTGGAGAATGTGGTTGTCTGTGTTGAGGAGGTAAGTTCAGCTGAAGTTGTGTGAGAGACACTAGTAGCAATTGTCGATTCTTGGATCGTTGTTGCTTCACTTGTGGGAATAATTGTGGATGACAGGGACACTGAAGTTTCACTTGTAGATGTGGATGGCATTTGTGATGTTGATGGAGTTGTCAAATCTGTGTTCGGGGAAGACGTCTGTGAAGCTTCTGTAATTTCAGTATTCTGAGTGGTCGATGTTTGTATTGAACTTGTCAGGGTGGTCAGAGGAGAAGATGTCATGGATTCACTTGGCGAAGTTGAAGTCTGTCTGGAGGAAGTAAGCTCTGGTGTCGATGTTTCTGGTGTGCTCGAAGTGTGAATTGATGTTTCATCTTCCGTGGTTGCCTCACTTGCGGTTGACAAAGTTTCAGTAGATTGCTGTGTTGAGATCTGTGTAGAGCTGACAGTTGATGAAGAGGGCAAAGAAGTCTCAGATGAAGTTGTCGTGGAGAATGCGGTTGTCTGTGTTGAGGAGGTAAGTTCAGCTGAAGTTGTGTGAGAGACACTAGTAGCAATTGTCGATTCTTGGATCGTTGTTGCTTCACTTGCGGGAATAATTGTGGATGACAGGGACACTGAAGGTTCACTTGTAGATGTGGATGGCATTTGGGATGTTGATGGAGTTGTCAAATCTGTGTTCGGGGAAGCCGTCTGTGAAGCTTCTGTAGTTACAGTGCTCGATCCTTGTGTTGAACTTGTCAGGGTGGTCAGAGGAGAAGATGTCAAGGATTCACTTGGCGAAGTTGAAGTCTGTCTGGAGGAAGTAAGCTCTGGTGTCGATGTTTCTGGTGTGCTCGAAGTGTGAATTGATGTTTCGTCTTCCGTGGTTGCCTCACTTGCTGTTGACAAAGTTTCAGTAGATTGCTGTGTTGAGATCTGTGTAGAGCTGACAGTTGATGAAGAGGGCAAAGAAGTCTCAGATGAAGTTGTCGTGGAGAATGCGGTTGTCTGTGTTGAGGAGGTAAGTTCCGCTGACGTTGTGTGAGAGACACTAGTAGCAATTGTCGATTCTTGGATCGTTGTTGCTTCACTTGTGGGAATAATTGTGGATGACAGGGACACTGAAGGTTCACTTGTAGATGTGGATAGAATTTGTGATGTTGATGGAGTTGTCAAATCTGTGTTCGGGGAAGCCGTCTGTGAAGCTTCTGTAGTTACAGTGCTCGATCCTTGTGTTGAACTTGTCAGGGTGGTCAGAGGAGAAGATGTCATGGATTCACTTGGCGAAGTTGAAGTCTGTCTGGAGGAAGTAAGCTCTGGTGTCGATGTTTCTGGTGTGCTCGAAGTGTGAATTGATGTTTCGTCTTCCGTGGTTGCCTCACTTGCGGTTGACAAAGTTTCAGTAGATTGCTGTGTTGAGATCTGTGTAGAGCTGACAGTTGATGAAGAGGGCAAAGAAGTCTCAGATGAAGTTGTCGTGGAGAATGCGGTTGTCTGTGTTGAGGAGGTAAGTTCAGCTGAAGTTGTGTGAGAGACACTAGTAGCAATTGTCGATTCTTGGATCGTTGTTGCTTCACTTGTGGGAATAATTGTGGATGACAGGGACACTGAAGGTTCACTTGTAGATGTGGATGGCATTTGTGATGTTGATGGAGTTGTCAAATCTGTGTTCGGGGAAGCCGTCTGTGAAGCTTCTGTAGTTACAGTGCTCGATCCTTGTGTTGAACTTGTCAGGGTGGTCAGAGGAGAAGATGTCATGGATTCACTTGGCGAAGTTGAAGTCTGTCTGGAGGAAGTAAGCTCTGGTGTCGATGTTTCTGGTGTGCTCGAAGTGTGAATTGATGTTTCATCTTCCGTGGTTGCCTCACTTGCGGTTGACAAAGTTTCAGTAGATTGCTGTGTTGAGATCTGTGTAGAGCTGACAGTTGATGAAGAGGGCAAAGAAGTCTCAGATGAAGTTGTCGTGGAGAATGCGGTTGTCTGTGTTGAGGAGGTAAGTTCAGCTGAAGTTGTGTGAGAGACACTAGTAGCAATTGTCGATTCTTGGATCGTTGTTGCTTCACTTGTGGGAATAATTGTGGATGACAGGGACACTGAAGGTTCGCTTGTAGATGTGGATGGCATTTGGGATGTTGATGGAGTTGTTAAATCTGTGTTCGGGGAAGCCGTCTGTGAAGCTTCTGTAATTACAGTGCTCGATCCTTGTGTTGAACTTGTCAGGGTGGTCAGAGGAGAAGATGTCATGGATTCACTTGGCGAAGTTGAAGTCTGTCTGGAGGAAGTAAGCTCTGGTGTCGATGTTTCTGGTGTGCTCGAAGTGTGAATTGATGTTTCATCTTCCGTGGTTGCCTCACTTGCGGTTGACAAAGTTTCAGTAGATTGCTGTGTTGAGATCTGTGTAGAGCTGACAGTTGATGAAGAGGGCAAAGAAGTCTCAGATGAAGTTGTCGTGGAGAATGCGGTTGTCTGTGTTGAGGAGGTAAGTTCAGCTGAAGTTGTGTGAGAGACACTAGTAGCAATTGTCGATTCTTGGATCGTTGTTGCTTCACTTGCGGGAATAATTGTGGATGACAGGGACACTGAAGGTTCACTTGTAGATGTGGATGGCATTTGGGATGTTGATGGAGTTGTCAAATCTGTGTTCGGGGAAGCCGTCTGTGAAGCTTCTGTAGTTACAGTGCTCGATCCTTGTGTTGAACTTGTCAGGGTGGTCAGAGGAGAAGATGTCATGGATTCACTTGGCGAAGTTGAAGTCTGTCTGGAGGAAGTAAGCTCTGGTGTCGATGTTTCTGGTGTGCTCGAAGTGTGAATTGATGTTTCGTCTTCCGTGGTTGCCTCACTTGCTGTTGACAAAGTTTCAGTAGATTGCTGTGTTGAGATCTGTGTAGAGCTGACAGTTGATGAAGAGGGCAAAGAAGTCTCAGATGAAGTTGTCGTGGAGAATGCGGTTGTCTGTGTTGAGGAGGTAAGTTCAGCTGACGTTGTGTGAGAGACACTAGTAGCAATTGTCGATTCTTGGATCGTTGTTGCTTCACTTGTGGGAATAATTGTGGATGACAGGGACACTGAAGGTTCACTTGTAGATGTGGATAGAATTTGTGATGTTGATGGAGTTGTCAAATCTGTGTTCGGGGAAGCCGTCTGTGAAGCTTCTGTAGTTACAGTGCTCGATCCTTGTGTTGAACTTGTCAGGGTGGTCAGAGGAGAAGATGTCATGGATTCACTTGGCGAAGTTGAAGTCTGTCTGGAGGAAGTAAGCTCTGGTGTCGATGTTTCTGGTGTGCTCGAAGTGTGAATTGATGTTTCGTCTTCCGTGGTTGCCTCACTTGCGGTTGACAAAGTTTCAGTAGATTGCTGTGTTGAGATCTGTGTAGAGCTGACAGTTGATGAAGAGGGCAAAGAAGTCTCAGATGAAGTTGTCGTGGAGAATGCGGTTGTCTGTGTTGAGGAGGTAAGTTCAGCTGAAGTTGTGTGAGAGACACTAGTAGCAATTGTCGATTCTTGGATCGTTGTTGCTTCACTTGTGGGAATAATTGTGGATGACAGGGACACTGAAGGTTCACTTGTAGATGTGGATGGCATTTGTGATGTTGATGGAGTTGTCAAATCTGTGTTCGGGGAAGCCGTCTGTGAAGCTTCTGTAGTTACAGTGCTCGATCCTTGTGTTGAACTTGTCAGGGTGGTCAGAGGAGAAGATGTCATGGATTCACTTGGCGAAGTTGAAGTCTGTCTGGAGGAAGTAAGCTCTGGTGTCGATGTTTCTGGTGTGCTCGAAGTGTGAATTGATGTTTCGTCTTCCGTGGTTGCCTCACTTGCGGTTGACAAAGTTTCAGTAGATTGCTGTGTTGAGATCTGTGTAGAGCTGACAGTTGATGAAGAGGGCAAAGAAGTCTCAGATGAAGTTGTCGTGGAGAATGCGGTTGTCTGTGTTGAGGAGGTAAGTTCAGCTGAAGTTGTGTGAGAGACACTAGTAGCAATTGTCGATTCTTGGATCGTTGTTGCTTCACTTGTGGGAATAATTGTGGATGACAGGGACACTGAAGGTTCACTTGTAGATGTGGATGGCATTTGTGATGTTGATGGAGTTGTCAAATCTGTGTTCGGGGAAGCCGTCTGTGAAGCTTCTGTAGTTACAGTGCTCGATCCTTGTGTTGAACTTGTCAGGGTGGTCAGAGGAGAAGATGTCATGGATTCACTTGGCGAAGTTGAAGTCTGTCTGGAGGAAGTAAGCTCTGGTGTCGATGTTTCTGGTGTGCTCGAAGTGTGAATTGATGTTTCATCTTCCGTGGTTGCCTCACTTGCGGTTGACAAAGTTTCAGTAGATTGCTGTGTTGAGATCTGTGTAGAGCTGACAGTTGATGAAGAGGGCAAAGAAGTCTCAGATGAAGTTGTCGTGGAGAATGCGGTTGTCTGTGTTGAGGAGGTAAGTTCAGCTGAAGTTGTGTGAGAGACACTAGTAGCAATTGTCGATTCTTGGATCGTTGTTGCTTCACTTGTGGGAATAATTGTGGATGACAGGGACACTGAAGGTTCGCTTGTAGATGTGGATGGCATTTGGGATGTTGATGGAGTTGTTAAATCTGTGTTCGGGGAAGCCGTCTGTGAAGCTTCTGTAATTACAGTGCTCGATCCTTGTGTTGAACTTGTCAGGGTGGTCAGAGGAGAAGATGTCATGGATTCACTTGGCGAAGTTGAAGTCTGTCTGGAGGAAGTAAGCTCTGGTGTCGATGTTTCTGGTGTGCTCGAAGTGTGAATTGATGTTTGGTCTTCCGTGGTTGCCTCACTTGCGGTTGACAAAGTTTCAGTAGATTGCTGTGTTGAGATCTGTGTAGAGCTGACAGTTGATGAAGAGGGCAAAGAAGTCTCAGATGAAGTTGTCGTGGAGAATGCGGTTGTCTGTGTTGAGGAGGTAAGTTCAGCTGAAGTTGTGTGAGAGACACTAGTAGCAATTGTCGATTCTTGGATCGTTGTTGCTTCACTTGTGGGAATAATTGTGGATGACAGGGACACTGAAGGTTCACTTGTAGATGTGGATGGCATTTGTGATGTTGATGGAGTTGTCAAATCTGTGTTCGGGGAAGACGTCTGTGAAGCTTCTGTAGTTACAGTGGTTGATCCTTGTGTTGAACTTGTCAGGGTGGTCAGAGGAGAAGATGTCATGGATTCACTTGGCGAAGTTGAAGTCTGTCTGGAGGAAGTAAGCTCTGGGGTCGATGTTTCTGGTGTGCTCGAAGTGTGAATTGATGTTTCGTCTTCCGTGGTTGCCTCACTTGCGGTTGACAAAGTTTCAGTAGATTGCTGTGTTGAGATCTGTGTAGAGCTGACAGTTGATGAAGAGGGCAAAGAAGTCTCAGATGAAATTGTCGTGGAGAATGTGGTTGTCTGTGTTGAGGAGGTAAGTTCAGCTGAAGTTGTGTGAGAGACACTAGTAGCAATTGTCGATTCTTGGATCGTTGTTGCTTCACTTGTGGGAATAATTGTGGATGACAGGGACACTGAAGTTTCACTTGTAGATGTGGATGGCATTTGTGATGTTGATGGAGTTGTCAAATCTGTGTTCGGGGAAGACGTCTGTGAAGCTTCTGTAATTTCAGTATTCTGAGTGGTCGATGTTTGTATTGAACTTGTCAGGGTGGTCAGAGGAGAAGATGTCATGGATTCACTTGGCGAAGTTGAAGTCTGTCTGGAGGAAGTAAGCTCTGGTGTCGATGTTTCTGGTGTGCTCGAAGTGTGAATTGATGTTTCATCTTCCGTGGTTGCCTCACTTGCGGTTGACAAAGTTTCAGTAGATTGCTGTGTTGAGATCTGTGTAGAGCTGACAGTTGATGAAGAGGGCAAAGAAGTCTCAGATGAAGTTGTCGTGGAGAATGCGGTTGTCTGTGTTGAGGAGGTAAGTTCAGCTGAAGTTGTGTGAGAGACACTAGTAGCAATTGTCGATTCTTGGATCGTTGTTGCTTCACTTGCGGGAATAATTGTGGATGACAGGGACACTGAAGGTTCACTTGTAGATGTGGATGGCATTTGTGATGTTGATGGAGTTGTCAAATCTGTGTTCGGGGAAGCCGTCTGTGAAGCTTCTGTAGTTACAGTGCTCGATCCTTGTGTTGAACTTGTCAGGGTGGTCAGAGGAGAAGGTGTCATGGATTCACTTGGCGAAGTTGAAGTCTGTCTGGAGGAAGTAAGCTCTGGTGTCGATGTTTCTGGTGTGCTCGAAGTGTGAATTGATGTTTGGTCTTCCGTGGTTGCCTCACTTGCGGTTGACAAAGTTTCAGTAGATTGCTGTGTTGAGATCTGTGTAGAGCTGACAGTTGATGAAGAGGGCAAAGAAGTCTCAGATGAAGTTGTCGTGGAGAATGCGGTTGTCTGTGTTGAGGAGGTAAGTTCAGCTGAAGTTGTGTGAGAGACACTAGTAGCAATTGTCGATTCTTGGATCGTTGTTGCTTCACTTGTGGGAATAATTGTGGATGACAGGGACACTGAAGGTTCACTTGTAGATGTGGATGGCATTTGTGATGTTGATGGAGTTGTCAAATCTGTGTTCGGGGAAGCCGTCTGTGAAGCTTCTGTAGTTACAGTGCTCGATCCTTGTGTTGAACTTGTCAGGGTGGTCAGAGGAGAAGATGTCATGGATTCACTTGGCGAAGTTGAAGTCTGTCTGGATGAAGTAAGCTCTGGTGTCGATGTTTCTGGTGTGCTCGAAGTGTGAATTGATGTTTCGTCTTCCGTGGTTGCCTCACTTGCGGTTGACAAAGTTTCAGTAGATTGCTGTGTTGAGATCTGTGTAGAGCTGACAGTTGATGAAGAGGGCAAAGAAGTCTCAGATGAAGTTGTCGTGGAGAATGCGGTTGTCTGTGTTGAGGAGGTAAGTTCAGCTGAAGTTGTGTGAGAGACACTAGTAGCAATTGTCGATTCTTGGATCGTTGTTGCTTCACTTGTGGGAATAATTGTGGATGACAGGGACACTGAAGGTTCACTTGTAGATGTGGATGGCATTTGTGATGTTGATGGAGTTGTCAAATCTGTGTTCGGGGAAGCCGTCTGTGAAGCTTCTGTAGTTACAGTGCTCGATCCTTGTGTTGAACTTGTCAGGGTGGTCAGAGGAGAAGATGTCATGGATTCACTTGGCGAAGTTGAAGTCTGTCTGGAGGAAGTAAGCTCTGGTGTCGATGTTTCTGGTGTGCTCGAAGTGTGAATTGATGTTTCATCTTCCGTGGTTGCCTCACTTGCGGTTGACAAAGTTTCAGTAGATTGCTGTGTTGAGATCTGTGTAGAGCTGACAGTTGATGAAGAGGGCAAAGAAGTCTCAGATGAAGTTGTCGTGGAGAATGCGGTTGTCTGTGTTGAGGAGGTAAGTTCAGCTGAAGTTGTGTGAGAGACACTAGTAGCAATTGTCGATTCTTGGATCGTTGTTGCTTCACTTGTGGGAATAATTGTGGATGACAGGGACACTGAAGGTTCGCTTGTAGATGTCGATGGCATTTGGGATGTTGATGGAGTTGTTAAATCTGTGTTCGGGGAAGCCGTCTGTGAAGCTTCTGTAATTACAGTGCTCGATCCTTGTGTTGAACTTGTCAGGGTGGTCAGAGGAGAAGATGTCATGGATTCACTTGGCGAAGTTGAAGTCTGTCTGGAGGAAGTAAGCTCTGGTGTCGATGTTTCTGGTGTGCTCGAAGTGTGAATTGATGTTTGGTCTTCCGTGGTTGCCTCACTTGCGGTTGACAAAGTTTCAGTAGATTGCTGTGTTGAGATCTGTGTAGAGCTGACAGTTGATGAAGAGGGCAAAGAAGTCTCAGATGAAGTTGTCGTGGAGAATGCGGTTGTCTGTGTTGAGGAGGTAAGTTCAGCTGAAGTTGTGTGAGAGACACTAGTAGCAATTGTCGATTCTTGGATCGTTGTTGCTTCACTTGTGGGAATAATTGTGGATGACAGGGACACTGAAGGTTCACTTGTAGATGTGGATGGCATTTGTGATGTTGATGGAGTTGTCAAATCTGTGTTCGGGGAAGACGTCTGTGAAGCTTCTGTAGTTACAGTGGTTGATCCTTGTGTTGAACTTGTCAGGGTGGTCAGAGGAGAAGATGTCATGGATTCACTTGGCGAAGTTGAAGTCTGTCTGGAGGAAGTAAGCTCTGGGGTCGATGTTTCTGGTGTGCTCGAAGTGTGAATTGATGTTTCGTCTTCCGTGGTTGCCTCACTTGCGGTTGACAAAGTTTCAGTAGATTGCTGTGTTGAGATCTGTGTAGAGCTGACAGTTGATGAAGAGGGCAAAGAAGTCTCAGATGAAGTTGTCGTGGAGAATGTGGTTGTCTGTGTTGAGGAGGTAAGTTCAGCTGAAGTTGTGTGAGAGACACTAGTAGCAATTGTCGATTCTTGGATCGTTGTTGCTTCACTTGTGGGAATAATTGTGGATGACAGGGACACTGAAGTTTCACTTGTAGATGTGGATGGCATTTGTGATGTTGATGGAGTTGTCAAATCTGTGTTCGGGGAAGACGTCTGTGAAGCTTCTGTAATTTCAGTATTCTGAGTGGTCGATGTTTGTATTGAACTTGTCAGGGTGGTCAGAGGAGAAGATGTCATGGATTCACTTGGCGAAGTTGAAGTCTGTCTGGAGGAAGTAAGCTCTGGTGTCGATGTTTCTGGTGTGCTCGAAGTGTGAATTGATGTTTCGTCTTCCGTGGTTGCCTCACTTGCGGTTGACAAAGTTTCAGTAGATTGCTGTGTTGAGATCTGTGTAGAGCTGACAGTTGATGAAGAGGGCAAAGAAGTCTCAGATGAAGTTGTCGTGGAGAATGCGGTTGTCTGTGTTGAGGAGGTAAGTTCAGCTGAAGTTGTGTGAGAGACACTAGTAGCAATTGTCGATTCTTGGATCGTTGTTGCTTCACTTGTGGGAATAATTGTGGATGACAGGGACACTGAAGGTTCACTTGTAGATGTGGATGGCATTTGTGATATTGATGGAGTTGTCAAATCTGTGTTCGGGGAAGCCGTCTGTGAAGCTTCTGTAGTTACAGTGCTCGATCCTTGTGTTGAACTTGTCAGGGTGGTCAGAGGAGAAGATGTCATGGATTCACTTGGCGAAGTTGAAGTCTGTCTGGAGGAAGTAAGCTCTGGTGTCGATGTTTCTGGTGTGCTCGAAGTGTGAATTGATGTTTCGTCTTCCGTGGTTGCCTCACTTGCGGTTGACAAAGTTTCAGTAGATTGCTGTGTTGAGATCTGTGTAGAGCTGACAGTTGATGAAGAGGGCAATGAAGTCTCAGATGAAGTTGTCGTGGAGAATGCGGTTGTCTGTGTTGAGGAGGTAAGTTCAGCTGAAGTTGTGTGAGAGACACTAGTAGCAATTGTCGATTCTTGGATCGTTGTTGCTTCACTTGTGGGAATAATTGTGGATGACAGGGACACTGAAGGTTCGCTTGTAGATGCGGATGGCATTTGGGATGTTGATGGAGTTGTTAAATCTGTGTTCGGGGAAGCCGTCTGTGAAGCTTCTGTAATTACAGTGCTCGATCCTTGTGTTGAACTTGTCAGGGTGGTCAGAGGAGAAGATGTCATGGATTCACTTGGCGAAGTTGAAGTCTGTCTGGAGGAAGTAAGCTCTGGTGTCGATGTTTCTGGTGTGCTCGAAGTGTGAATTGATGTTTCGTCTTCCGTGGTTGCCTCACTTGCGGTTGACAAAGTTTCAGTAGATTGCTGTGTTGAGATCTGTGTAGAGCTGACAGTTGATGAAGAGGGCAAAGAAGTCTCAGATGAAGTTGTCGTGGAGAATGCGGTTGTCTGTGTTGAGGAGGTAAGTTCAGCTGAAGTTGTGTGAGAGACACTAGTAGCAATTGTCGATTCTTGGATCGTTGTTGCTTCACTTGTGGGAATAATTGTGGATGACAGGGACACTGAAGGTTCACTTGTAGATGTGGATGGCATTTGTGATGTTGATGGAGTTGTCAAATCTGTGTTCGGGGAAGCCGTCTGTGAAGCTTCTGTAGTTACAGTGCTCGATCCTTGTGTTGAACTTGTCAGGGTGGTCAGAGGAGAAGGTGTCATGGATTCACTTGGCGAAGTTGAAGTCTGTCTGGAGGAAGTAAGCTCTGGTGTCGATGTTTCTGGTGTGCTCGAAGTGTGAATTGATGTTTCGTCTTCCGTGGTTGCCTCACTTGCGGTTGACAAAGTTTCAGTAGATTGCTGTGTTGAGATCTGTGTAGAGCTGACAGTTGATGAAGAGGGCAAAGAAGTCTCAGATGAAGTTGTCGTGGAGAATGCGGTTGTCTGTGTTGAGGAGGTAAGTTCAGCTGAAGTTGTGTGAGAGACACTAGTAGCAATTGTCGATTCTTGGATCGTTGTTGCTTCACTTGTGGGAATAATTGTGGATGACAGGGACACTGAAGGTTCACTTGTAGATGTGGATGGCATTTGTGATGTTGATGGAGTTGTCAAATCTGTGTTCGGGGAAGCCGTCTGTGAAGCTTCTGTAGTTACAGTGCTCGATCCTTGTGTTGAACTTGTCAGGGTGGTCAGAGGAGAAGATGTCATGGATTCACTTGGCGAAGTTGAAGTCTGTCTGGATGAAGTAAGCTCTGGTGTCGATGTTTCTGGTGTGCTCGAAGTGTGAATTGATGTTTCGTCTTCCGTGGTTGCCTCACTTGCGGTTGACAAAGTTTCAGTAGATTGCTGTGTTGAGATCTGTGTAGAGCTGACAGTTGATGAAGAGGGCAAAGAAGTCTCAGATGAAGTTGTCGTGGAGAATGCGGTTGTCTGTGTTGAGGAGGTAAGTTCAGCTGAAGTTGTGTGAGAGACACTAGTAGCAATTGTCGATTCTTGGATCGTTGTTGCTTCACTTGTGGGAATAATTGTGGATGACAGGGACACTGAAGGTTCACTTGTAGATGTGGATGGCATTTGTGATGTTGATGGAGTTGTCAAATCTGTGTTCGGGGAAGCCGTCTGTGAAGCTTCTGTAGTTACAGTGCTCGATCCTTGTGTTGAACTTGTCAGGGTGGTCAGAGGAGAAGATGTCATGGATTCACTTGGCGAAGTTGAAGTCTGTCTGGAGGAAGTAAGCTCTGGTGTCGATGTTTCTGGTGTGCTCGAAGTGTGAATTGATGTTTCGTCTTCCGTGGTTGCCTCACTTGCGGTTGACAAAGTTTCAGTAGATTGCTGTGTTGAGATCTGTGTAGAGCTGACAGTTGATGAAGAGGGCAAAGAAGTCTCAGATGAAGTTGTCGTGGAGAATGCGGTTGTCTGTGTTGAGGAGGTAAGTTCAGCTGAAGTTGTGTGAGAGACACTAGTAGCAATTGTCGATTCTTGGATCGTTGTTGCTTCACTTGTGGGAATAATTGTGGATGACAGGGACACTGAAGGTTCACTTGTAGATGTGGATGGCATTTGTGATGTTGATGGAGTTGTCAAATCTGTGTTCGGGGAAGCCGTCTGTGAAGCTTCTGTAGTTACAGTGCTCGATCCTTGTGTTGAACTTGTCAGGGTGGTCAGAGGAGAAGATGTCATGGATTCACTTGGCGAAGTTGAAGTCTGTCTGGAGGAAGTAAGCTCTGGTGTCGATGTTTCTGGTGTGCTCGAAGTGTGAATTGATGTTTCATCTTCCGTGGTTGCCTCACTTGCGGTTGACAAAGTTTCAGTAGATTGCTGTGTTGAGATCTGTGTAGAGCTGACAGTTGATGAAGAGGGCAAAGAAGTCTCAGATGAAGTTGTCGTGGAGAATGCGGTTGTCTGTGTTGAGGAGGTAAGTTCAGCTGAAGTTGTGTGAGAGACACTAGTAGCAATTGTCGATTCTTGGATCGTTGTTGCTTCACTTGTGGGAATAATTGTGGATGACAGGGACACTGAAGGTTCGCTTGTAGATGTCGATGGCATTTGGGATGTTGATGGAGTTGTTAAATCTGTGTTCGGGGAAGCCGTCTGTGAAGCTTCTGTAATTACAGTGCTCGATCCTTGTGTTGAACTTGTCAGGGTGGTCAGAGGAGAAGATGTCATGGATTCACTTGGCGAAGTTGAAGTCTGTCTGGAGGAAGTAAGCTCTGGTGTCGATGTTTCTGGTGTGCTCGAAGTGTGAATTGATGTTTGGTCTTCCGTGGTTGCCTCACTTGCGGTTGACAAAGTTTCAGTAGATTGCTGTGTTGAGATCTGTGTAGAGCTGACAGTTGATGAAGAGGGCAAAGAAGTCTCAGATGAAGTTGTCGTGGAGAATGCGGTTGTCTGTGTTGAGGAGGTAAGTTCAGCTGAAGTTGTGTGAGAGACACTAGTAGCAATTGTCGATTCTTGGATCGTTGTTGCTTCACTTGTGGGAATAATTGTGGATGACAGGGACACTGAAGGTTCACTTGTAGATGTGGATGGCATTTGTGATGTTGATGGAGTTGTCAAATCTGTGTTCGGGGAAGACGTCTGTGAAGCTTCTGTAGTTACAGTGGTTGATCCTTGTGTTGAACTTGTCAGGGTGGTCAGAGGAGAAGATGTCATGGATTCACTTGGCGAAGTTGAAGTCTGTCTGGAGGAAGTAAGCTCTGGGGTCGATGTTTCTGGTGTGCTCGAAGTGTGAATTGATGTTTCGTCTTCCGTGGTTGCCTCACTTGCGGTTGACAAAGTTTCAGTAGATTGCTGTGTTGAGATCTGTGTAGAGCTGACAGTTGATGAAGAGGGCAAAGAAGTCTCAGATGAAGTTGTCGTGGAGAATGTGGTTGTCTGTGTTGAGGAGGTAAGTTCAGCTGAAGTTGTGTGAGAGACACTAGTAGCAATTGTCGATTCTTGGATCGTTGTTGCTTCACTTGTGGGAATAATTGTGGATGACAGGGACACTGAAGTTTCACTTGTAGATGTGGATGGCATTTGTGATGTTGATGGAGTTGTCAAATCTGTGTTCGGGGAAGACGTCTGTGAAGCTTCTGTAATTTCAGTATTCTGAGTGGTCGATGTTTGTATTGAACTTGTCAGGGTGGTCAGAGGAGAAGATGTCATGGATTCACTTGGCGAAGTTGAAGTCTGTCTGGAGGAAGTAAGCTCTGGTGTCGATGTTTCTGGTGTGCTCGAAGTGTGAATTGATGTTTCGTCTTCCGTGGTTGCCTCACTTGCGGTTGACAAAGTTTCAGTAGATTGCTGTGTTGAGATCTGTGTAGAGCTGACAGTTGATGAAGAGGGCAAAGAAGTCTCAGATGAAGTTGTCGTGGAGAATGCGGTTGTCTGTGTTGAGGAGGTAAGTTCAGCTGACGTTGTGTGAGAGACACTAGTAGCAATTGTCGATTCTTGGATCGTTGTTGCTTCACTTGTGGGAATAATTGTGGATGACAGGGACACTGAAGGTTCACTTGTAGATGTGGATAGAATTTGTGATGTTGATGGAGTTGTCAAATCTGTGTTCGGGGAAGCCGTCTGTGAAGCTTCTGTAGTTACAGTGCTCGATCCTTGTGTTGAACTTGTCAGGGTGGTCAGAGGAGAAGATGTCATGGATTCACTTGGCGAAGTTGAAGTCTGTCTGGAGGAAGTAAGCTCTGGTGTCGATGTTTCTGGTGTGCTCGAAGTGTGAATTGATGTTTCGTCTTCCGTGGTTGCCTCACTTGCGGTTGACAAAGTTTCAGTAGATTGCTGTGTTGAGATCTGTGTAGAGCTGACAGTTGATGAAGAGGGCAAAGAAGTCTCAGATGAAGTTGTCGTGGAGAATGCGGTTGTCTGTGTTGAGGAGGTAAGTTCAGCTGAAGTTGTGTGAGAGACACTAGTAGCAATTGTCGATTCTTGGATCGTTGTTGCTTCACTTGTGGGAATAATTGTGGATGACAGGGACACTGAAGGTTCACTTGTAGATGTGGATGGCATTTGTGATGTTGATGGAGTTGTCAAATCTGTGTTCGGGGAAGCCGTCTGTGAAGCTTCTGTAGTTACAGTGCTCGATCCTTGTGTTGAACTTGTCAGGGTGGTCAGAGGAGAAGATGTCATGGATTCACTTGGCGAAGTTGAAGTCTGTCTGGAGGAAGTAAGCTCTGGTGTCGATGTTTCTGGTGTGCTCGAAGTGTGAATTGATGTTTCGTCTTCCGTGGTTGCCTCACTTGCTGTTGACAAAGTTTCAGTAGATTGCTGTGTTGAGATCTGTGTAGAGCTGACAGTTGATGAAGAGGGCAAAGAAGTCTCAGATGAAGTTGTCGTGGAGAATGCGGTTGTCTGTGTTGAGGAGGTAAGTTCAGCTGACGTTGTGTGAGAGACACTAGTAGCAATTGTCGATTCTTGGATCGTTGTTGCTTCACTTGTGGGAATAATTGTGGATGACAGGGACACTGAAGGTTCACTTGTAGATGTGGATGGCATTTGTGATGTTGATGGAGTTGTCAAATCTGTGTTCGGGGAAGCCGTCTGTGAAGCTTCTGTAGTTACAGTGCTCGATCCTTGTGTTGAACTTGTCAGGGTGGTCAGAGGAGAAGATGTCATGGATTCACTTGGCGAAGTTGAAGTCTGTCTGGAGGAAGTAAGCTCTGGTGTCGATGTTTCTGGTGTGCTCGAAGTGTGAATTGATGTTTCGTCTTCCGTGGTTGCCTCACTTGCGGTTAACAAAGTTTCAGTAGATTGCTGTGTTGAGATCTGTGTAGAGCTGACAGTTGATGAAGAGGGCAAAGAAGTCTCAGATGAAGTTGTCGTGGAGAATGCGGTTGTCTGTGTTGAGGAGGTAAGTTCAGCTGAAGTTGTGTGAGAGACACTAGTAGCAATTGTCGATTCTTGGATCGTTGTTGCTTCACTTGTGGGAATAATTGTGGATGACAGGGACACTGAAGGTTCACTTGTAGATGTGGATGGCATTTGTGATGTTGATGGAGTTGTCAAATCTGTGTTCGGGGAAGCCGTCTGTGAAGCTTCTGTAGTTACAGTGCTCGATCCTTGTGTTGAACTTGTCAGGGTGGTCAGAGGAGAAGATGTCATGGATTCACTTGGCGAAGTTGAAGTCTGTCTGGAGGAAGTAAGCTCTGGTGTCGATGTTTCTGGTGTGCTCGAAGTGTGAATTGATGTTTCATCTTCCGTGGTTGCCTCACTTGCGGTTGACAAAGTTTCAGTAGATTGCTGTGTTGAGATCTGTGTAGAGCTGACAGTTGATGAAGAGGGCAAAGAAGTCTCAGATGAAGTTGTCGTGGAGAATGCGGTTGTCTGTGTTGAGGAGGTAAGTTCAGCTGAAGTTGTGTGAGAGACACTAGTAGCAATTGTCGATTCTTGGATCGTTGTTGCTTCACTTGTGGGAATAATTGTGGATGACAGGGACACTGAAGGTTCACTTGTAGATGTGGATGGCATTTGTGATGTTGATGGAGTTGTCAAATCTGTGTTCGGGGAAGCCGTCTGTGAAGCTTCTGTAGTTACAGTGCTCGATCCTTGTGTTGAACTTGTCAGGGTGGTCAGAGGAGAAGATGTCATGGATTCACTTGGCGAAGTTGAAGTCTGTCTGGAGGAAGTAAGCTCTGGTGTCGATGTTTCTGGTGTGCTCGAAGTGTGAATTGATGTTTCGTCTTCCGTGGTTGCCTCACTTGCGGTTGACAAAGTTTCAGTAGATTGCTGTGTTGAGATCTGTGTAGAGCTGACAGTTGATGAAGAGGGCAAAGAAGTCTCAGATGAAGTTGTCGTGGAGAATGCGGTTGTCTGTGTTGAGGAGGTAAGTTCAGCTGAAGTTGTGTGAGAGACACTAGTAGCAATTGTCGATTCTTGGATCGTTGTTGCTTCACTTGTGGGAATAATTGTGGATGACAGGGACACTGAAGGTTCACTTGTAGATGTGGATGGCATTTGTGATGTTGATGGAGTTGTCAAATCTGTGTTCGGGGAAGCCGTCTGTGAAGCTTCTGTAGTTACAGTGCTCGATCCTTGTGTTGAACTTGTCAGGGTGGTCAGAGGAGAAGATGTCATGGATTCACTTGGCGAAGTTGAAGTCTGTCTGGAGGAAGTAAGCTCTGGTGTCGATGTTTCTGGTGTGCTCGAAGTGTGAATTGATGTTTCATCTTCCGTGGTTGCCTCACTTGCGGTTGACAAAGTTTCAGTAGATTGCTGTGTTGAGATCTGTGTAGAGCTGACAGTTGATGAAGAGGGCAAAGAAGTCTCAGATGAAGTTGTCGTGGAGAATGCGGTTGTCTGTGTTGAGGAGGTAAGTTCAGCTGAAGTTGTGTGAGAGACACTAGTAGCAATTGTCGATTCTTGGATCGTTGTTGCTTCACTTGTGGGAATAATTGTGGATGACAGGGACACTGAAGGTTCACTTGTAGATGTGGATGGCATTTGTGATGTTGATGGAGTTGTCAAATCTGTGTTCGGGGAAGACGTCTGTGAAGCTTCTGTAGTTACAGTGGTTGATCCTTGTGTTGAACTTGTCAGGGTGGTCAGAGGAGAAGATGTCATGGATTCACTTGGCGAAGTTGAAGTCTGTCTGGAGGAAGTAAGCTCTGGGGTCGATGTTTCTGGTGTGCTCGAAGTGTGAATTGATGTTTCATCTTCCGTGGTTGCCTCACTTGCGGTTGACAAAGTTTCAGTAGATTGCTGTGTTGAGATCTGTGTAGAGCTGACAGTTGATGAAGAGGGCAAAGAAGTCTCAGATGAAGTTGTCGTGGAGAATGTGGTTGTCTGTGTTGAGGAGGTAAGTTCAGCTGAAGTTGTGTGAGAGACACTAGTAGCAATTGTCGATTCTTGGATCGTTGTTGCTTCACTTGTGGGAATAATTGTGGATGACAGGGACACTGAAGTTTCACTTGTAGATGTGGATGGCATTTGTGATGTTGATGGAGTTGTCAAATCTGTGTTCGGGGAAGACGTCTGTGAAGCTTCTGTAATTTCAGTATTCTGAGTGGACGATCCTTGTGTTGAACTTGTCAGGGTGGTCAGAGGAGAAGATGTCATTGATTCACTTGGCGAGGTTGAAGTCTGTCTGGAGGAAGTAAGCTCTGGTGTCGATGTTTCTGGTGTGCTCGAAGTGTGAATTGATGTTTGGTCTTCCGTGGTTGCCTCACTTGCGGTTGACAAAGTTTCAGTAGATTGCTGTGTTGAGATCTGTGTAGAGCTGACAGTTGATGAAGAGGGCAAAGAAGTCTCAGATGAAGTTGTCGTGGAGAATGCGGTTGTCTGTGTTGAGGAGGTAAGTTCAGCTGAAGTTGTGTCAGAGACACTAGTAGCAATTGTCGATTCTCGGATCGTTGTTGCTTCACTTGTGGGAATAATTGTGGATGACAGGGACACTGAAGGTTCACTTGTAGATGTGGATGGCATTTGTGATGTTGATGGAGTTGTTAAATCTGTGTTCGGGGAAGCCGTCTGTGAAGCTTCTGTAGTTACAGTGCTCGATCCTTGTGTTGAACTTGTCAGGGTGGTCAGAGGAGAAGATGTCATGGATTCACTTGGCGAAGTTGAAGTCTGTCTGGAGGAAGTAAGCTCTGGTGTCGATGTTTCTGGTGTGCTCGAAGTGTGAATTGATGTTTCATCTTCCGTGGTTGCCTCACTTGCGGTTGACAAAGTTTCAGTAGATTGCTGTGTTGAGATCTGTGTAGAGCTGACAGTTGATGAAGAGGGCAAAGAAGTCTCAGATGAAGTTGTCGTGGAGAATGCGGTTGTCTGTGTTGAGGAGGTAAGTTCAGCTGAAGTTGTGTCAGAGACACTAGTAGCAATTGTCGATTCTTCGATCGTTGTTGCTTCACTTGTGGGAATAATTGTGGATGACAGGGACACTGAAGGTTCACTTATAGATGTGGATGGCATTTGTGATGTTGATGGAGTTGTCAAATCTGTGTTCGGGGAAGGAGTCTGTGAAGCTTCTGTAGTTACAGTGCTCGATCCTTGTGTTGAACTTGTCAGGGTGGTCAGAGGAGAAGATGTCATGGATTCACTTGGCGAGGTTGAAGTCTGTCTGGAGGAAGTAAGCTCTGGTGTCGATGTTTCTGGTGTGCTCGAAGTGTGAATTGATGTTTGGTCTTCCGTGGTTGCCTCACTTGCGGTTGACAAAGTTTCAGTTGATTGCTGTGTTGAGATCTGTGTAGAGCTGACAGTTGATGAAGAGGGCAAAGAAGTCTCAGATGAAGTTGTCGTGGAGAATGCGGTTGTCTGTGTTGAGGAGGTAAGTTCAGCTGAAGTTGTGTCAGAGACACTAGTAGCAATTGTCGATTCTTGGATCGTTGTTGCTTCACTTGTGGGAATAATTGTGGATGACAGGGACACTGAAGGTTCGTTTGTAGATGTGGATGGCATTTGGGATGTTGATGGAGTTGTTAAATCTGTGTTCGGGGAAGACGTCTGTGAAGCTTCTGTAGTTACAGTGGTCGATCCTTGTGTTGAACTTGTCAGGGTGGTCAGAGGAGAAGATGTCATGGATTCACTTGGCAAAGTTGAAGTCTGTCTGGAGGAAGTAAGCTCTGGTGTCGATGTTTCTGGTGTGCTTGAAGTGTGAATTGATGTTTCGTCTTCCGTGGTTGCCTCACTTGCGGTTGACAAAGTTTCAGTAGATTGCTGTGTTGAGATCTGTGTAGAGCTGACAGTTGATGAAGAGGGCAAAGAAGTCTCAGATGAAGTTGTCGTGGAGAATGCGGTTGTCTGTGTTGAGGAGGTAAGTTCAGCTGAAGTTGTGTCAGAGACACTAGTAGCAATTGTCGATTCTTGGATCGTTGTTGCTTCACTTGTGGGAATAATTGTGGATGACAGGGACACTGAAGGTTCGCTTGTAGATGTGGATGGCATTTGGGATGTTGATGGAGTTGTTAAATCTGTGTTCGGGGAAGCCGTCTGTGAAGCTTCTGTAATTACAGTGCTCGATCCTTGTGTTGAACTTGTCAGGGTGGTCAGAGGAGAAGATGTCATGGATTCACTTGGCGAAGTTGAAGTCTGTCTTGAGGAAGTAAGCTCTGGTGTCGATGTTTCTGGTGTGCTCGAAGTGTGAATTGATGTTTCGTCTTCCGTGGTTGCCTCACTTGCGGTTGACAAAGTTTCAGTAGATTGCTGTGTTGAGATCTGTGTAGAGCTGACAGTTGATGAAGAGGGCAAAGAAGTCTCAGATGAAGTTGTCGTGGAGAATGTGGTTGTCTGTGTTGAGGAGGTAAGTTCAGCTGAAGTTGTGTTAGAGACACTAGTAGCAATTGTCGATTCTTGGATCGTTGTTGCTTCACTTGTGGGAATAATTGTGGATGACAGGGACACTGAAGTTTCACTTGTAGATGTGGATGGCATTTGTGATGTTGATGGAGTTGTCAAATCTATGTTCGGGGAAGACGTCTGTGAAGCTTCTGTAATTTCAGTATTCTGAGTGGACGATCCTTGTGTTGAACTTGTCAGGGTGGTCAGAGGAGAAGATGTCATGGATTCACTTGGCGAGGTTGAAGTCTGTCTGGAGGAAGTAAGCTCTGGTGTCGATGTTTCTGGTGTGCTCGAAGTGTGAATTGATGTTTCATCTTCCGTGGTTGCCTCACTTGCGGTTGACAAAGTTTCAGTAGATTGCTGTGTTGAGATCTGTGTAGAGCTGACAGTTGATGAAGAGGGCAAAGAAGTCTCAGATGAAGTTGTCGTGGAGAATGCGGTTGTCTGTGTTGAGGAGGTAAGTTCAGCTGAAGTTGTGTCAGAGACACTAGTAGCAATTGTCGATTCTTCGATCGTTGTTGCTTCACTTGTGGGAATAATTGTGGATGACAGGGACACTGAAGGTTCACTTATAGATGTGGATGGCATTTGTGATGTTGATGGAGTTGTCAAATCTGTGTTCGGTGAAGACGTCTGTGAAGCTTCTGTAGTTACAGTGGTCGATCCTTGTGTTGAACTTGTCAGGGTGGTCAGAGGAGAAGATGTCATGGATTCATTTGGCGAGGTTGAAGTCTGTCTGGAGGAAGTAAGCTCTGGTGTCGATGTTTCTGGTGTGCTCGAAGTGTGAATTGATGTTTCGTCTTCCGTGGTTGCCTCACTTGCGGTTGCCAAAGTTTCAGTAGATTGCTGTGTTGAGATCTGTGTAGAGCTGACAGTTGATGAAGAGGGCAAAGAAGTCTCAGATGAAGTTGTCGTGGAGAATGCGGTTGTCTGTGTTGAGGAGGTAAGTTCAGCTGAAGTTGTGTCAGAGACACTAGTAGCAATTGTCGATTCTTGGATCGTTGTTGCTTCACTTGTGGGAATAATTGTGGATGACAGGGACACTGAAGGTTCGTTTGTAGATGTGGATGGCATTTGGGATGTTGATGGAGTTGTTAAATCTGTGTTCGGGGAAGACGTCTGTGAAGCTTCTGTAGTTACAGTGGTCGATCCTTGTGTTGAACTTGTCAGGGTGGTCAGAGGAGAAGATGTCATGGATTCACTTGGCAAAGTTGAAGTCTGTCTGGAGGAAGTAAGCTCTGGTGTCGATGTTTCTGGTGTGCTTGAAGTGTGAATTGATGTTTCGTCTTCCGTGGTTGCCTCACTTGCGGTTGACAAAGTTTCAGTAGATTGCTGTGTTGAGATCTGTGTAGAGCTGACAGTTGATGAAGAGGGCAAAGAAGTCTCAGATGAAGTTGTCGTGGAGAATGCGGTTGTCTGTGTTGAGGAGGTAAGTTCAGCTGAAGTTGTGTGAGAGACACTAGTAGCAATTGTCGATTCTTGGATCGTTGTTGCTTCACTTGTGGGAATAATTGTGGATGACAGGGACACTGAAGGTTCGCTTGTAGATGTGGATGGCATTTGGGATGTTGATGGAGTTGTTAAATCTGTGTTCGGGGAAGCCGTCTGTGAAGCTTCTGTAATTACAGTGCTCGATCCTTGTGTTGAACTTGTCAGGGTGGTCAGAGGAGAAGATGTCATGGATTCACTTGGCGAAGTTGAAGTCTGTCTTGAGGAAGTAAGCTCTGGTGTCGATGTTTCTGGTGTGCTCGAAGTGTGAATTGATGTTTCGTCTTCCGTGGTTGCCTCACTTGCGGTTGACAAAGTTTCAGTAGATTGCTGTGTTGAGATCTGTGTAGAGCTGACAGTTGATGAAGAGGGCAAAGAAGTCTCAGATGAAGTTGTCGTGGAGAATGCGGTTGTCTGTGTTGAGGAGGTAAGTTCAGCTGAAGTTGTGTGAGAGACACTAGTAGCAATTGTCGATTCTTGGATCGTTGTTGCTTCACTTGTGGGAATAATTGTGGATGACAGGGACACTGAAGGTTCACTTGTAGATGTGGATGGCATTTGTGATGTTGATGGAGTTGTCAAATCTGTGTTCGGGGAAGACGTCTGTGAAGCTTCTGTAGTTACAGTGGTTGATCCTTGTGTTGAACTTGTCAGGGTGGTCAGAGGAGAAGATGTCATGGATTCACTTGGCAAAGTTGAAGTCTGTCTGGAGGAAGTAAGCTCTGGGGTCGATGTTTCTGGTGTGCTCGAAGTGTGAATTGATGTTTCATCTTCTGTGGTTGCCTCACTTGCGGTTGACAAAGTTTCAGTAGATTGCTGTGTTGAGATCTGTGTAGAGCTGACAGTTGATGAAGAGGGCAAAGAAGTCTCAGATGAAGTTGTCGTGGAGAATGTGGTTGTCTGTGTTGAGGAGGTAAGTTCAGCTGAAGTTGTGTGAGAGACACTAGTAGCAATTGTCGATTCTTGGATCGTTGTTGCTTCACTTGTGGGAATAATTGTGGATGACAGGGACACTGAAGTTTCACTTGTAGATGTGGATGGCATTTGTGATGTTGATGGAGTTGTCAAATCTATGTTCGGGGAAGACGTCTGTGAAGCTTCTGTAATTTCAGTATTCTGAGTGGACGATCCTTGTGTTGAACTTGTCAGGGTGGTCAGAGGAGAAGATGTCATGGATTCACTTGGCGAGGTTGAAGTCTGTCTGGAGGAAGTAAGCTCTGGTGTCGATGTTTCTGGTGTGCTCGAAGTGTGAATTGATGTTTCATCTTCCGTGGTTGCCTCACTTGCGGTTGACAAAGTTTCAGTAGATTGCTGTGTTGAGATCTGTGTAGAGCTGACAGTTGATGAAGAGGGCAAAGAAGTCTCAGATGAAGTTGTCGTGGAGAATGCGGTTGTCTGTGTTGAGGAGGTAAGTTCAGCTGAAGTTGTGTGAGAGACACTAGTAGCAATTGTCGATTCTTCGATCGTTGTTGCTTCACTTGTGGGAATAATTGTGGATGACAGGGACACTGAAGGTTCGCTTGTAGATGTGGATGGCATTTGGGATGTTGATGGAGTTGTTAAATCTGTGTTCGGGGAAGCCGTCTGTGAAGCTTCTGTAATTACAGTGCTCGATCCTTGTGTTGAACTTGTCAGGGTGGTCAGAGGAGAAGATGTCATGGATTCACTTGGCGAAGTTGAAGTCTGTCTTGAGGAAGTAAGCTCTGGTGTCGATGTTTCTGGTGTGCTCGAAGTGTGAATTGATGTTTCGTCTTCCGTGGTTGCCTCACTTGCGGTTGACAAAGTTTCAGTAGATTGCTGTGTTGAGATCTGTGTAGAGCTGACAGTTGATGAAGAGGGCAAAGAAGTCTCAGATGAAGTTGTCGTGGAGAATGTGGTTGTCTGTGTTGAGGAGGTAAGTTCAGCTGAAGTTGTGTTAGAGACACTAGTAGCAATTGTCGATTCTTGGATCGTTGTTGCTTCACTTGTGGGAATAATTGTGGATGACAGGGACACTGAAGTTTCACTTGTAGATGTGGATGGCATTTGTGATGTTGATGGAGTTGTCAAATCTATGTTCGGGGAAGACGTCTGTGAAGCTTCTGTAATTTCAGTATTCTGAGTGGACGATCCTTGTGTTGAACTTGTCAGGGTGGTCAGAGGAGAAGATGTCATGGATTCACTTGGCGAGGTTGAAGTCTGTCTGGAGGAAGTAAGCTCTGGTGTCGATGTTTCTGGTGTGCTCGAAGTGTGAATTGATGTTTCATCTTCCGTGGTTGCCTCACTTGCGGTTGACAAAGTTTCAGTAGATTGCTGTGTTGAGATCTGTGTAGAGCTGACAGTTGATGAAGAGGGCAAAGAAGTCTCAGATGAAGTTGTCGTGGAGAATGCGGTTGTCTGTGTTGAGGAGGTAAGTTCAGCTGAAGTTGTGTCAGAGACACTAGTAGCAATTGTCGATTCTTCGATCGTTGTTGCTTCACTTGTGGGAATAATTGTGGATGACAGGGACACTGAAGGTTCACTTATAGATGTGGATGGCATTTGTGATGTTGATGGAGTTGTCAAATCTGTGTTCGGTGAAGACGTCTGTGAAGCTTCTGTAGTTACAGTGGTCGATCCTTGTGTTGAACTTGTCAGGGTGGTCAGAGGAGAAGATGTCATGGATTCATTTGGCGAGGTTGAAGTCTGTCTGGAGGAAGTAAGCTCTGGTGTCGATGTTTCTGGTGTGCTCGAAGTGTGAATTGATGTTTCGTCTTCCGTGGTTGCCTCACTTGCGGTTGCCAAAGTTTCAGTAGATTGCTGTGTTGAGATCTGTGTAGAGCTGACAGTTGATGAAGAGGGCAAAGAAGTCTCAGATGAAGTTGTCGTGGAGAATGCGGTTGTCTGTGTTGAGGAGGTAAGTTCAGCTGAAGTTGTGTCAGAGACACTAGTAGCAATTGTCGATTCTTGGATCGTTGTTGCTTCACTTGTGGGAATAATTGTGGATGACAGGGACACTGAAGGTTCGTTTGTAGATGTGGATGGCATTTGGGATGTTGATGGAGTTGTTAAATCTGTGTTCGGGGAAGACGTCTGTGAAGCTTCTGTAGTTACAGTGGTCGATCCTTGTGTTGAACTTGTCAGGGTGGTCAGAGGAGAAGATGTCATGGATTCACTTGGCAAAGTTGAAGTCTGTCTGGAGGAAGTAAGCTCTGGTGTCGATGTTTCTGGTGTGCTTGAAGTGTGAATTGATGTTTCGTCTTCCGTGGTTGCCTCACTTGCGGTTGACAAAGTTTCAGTAGATTGCTGTGTTGAGATCTGTGTAGAGCTGACAGTTGATGAAGAGGGCAAAGAAGTCTCAGATGAAGTTGTCGTGGAGAATGCGGTTGTCTGTGTTGAGGAGGTAAGTTCAGCTGAAGTTGTGTGAGAGACACTAGTAGCAATTGTCGATTCTTGGATCGTTGTTGCTTCACTTGTGGGAATAATTGTGGATGACAGGGACACTGAAGGTTCGCTTGTAGATGTGGATGGCATTTGGGATGTTGATGGAGTTGTTAAATCTGTGTTCGGGGAAGCCGTCTGTGAAGCTTCTGTAATTACAGTGCTCGATCCTTGTGTTGAACTTGTCAGGGTGGTCAGAGGAGAAGATGTCATGGATTCACTTGGCGAAGTTGAAGTCTGTCTTGAGGAAGTAAGCTCTGGTGTCGATGTTTCTGGTGTGCTCGAAGTGTGAATTGATGTTTCGTCTTCCGTGGTTGCCTCACTTGCGGTTGACAAAGTTTCAGTAGATTGCTGTGTTGAGATCTGTGTAGAGCTGACAGTTGATGAAGAGGGCAAAGAAGTCTCAGATGAAGTTGTCGTGGAGAATGCGGTTGTCTGTGTTGAGGAGGTAAGTTCAGCTGAAGTTGTGTGAGAGACACTAGTAGCAATTGTCGATTCTTGGATCGTTGTTGCTTCACTTGTGGGAATAATTGTGGATGACAGGGACACTGAAGGTTCACTTGTAGATGTGGATGGCATTTGTGATGTTGATGGAGTTGTCAAATCTGTGTTCGGGGAAGACGTCTGTGAAGCTTCTGTAGTTACAGTGGTTGATCCTTGTGTTGAACTTGTCAGGGTGGTCAGAGGAGAAGATGTCATGGATTCACTTGGCAAAGTTGAAGTCTGTCTGGAGGAAGTAAGCTCTGGGGTCGATGTTTCTGGTGTGCTCGAAGTGTGAATTGATGTTTCATCTTCTGTGGTTGCCTCACTTGCGGTTGACAAAGTTTCAGTAGATTGCTGTGTTGAGATCTGTGTAGAGCTGACAGTTGATGAAGAGGGCAAAGAAGTCTCAGATGAAGTTGTCGTGGAGAATGTGGTTGTCTGTGTTGAGGAGGTAAGTTCAGCTGAAGTTGTGTGAGAGACACTAGTAGCAATTGTCGATTCTTGGATCGTTGTTGCTTCACTTGTGGGAATAATTGTGGATGACAGGGACACTGAAGTTTCACTTGTAGATGTGGATGGCATTTGTGATGTTGATGGAGTTGTCAAATCTATGTTCGGGGAAGACGTCTGTGAAGCTTCTGTAATTTCAGTATTCTGAGTGGACGATCCTTGTGTTGAACTTGTCAGGGTGGTCAGAGGAGAAGATGTCATGGATTCACTTGGCGAGGTTGAAGTCTGTCTGGAGGAAGTAAGCTCTGGTGTCGATGTTTCTGGTGTGCTCGAAGTGTGAATTGATGTTTCATCTTCCGTGGTTGCCTCACTTGCGGTTGACAAAGTTTCAGTAGATTGCTGTGTTGAGATCTGTGTAGAGCTGACAGTTGATGAAGAGGGCAAAGAAGTCTCAGATGAAGTTGTCGTGGAGAATGCGGTTGTCTGTGTTGAGGAGGTAAGTTCAGCTGAAGTTGTGTGAGAGACACTAGTAGCAATTGTCGATTCTTCGATCGTTGTTGCTTCACTTGTGGGAATAATTGTGGATGACAGGGACACTGAAGGTTCACTTATAGATGTGGATGGCATTTGTGATGTTGATGGAGTTGTCAAATCTGTGTTCGGTGAAGACGTCTGTGAAGCTTCTGTAGTTACAGTGGTCGATCCTTGTGTTGAACTTGTCAGGGTGGTCAGAGGAGAAGATGTCATGGATTCATTTGGCGAGGTTGAAGTCTGTCTGGAGGAAGTAAGCTCTGGTGTCGATGTTTCTGGTGTGCTCGAAGTGTGAATTGATGTTTCGTCTTCCGTGGTTGCCTCACTTGCGGTTGCCAAAGTTTCAGTAGATTGCTGTGTTGAGATCTGTGTAGAGCTGACAGTTGATGAAGAGGGCAAAGAAGTCTCAGATGAAGTTGTCGTGGAGAATGCGGTTGTCTGTGTTGAGGAGGTAAGTTCAGCTGAAGTTGTGTCAGAGACACTAGTAGCAATTGTCGATTCTTCGATCGTTGTTGCTTCACTTGTGGGAATAATTGTGGATGACAGGGACACTGAAGGTTCACTTATAGATGTGGATGGCATTTGTGATGTTGATGGAGTTGTCAAATCTGTGTTCGGGGAAGGAGTCTGTGAAGCTTCTGTAGTTACAGTGCTCGATCCTTGTGTTGAACTTGTCAGGGTGGTCAGAGGAGAAGATGTCATGGATTCACTTGGCGAGGTTGAAGTCTGTCTGGAGGAAGTAAGCTCTGGTGTCGATGTTTCTGGTGTGCTCGAAGTGTGAATTGATGTTTGGTCTTCCGTGGTTGCCTCACTTGCGGTTGACAAAGTTTCAGTAGATTGCTGTGTTGAGATCTGTGTAGAGCTGACAGTTGATGAAGAGGGCAAAGAAGTCTCAGATGAAGTTGTCGTGGAGAATGCGGTTGTCTGTGTTGAGGAGGTAAGTTCAGCTGAAGTTGTGTCAGAGACACTAGTAGCAATTGTCGATTCTTGGATCGTTGTTGCTTCACTTGTGGGAATAATTGTGGATGACAGGGACACTGAAGGTTCGTTTGTAGATGTGGATGGCATTTGGGATGTTGATGGAGTTGTTAAATCTGTGTTCGGGGAAGACGTCTGTGAAGCTTCTGTAGTTACAGTGGTCGATCCTTGTGTTGAACTTGTCAGGGTGGTCAGAGGAGAAGATGTCATGGATTCACTTGGCAAAGTTGAAGTCTGTCTGGAGGAAGTAAGCTCTGGTGTCGATGTTTCTGGTGTGCTTGAAGTGTGAATTGATGTTTCGTCTTCCGTGGTTGCCTCACTTGCGGTTGACAAAGTTTCAGTAGATTGCTGTGTTGAGATCTGTGTAGAGCTGACAGTTGATGAAGAGGGCAAAGAAGTCTCAGATGAAGTTGTCGTGGAGAATGCGGTTGTCTGTGTTGAGGAGGTAAGTTCAGCTGAAGTTGTGTCAGAGACACTAGTAGCAATTGTCGATTCTTGGATCGTTGTTGCTTCACTTGTGGGAATAATTGTGGATGACAGGGACACTGAAGGTTCGCTTGTAGATGTGGATGGCATTTGGGATGTTGATGGAGTTGTTAAATCTGTGTTCGGGGAAGCCGTCTGTGAAGCTTCTGTAATTACAGTGCTCGATCCTTGTGTTGAACTTGTCAGGGTGGTCAGAGGAGAAGATGTCATGGATTCACTTGGCGAAGTTGAAGTCTGTCTTGAGGAAGTAAGCTCTGGTGTCGATGTTTCTGGTGTGCTCGAAGTGTGAATTGATGTTTCGTCTTCCGTGGTTGCCTCACTTGCGGTTGACAAAGTTTCAGTAGATTGCTGTGTTGAGATCTGTGTAGAGCTGACAGTTGATGAAGAGGGCAAAGAAGTCTCAGATGAAGTTGTCGTGGAGAATGCGGTTGTCTGTGTTGAGGAGGTAAGTTCAGCTGAAGTTGTGTGAGAGACACTAGTAGCAATTGTCGATTCTTGGATCGTTGTTGCTTCACTTGTGGGAATAATTGTGGATGACAGGGACACTGAAGGTTCACTTGTAGATGTGGATGGCATTTGTGATGTTGATGGAGTTGTCAAATCTGTGTTCGGGGAAGACGTCTGTGAAGCTTCTGTAGTTACAGTGGTTGATCCTTGTGTTGAACTTGTCAGGGTGGTCAGAGGAGAAGATGTCATGGATTCACTTGGCGAAGTTGAAGTCTGTCTGGAGGAAGTAAGCTCTGGGGTCGATGTTTCTGGTGTGCTCGAAGTGTGAATTGATGTTTCATCTTCCGTGGTTGCCTCACTTGCGGTTGACAAAGTTTCAGTAGATTGCTGTGTTGAGATCTGTGTAGAGCTGACAGTTGATGAAGAGGGCAAAGAAGTCTCAGATGAAGTTGTCGTGGAGAATGTGGTTGTCTGTGTTGAGGAGGTAAGTTCAGCTGAAGTTGTGTGAGAGACACTAGTAGCAATTGTCGATTCTTGGATCGTTGTTGCTTCACTTGTGGGAATAATTGTGGATGACAGGGACACTGAAGTTTCACTTGTAGATGTGGATGGCATTTGTGATGTTGATGGAGTTGTCAAATCTATGTTCGGGGAAGACGTCTGTGAAGCTTCTGTAATTTCAGTATTCTGAGTGGACGATCCTTGTGTTGAACTTGTCAGGGTGGTCAGAGGAGAAGATGTCATGGATTCACTTGGCGAGGTTGAAGTCTGTCTGGAGGAAGTAAGCTCTGGTGTCGATGTTTCTGGTGTGCTCGAAGTGTGAATTGATGTTTGGTCTTCCGTGGTTGCCTCACTTGCGGTTGACAAAGTTTCAGTAGATTGCTGTGTTGAGATCTGTGTAGAGCTGACAGTTGATGAAGAGGGCAAAGAAGTCTCAGATGAAGTTGTCGTGGAGAATGCGGTTGTCTGTGTTGAGGAGGTAAGTTCAGCTGAAGTTGTGTCAGAGACACTAGTAGCAATTGTCGATTCTTGGATCGTTGTTGCTTCACTTGTGGGAATAATTGTGGATGACAGGGACACTGAAGGTTCGTTTGTAGATGTGGATGGCATTTGGGATGTTGATGGAGTTGTTAAATCTGTGTTCGGGGAAGACGTCTGTGAAGCTTCTGTAGTTACAGTGGTCGATCCTTGTGTTGAACTTGTCAGGGTGGTCAGAGGAGAAGATGTCATGGATTCACTTGGCAAAGTTGAAGTCTGTCTGGAGGAAGTAAGCTCTGGTGTCGATGTTTCTGGTGTGCTCGAAGTGTGAATTGATGTTTGGTCTTCCGTGGTTGCCTCACTTGCGGTTGACAAAGTTTCAGTAGATTGCTGTGTTGAGATCTGTGTAGAGCTGACAGTTGATGAAGAGGGCAAAGAAGTCTCAGATGAAGTTGTCGTGGAGAATGCGGTTGTCTGTGTTGAGGAGGTAAGTTCAGCTGAAGTTGTGTGAGAGACACTAGTAGCAATTGTCGATTCTTCGATCGTTGTTGCTTCACTTGTGGGAATAATTGTGGATGACACGGACACTGAAGGTTCACTTGTAGATGTGGATGGCATTTGTGATGTTGATGGAGTTGTCAAATCTGTGTTCCGTGAAGACGTTTGTGAAGCTTCTGTAGTTACAGTGCTCGATCCTTGTGTTGAACTTGTCAGGGTGGTCAGAGGAGAAGATGTCATGGATTCACTTGGCGAAGTTGAAGTCTGTCTGGAGGAAGTAAGCTCTGGTGTCGATGTTTCTGGTGTGCTCGAAGTGTGAATTGATGTTTCGTTTTCCGTGGTTGCCTCACTTGCGGTTGACAAAGTTTCAGTAGATTGCTGTGTTGAGATCTGTGTAGAGCTGACAGTTGATGAAGAGGGCAAAGAAGTCTCAGATGAAGTTGTCATGGAGAATGCGGTTGTCTGTGTTGAGGAGGTAAGTTCAGCTGAAGTTGTGTCAGAGACACTAGTAGCAATTGACGATTCTTGGATCGTCGTTGCTTCACTTGTGGGAATAATTGTGGATGACATGGACACTGAAGGTTCACTTATAGATGTGGATGGCATTTGTGATGTTGATGGAGTTGTTAAATCTGTGTTCGGGGAAGCCGTCTGTGAAGCTTCTGTAGTTACAGTGCTCGATCCTTGTGTTGAACTTGTCAGGGTGGTCAGAGGAGAAGATGTCATGGATTCACTTGGCGAGGTTGAAGTCTGTCTGGAGGAAGTAAGCTCTGGTGTCGATGTTTCTGGTGTGCTCGAAGTGTGAATTGATGTTTGGTCTTCCGTGGTTGCCTCACTTGCGGTTGACAAAGTTTCAGTAGATTGCTGTGTTGAGATCTGTGTAGAGCTGACAGTTGATGAAGAGGGCAAAGAAGTCTCAGATGAAGTTGTCGTGGAGAATGTGGTTGTCTGTGTTGAGGAGGTAAGTTCAGCTGAAGTTGTGTGAGAGACACTAGTAGCAATTGTCGATTCTTGGATCGTTGTTGCTTCACTTGTGGGAATAATTGAGGATGACACGGACACTGAAGGTTCACTTATAGAGGTGGATGTCATTTGTGATGTTGATGGAGTTGTCAAATCTGTGTTCCGTGAAGACGTTTGTGAAGCTTCTGTAGTTACAGTGCTCGATCCTTGTGTTGAACTTGTCAGGGTGGTCAGAGGAGAAGATGTCATGGATTCACTTGGCGAAGTTGAAGTCTGTCTGGAGGAAGTAAGCTCTGGTGTCGATGTTTCTGGTGTGCTCGAAGTGTGAATTGATGTTTCGTTTTCCGTGGTTGCCTCACTTGCGGTTGACAAAGTTTCAGTAGATTGCTGTGTTGAGATCTGTGTAGAGCTGACAGTTGATGAAGAGGGCAAAGAAGTCTCAGATGAAGTTGTCGTGGAGAATGCGGTTGTCTGTGTTGAGGAGGTAAGTTCAGCTGAAGTTGTGTCAGAGACACTAGTAGCAATTGACGATTCTTGGATCGTTGTTGCTTCACTTGTGGGAATAATTGTGGATGACATGGACACTGAAGGTTCACTTATAGATGTGGATGGCATTTGTGATGTTGATGGAGTTGTTAAATCTGTGTTCGGGGAAGCCGTCTGTGAAGCTTCTGTAGTTACAGTGCTCGATCCTTGTGTTGAACTTGTCAGGGTGGTCAGAGGAGAAGATGTCATGGATTCACTTGGCGAGGTTGAAGTCTGTCTGGAGGAAGTAAGCTCTGGTGTCGATGTTTCTGGTGTGCTCGAAGTGTGAATTGATGTTTGGTCTTCCGTGGTTGCCTCACTTGCGGTTGACAAAGTTTCAGTAGATTGCTGTGTTGAGATCTGTGTAGAGCTGACAGTTGATGAAGAGGGCAAAGAAGTCTCAGATGAAGTTGTCGTGGAGAATGTGGTTGTCTGTGTTGAGGAGGTAAGTTCAGCTGAAGTTGTGTGAGAGACACTAGTAGCAATTGTCGATTCTTGGATCGTTGTTGCTTCACTTGTGGGAATAATTGAGGATGACACGGACACTGAAGGTTCACTTATAGATGTGGATGTCATTTGTGATGTTGATGGAGTTGTCAAATCTGTGTTCCGTGAAGACGTTTGTGAAGCTTCTGTAGTTACAGTGCTCGATCCTTGTGTTGAACTTGTCAGGGTGGTCAGAGGAGAAGATGTCATGGATTCACTTGGCGAAGTTGAAGTCTGTCTGGAGGAAGTAAGCTCTGGTGTCGATGTTTCTGGTGTGCTCGAAGTGTGAATTGATGTTTCGTTTTCCGTGGTTGCCTCACTTGCGGTTGACAAAGTTTCAGTAGATTGCTGTGTTGAGATCTGTGTAGAGCTGACAGTTGATGAAGAGGGCAAAGAAGTCTCAGATGAAGTTGTCGTGGAGAATGCGGTTGTCTGTGTTGAGGAGGTAAGTTCAGCTGAAGTTGTGTCAGAGACACTAGTAGCAATTGACGATTCTTGGATCGTTGTTGCTTCACTTGTGGGAATAATTGTGGATGACATGGACACTGAAGGTTCACTTATAGATGTGGATGGCATTTGTGATGTTGATGGAGTTGTTAAATCTGTGTTCGGGGAAGCCGTCTGTGAAGCTTCTGTAGTTACAGTGCTCGATCCTTGTGTTGAACTTGTCAGGGTGGTCAGAGGAGAAGATGTCATGGATTCACTTGGCGAGGTTGAAGTCTGTCTGGAGGAAGTAAGCTCTGGTGTCGATGTTTCTGGTGTGCTCGAAGTGTGAATTGATGTTTGGTCTTCCGTGGTTGCCTCACTTGCGGTTGACAAAGTTTCAGTAGATTGCTGTGTTGAGATCTGTGTAGAGCTGACAGTTGATGAAGAGGGCAAAGAAGTCTCAGATGAAGTTGTCGTGGAGAATGTGGTTGTCTGTGTTGAGGAGGTAAGTTCAGCTGAAGTTGTGTGAGAGACACTAGTAGCAATTGTCGATTCTTGGATCGTTGTTGCTTCACTTGTGGGAATAATTGTGGATGACACGGACACTGAAGGTTCACTTATAGATGTGGATGTCATTTGTGATGTTGATGGAGTTGTCAAATCTGTGTTCGGGGAAGACGTCTGTGAAGCTTCTGTAATTTCAGTATTCTGATTGGTCGATGCTTGTGTCGAACTTGTCAGGGTGGTCAGAGGAGAAGATGTCATGGATTCACTTGGCGAAGTTGAAGTCTGTCTGGAGGAAGTAAGCTCTGGTGTCGATGTTTCTGGTGTGCTCGAAGTGTGAATTGATGTTTCATCTTCCGTGGTTGTCTCACTTGCGGTTGACAAAGTTTCAGTAGATTGCTGTGTTGAGATCTGTGTAGAGCTGACAGTTGATGAAGAGGGCAAAGAAGTCTCAGATGAAGTTGTCGTGGAGAATGCGGTTGTCTGTGTTGAGGAGGTAAGTTCAGCTGAAGTTGTGTCAGAGACACTAGTAGCAATTGACGATTCTTGGATCGTTGTTGCTTCACTTGTGGGAATAATTGTGGATGACATGGACACTGAAGGTTCACTTATAGATGTGGATGGCATTTGTGATGTTGATGGAGTTGTTAAATCTGTGTTCGGGGAAGCCGTCTGTGAAGCTTCTGTAGTTACAGTGGTTGATCCTTGTGTTGAACTTGTCAGGGTGGTCAGAGGAGAAGATGTCATGGATTCACTTGGCGAAGTTGAAGTCTGTCTGGAGGAAGTAAGCTCTGGGGTCGATGTTTCTGGTGTGCTCGAAGTGTGAATTGATGTTTCATCTTCCGTGGTTGCCTCACTTGCGGTTGACAAAGTTTCAGTAGATTGCTGTGTTGAGATCTGTGTAGAGCTGACAGTTGATGAAGAGGGCAAAGAAGTCTCAGATGAAGTTGTCGTGGAGAATGTGGTTGTCTGTGTTGAGGAGGTAAGTTCAGCTGAAGTTGTGTGAGAGACACTAGTAGCAATTGTCGATTCTTGGATCGTTGTTGCTTCACTTGTGGGAATAATTGTGGATGACAGGGACACTGAAGTTTCACTTGTAGATGTGGATGGCATTTGTGATGTTGATGGAGTTGTCAAATCTATGTTCGGGGAAGACGTCTGTGAAGCTTCTGTAATTTCAGTATTCTGATTGGTCGATGCTTGTGTTGAACTTGTCAGGGTGGTCAGAGGAGAAGATGTCATGGATTCACTTGGCGAAGTTGAAGTCTGTCTGGAGGAAGTAAGCTCTGGTGTCGATGTTTCTGGTGTGCTCGAAGTGTGAATTGATGTTTCATCTTCCGTGGTTGTCTCACTTGCGGTTGACAAAGTTTCAGTAGATTGCTGTGTTGAGATCTGTGTAGAGCTGACAGTTGATGAAGAGGGCAAAGAAGTCTCAGATGAAGTTGTCGTGGAGAATGCTGTTGTCTGTGTTGAGGAGGTAAGTTCAGCTGAAGTTGTGTCAGAGACACTAGTAGCAATTGTCGATTCTTGGATCGTTGTTGCTTTACTTGTGGGAATAATTGTGGATGACACGGACACTGAAGGTTCACTTATAGATGTGGATGGCATTTGTGATGTTGATGGAGTTGTCAAATCTGTGTTCAGGGAAGACGTCTGTGAAGCTTCTGTAATTTCAGTATTCTGAGTGGTCGATGCTTGTGTTGAACTTGTCAGGGTGGTCAGAGGAGAAGATGTCATGGATTCACTTGGCGAAGTTGAAGTCTGTCTGGAGGAAGTAAGCTCTGGTGTCGATGTTTCTGGTGTGCTCGAAGTGTGAATTGATGTTTCGTCTTCCGTGGTTGCCTCACTTGCGGTTGACAAAGTTTCAGTAGATTGCTGTGTTGAGATCTGTGTAGAGCTGACAGATGATGAATCAATTTGTTTTGATTCTAGTGATTCATTTCTATATTGTTCTTCCTTTACAGGTCTTATGTCCATCATCTTTATAGTCTCATTTGATATCTCATTTTCTTTTTTGACCTCTATTATGTTCTCCATTGTTTCTTTTTTCATCCATGGCTTCACAAGTGTATTTTGTTTTGCATTTTCTGTTTCTGTTGAAGCAATATTTGACAAATTGTTAGTGAACGTTGTAGCAAAGTTTTTGCTTTACATGCAACATGGTTTACTTACTAACGCATGAAAATCCTCTTTTTTTTCAACTTTCTTAGGTACGACTGAGTGTAAGGGCCACATTGAGAAAAAAAAATTCACAGACTTCGAGAACAAAGCTGTGAATTTAAGACTTTATTTTTCGTAAATTTAAGATTTAATTCTCGAAGTCTGTGAAATTCAAATAAAGTCATAATTTATGAGAATAAAGTCTTAATTTATCAGAATAAAGTCTTAATTTACGAGAATAAAGTCATAATATTCTAACCTGTTGTTTTAGAAGAGGAGAGTTGCAGACTTGGAGGAAATCGGTGCTTTTATGTAGGGGAAATAGGTGGAACTGGTCGACTGCAGGGTTATCGGTGGATGCATCCGCAAGCCATTCAGAGGGGTTTCTCTAGCTTATCATATGAATCCATAAGCCATAAGGCGTTGGGGCCTCAGCAGGTGTACTGTCAGATTGTTTTTTGAGAAACCACAAAACCCCTCTGAATGGCCCACTGATGCATCCATCAATAACCCTGCAGTGGTCCAGTTCCAGTGATTTCCTCCAGGTCCGCCTGGTTCTTTCTGCGGAAAAGATGCATTTTCTTGCATATACTTTTTTAAGTCCTGATATGCATGACAATATGATGCTGATGTGCCAAAAGAAGTATCTCCTTGTTTATGAAACCAATTCCAATGTACAATTCCACAAAATTCTCCACGCCCACAAGAATAGTCATACATTTACGACTGAACATCCATCCAAAACTGGGCTTTTTATTGTTGTTTAATCTTGTAATTGCGTACTTATTTTCCTCCTTGATATCTGCCTATGCATGGGATGATGTGAGGTAAATTTTAGGTAAGTTAATAGATTTATGATGTACTTCTATTACTTCCAGGTCACTCTCCATGTTTTTATCAGATTATAAATCTAGTAATAGTTCTTAATTAATTTACCTTTTTTTCCAAGTTTAGCAACCCTTGCCTTTTTTTTAAATTGAAGCCAAGTAGATATTTAGCCTTCATCTATGTGAGACAACTATCTCACTCACAAGGGCCAGTTGAGGCCAATTTTCTGTCCCACACTGTCCCTGGCCAAATGATACATTATAAAACCAAAGCTGCATAAAAAATCTGACAGAGGGCCGTAATTGGCCCGTGGGTCAGACTTTGCATATACAGTACCTGCTCTAAATGCTTCATTGCTTGGAATAGGTAAATATGTTTCCGAATATCAATAAACCCTAATTACTCGCAGTTGATTTTTCAGGCACATCCGTGAGGGTTGGATATTTGAAGTATGGATAAAGTACGCAGTTAATATCTTCTGAAATCAGTAGCATGACAATCCACTTTTGAAGTGACTGCAATTCATCAGTGTATAGGGAATTGTTAAACCATAATTTTAGGGTTTTATGTCAGCTTCCTAAATGAACATATCTTTAGATTATGTATAAGATACAGTAAGTGTTGTCTTTCAAATAAATCATTACAGGGTCAACGAAAAATAAGGGTTGGCAAGATCAATAATTGGAGTTACATAAATGTTAGTACTTGATTTGGAAATATTACATGAATGTTGATTTTATGACTATTTCTAAAATGTGTATGCATGATTATTCTTGAGGAATGTTTCATTTGTATGCACCTAAGCATACTGCCCATACTGTAAAATGACACATTATTTCATAATGTAAAGTTAATGTGTGACATTCCTGTCACATGGTGTTCTTAGACATTATGTAAATTGCTCCTTGAACAGTTACCTCAACTAACATTTAAACAATTAAAAAGTTTGTCAACAATATGAAAAATTGTTTTTTATTTAGTATGAAATATTTCTAATGCAAGACTGTACCAGACTACGTCATATGTTGTTCATTTCACCATTAAGTTTAATTATTGGGTACAAAGTAATACTATGTTAACATGTTTGTCAATGTCCTTCAAATATGCTCTCAAAATGTATTAAATGTTAGAGAGGTCCTGTAGAAAATAACTTAACTTAAATTAAACTGAACCTTACAGACACAATAAATGATTGTCACACCGTTGACCCTACAACAATCACAAGGTTTACAAAAATATGGTTTAAAGTTTTACACACATAATCAGCAGAAATATCCATAAAATATTATGGAATCAAGTCTATTTTTACTTTCTGGACTCCACCTAATGCGGTCTAAAATCCAAAAGAAACCAGTGTATATAGAATTAAGTCATCCTTCAGATGATTCTTTCTCGCTGTTATACAAAAAAAATTATTAGGACAAACTTACCACTGTTTTCTGCAAAGGACACAGAGAACCCAGCAAGCACAGTGACAGAAGCACAGATGAGAAAATATTTGGAAATCCTCCACCAGTTACAGGATCCCGAGTACATCCACTTTTTCATTTTCCAGTGCATTTATGTGATTATCTCAAAGATGTAAAACTGACAAATATTCACTACTGCATTTTCATTCATTCCATTCCCTTCTGTAATTCCTAGTCAACAGAAAACAATTCAATGATACCTCCTGATAATCGTGGATGGACTGGCAGTTAAGTTTGATCCTACTGGCAGTTGTGGGCCAAGTAACATTTGCCTATCAGTTTATGATCGACATAATGTGACATCAATGATCAACCAGTAAATCAGGGTGACGCAGTGACTGCCCTAAGCAAACGTCCAATGTGTCATGAAGTGGTACAGCAGTAACACTTGAAAGCATACACACACCCTGTGCACTGCAAGGTCAAGATGACTGTAAAAGTGAATAAGACAAGGAATGGTGGGAGTGGGTAAGGTGTGTGGGTTTAATTTGAGTAGAAAATAGTGAAAAAAACTGATCTACATATTTAATATGTATTGCGTTGGTCTTCACAGGCTTATGGAATTAGTTGGTCTATTCCAAACATCTGATAAATAATCAGTTTTTCAACCCAAAATTTAACTGCGGAGCAACTTCATTGAATAGGCATGGTATAAATAGACTGTTAAACATGATCCCAGTTAATAAGTGCTCTCAATAACTCACAGAATAATTGAGCTATGACGAGGTTAAACACAAGTATTTTTCTTCCTCTTTCAGCCTCAAGTGGTTTGGGTACAGCTCTCCCCACCTCTCTTTGCGTATTGCTAAATCACTTCTACATTCCTTCAATCAGTGCTACACAAATAAACTGAACATTCCCTGCACACGTCAACATTTTTTTGTCTGTTCTTATATAAAAAAAATATATAGATTATAAAAAAACAAAGATAAGTTTGATTTATGTATGTGATGCTGTATAAACACTGGGTGTTGTGAGGTGTGTCTTGGATCTTATCTTTTTATCACCTAAATGACACAAAACGCCCTCTGTGGTTTGATTGTGTAAAAGCGTCACACCATTATATAGAAGTTAGTGTACGTGTGGTGTGATGTGATTATATCTTTAAGAGCCCAAAATAGCACTGTGTCTCCCCCCCCCCATCTTATTCAGGTAAAACTGAAGTTATATTAGTTTTTTGTACTGCTATATAACTATATTAATTGTACATTGTTGTCGTCTTTGCTGAAGCATAAGAAATTAAGCTTGGATGTGTCTTGGACATAGAAAACAGTAGACCAACATCATGTGACTCACGTAACTTAGCAATTAGTTTGTAGGTTGCACTTGCGTGACCATGGTTGATGAGACTCTCTAGCAAATAGTAATTTAGACGTCATATTTACGTAATATTTACAGAGTTGAGATAAGGTTTCCAAATAAGTGGAAACACCCAGTTCAATATATGGGTGGAGAACTTTCCATTCAGCTAAAAATAAACTTGTGTTGGGAGGCATGATAATAATCCTATCAACAACAAACCCAACCACTTGTGATGTCTTTCTTTATGTTTGACATTAGTAACATTTACCTAAGAAGTGCATGTGCACATTGACATACAGTGAGGCCAAAGGTCCTGAGGAGGTTAGGATAACAACAAACTGCAACCTCACTCAAATAGCATTCAAATACTTCAATTTAATGACACGGAACATTAAGTAGAAACAACTGCCTGTAATATCACCCTACATTTAAACATATGAAGACATTTTAGGAGGCAATGATGTGTGTGTGTGTGTCCGTTACCACCAATGATGACTTTAACTTGTCATTTCTAACACCTCCCCCCCCCCCCCCCAAGTCAGGAAACAAATCAATCAGTTCACTTTCGAAAATAACCAGGACATACTTTTGTTCTCCAAAGTCACACACAGTCCCCTGTTCTTATTCTCATACTTCTGCCTGCATCTGTCCCTCCTCTGTACCTTCCTTTGCCGTTTGTGTCGACTCGGTTCGAGCTTTACGACGCTCTGCTTCCGTTACCGTCATGGGGTGGAGCGGGAAAAATCCTGCCAACCCTACCAAAAGAAAAAAAGCCATAAAACGTTAACAACTTCTTTTATACAACACCTTTCAAACCAAACAAATCACAGAAAAATAAGAGAAAAAGTTTAAATAACTAACAACAGTAAGATATAAGTAAAATATAAGATACAAAATACATTCAAATACATTATAAATCAATTCAGAGTTGCAAAAACCAATTTCAAACAAACCCTGCTCTCTTCTTCTGTAATAACTGTAACCAGATATTCATTTTATTTTCATTGCCCAGTTATTTTTATTCAGTTTAAATCACACTGTGCATTGTACAGACTTTGCACTGTGTGCAAAGGCCCTGTTGATTTATAGATTGCCATCCATAAAACACCAAGTGATATGATTAAATGAGAATATATATGAGATACTGTACTTGTTCTAATCAGTGGCATAGTTCGTATCTGCAACTGTACAATCCTTTAAACCAGAGAGCACGGATGAGGTAATTGAGGTATCGGAGTAGATTAGTGCCTGTTATAGACAGACCGCCTTCATTAAACTGATTAATATGGCTAGCATAATTCCTTTGACAAGCTGATGGTAACATAATGCAATGTTGATAGGATTCAAAAGAAAAGGCGTGTGTATTTAATACACACCTAGAAGCTTGGACACAGATTTTGTAGGGTGTGCGCCACAACCAATCCAGTACTTAATTCGGTCGTAGTTGAAGCCAACAAGTTTCTCGTTGTAGATATTGGGGAGAGGGTCATAGGTACCCAGCTGCTCAATGTATTTCCCATCTCTTGCCCTCTTATTGAAAGCTGCTACAATGCGATAAAAGGGTCGGTTCGCCTGTTTGTGACCTGCAAGAGCCAGTCGGATGACAACATAACCTCCATGGTACTTCTTTAGGAGGAGTGACGCTGCAGAGGGAAAAGAGCACAGTAGGCATTGTCAAAAAAGCCAAAGTATGAATTCAATTCATCAGTGAGAGATGTGTTTTCTATAGCTATGCCTGCTGCTGTGGGCTGTGACTGCATTTTAATGTCATGAAATCTAATAAACACTAGTGTAGTTTCCATTACTCTGAATATACAAAGCTATAATGAAGAGTAAGTGAAAGAGCAGTGGTAAAATGTTAGTGTTGTGTATAATATATCAGTGTCTGTAACGCGTGATGTGTGCCGCTGTAGATATGAGGCGCTTACGGCTTTGATCACAGTTCAATTAAAGTCTGATAAGAAAGCCGACAGCAGAGTGCAATGTATGAGTATGACATGGTGACCTTAAGTGTTCAGTGATGTCTGCTGCTTCACAGTCAAAGATGCTCTTCGTAAATTGGTAACATTTGATATTTACGTTAATGAGCAGCTAAACTGGTGTACCTAATTCTGTGGCTGGCTGTTGAGTGTGTATGTGCCTGTACGTCATACTCACATAAATGGACCATCTTGTATACTCGATTATCCTGGAAAAGACAAAAAAAGAAAAGAAAACACATATAGCCTGACATGTGGTAAGATATGAAACGGTGTAAACAACACATTTTACATGACGCATTCAATGACTTCTATGGCTACTTAGCGGCTAACTTCAGTATATGCTACATGTAGGAGATAAATGAGCTCATTTAATAACAAAATACCTCCGACGAAGTCAAGTTAAAGTCCCCGCAGCTGTGTCCACTTGTTTAAGCTCCAGATATTTCAAAACACAGATGTTATCGCTGTTTGTTTTCAGCACACGGAGTAATGTGACATTTGCCTGTGGGCCGCCATGTTTTTACCAATCGGAAGTGACGCAGCTGCTTCCGTTTCGACGTCTTTGCGTCTTGTAGACGCTAGATGGCGCTGATGCAGCACTGTCTCCGCTTAACCGAACTTACAGATGTTTTAGGTGTAAAAAATAATAATAATTTAAAAAAAAAGTGACATTTATTTATTTATGTTTTTTTATAGCTCGGTTAAAACGTTCCTGAAACGTGATTGTAAAACAAAATAAAACAAAAAAAGTAGTTATAGTTATAGTAATAAGTCTGCATACTAAGTAGGTGGTTCTAGAACAGTCTTTTGATTTTGCTATACAACACTGGTGACTGAAAAATACATTTTATTTTATTTTTCTTTTCTTTTGCAATGCTATAATGCATAATATCTTATCTTATTTCCCAATCACTTTTTGATTGAGAAATTGGAACACATCCAGATGTCCAATAACACATTTTCCAGCTTCAACTGTTTATACAGGTTAATATGTCAAGTATTTACTGTGACCCACTCTGTATCCCTTAAACCTGGGCTAGAATCCTAAATAATGTTAGAGGTAAAACCTGTGTTTGTCCTACTGTTTCACATCAGCAAATACCTGCTGTGAAATACATCTATTTCTATTTATTAAAGACATGCTTTTGAACATTTGTCGTATGAGTTGAACTTGCTCATATAGAAGTTTGCTAATCTAAAAAACCAACTTTCAGTCACATCATTTCACAGTAATATATTTTGTGAAAATCTTTCTTTAAATCTAATTTTCAGGTGGTTTTGGACATTTTCTTGGACAGTCTTCTGTCACTACTGATGGAAAAACAAAACATTTTCAATACCACACATCTGGCCTGTTCAACAAGCTTCACAAGGCAGTGGTTTTCTGCAAAAATATAGACTTCACAGTTATAAAACACATTGAAAATATCTGACAAAGCAGTACTTTGATATTTATTGTTTAAACGCTGCAAGCGCAAATACCAAAAGTAAATATGTAGCAGCTTTATCCTACTATTAAATTATTACATTTAACATATATGAATTTGAAATGAGGACAAACCTAACCACTTTATATAGCTGTTTATTATGTTGGTGAATTTGTTAAATTGACGAGTAAACATTGCTCTCAAATATCTCAATATCTGTTAGGTAAAACAACTACACAATGCTATACTGGATTATTGTGTGTGGCAGAGTGTACAATAAAATAGTCCAATAATATAAAATCACATTACATTAGTACATTTATTTTGCAAATGTGTGCCAAGTTTACATTGACTTAATTAAGAAATGAATGTTTATAGTAGTGAACCGTACATATCTCTGTGGATAATTCAGCCAAATACCTAAGATGCATGTGTGAATTTAACAATAATCTGCACCTCATGTAATGCTTTCTAACATTAATGGGGCTAATGGGACTGAAATGAAACGGTTGTTTGGTTTTATAACTGAGATTAATATCATCTATAGTGAACGTAAGGCTCTCTGGTGTTGGTCGTATAATCCTGTACATTGTTGTGTGTGTGTGTGTGTGTGTAGTTTTTTTATTCCACATGTATCGGTAGAACACGGTTTCAAATCAGTTTCCACCATTGACCCCAGATGAAATGAGATGCTGACTTCCTGAATGAATTCTGGGGTCACTGCTCTGCCTCCCCTCCTCCTCCTCCCCTGCTCTCACCCCCTCAACCCACAGTCTTGGAACATGGTGATTTCACACTCCTGTTGTGTAAAGCTTGTTTTTCTCTTTCTCCGACACACTCTGTGTGTTTGTGTGCGCATGCATGCGTGTGTGTGTGTGTGTGTGTGTGTGGAGAGGTCACTGAAGAGATGGGCCCTTGTTTGTAGAACCGAAAGTATCCTAATGTCCCTCCATGACGTCTCATACACAAATCACTGACTTTTTACTCATGACAAACAAAGAAACCTACCTATTTTCAATCGCAATCACATTTAAATATGCTTTAAGTGAAGGATAAGAGCAAGGCTGCCACTCAATGCATTGCAACATCTTGCGTGGTTGGTTGGTAGCAGCTGGCGTGCATAATGTTGCATTCCTGCTCCTTCTTCTGGATTCTTCTCTGACACATCCACAGAATTATGTACCATCAATATACAACACTGTAGTTGTGATGTTAGTGCAGATTAATTTACCCATTCTGAAGAGAAACACCACAGACTAATTGAATTATCGGATGATTGAATCATCGGAATCAAAAGTAGAATAGTGTCCTGCTGTTTTGTGTGTCTTAGGTCAAATATATCTAAAAAAAAGTGTTGGCAGTGTTGACACACACAAGACAATACCATACTTTTTCTTTCCAGACAAGCAGGGCTGAGATCTTTTAAAAGGAAAGCGCCGCAATTGAGTTGACCACGTTTTCTTCCGCGTAGAAAATGTGAAAATGAATAGAGGCTTTACACAGTGAGGCAGCAAACAAAATGCATCTTACATGGCGAATCAGCAATGCATGATTATCTGAACAGTGACATTGATTCTAGTCGTGGATAACTCTCTCGTGAGGACCCCATGCTCTTTGGGATACCAAGACGAGTTGTTCCTCTTCTAATCGCCTGTGACAGTTCAGTTAGAGACGCTCAGATGACCAGATATTTTTCCTTGAAAAAAAGGCAAGAGGGGGTCCGCTTTAAGAGAAAAAACTTAATTTGATTATGTGGAAGATGTCAGGAATATCACCTTTGTGAGCTGAAAGAAACATTGTCTACATTTTTAATAACAGTTTGTTTGTACGTGTACTTAAATTCTTCCTTTATTCACCTATTTAAGTTAAAAAAAAGTTTGTTTGGATGTGAATGCATGCAGATAAATGACCAGATATACACATTGTTGGTCTTGTAATCTTAATTATTATGGGGTAAGGATGACGTGTAATGCAGATGTTTGGTTGAAGTATTGTTCATTGTAGCCACACAGCAAGAAGGTCCTGGGTTCATCCCAGGTCCTTTGTGTGTCAAGTTTGCATGTTCTGTCTGTGTGAATATGGGTTTCCTCTGAGTGTTCTGGTTTCTCATGTGTTTGGGTCATTCTCTTGCAAAGGTCTGATATGACCAACTCGTTTGAATCATACAAATGTGTCTTGCTGCTGAACTTATCACGTTTATATACATTTATAAACGTGATACTGATCTGCTGTGATTTTGCTGATGTGGCAGTTACACGCTCCCATATAGAATCAGGTCTTTCTTTATGTGGTCATCACGACGACAAAAGGCCGATATGAATACAAAAATATGGACTTCTTATCTGTCTCTGGGCAAGGACAATGCAAATAATAATAAGCTTTCCTGAAACACCAAAGACAAAGAGTCTTTTCACTCGTTCACTGCACGGAATATTTTATTTTAGTAAGAGCATGCATATCTAAAATGTTCTCAGAAAAAATGATTTGATGTTGTTGCTCGAAAGCAGGATTCCATGAAAGTCAGCAGATAGTGAGTTATCTGCGCCCTCGATACTTGTACAGTCAAATAACATATATAACCTTAAAGATTGACTGTAAACAGGGGACTTAAGTGAATTGAATTGTGTCCGTTTGTATGTTTAAAGACTTGAAAAACATCAGTTTAAAAAAAAAAGGATGGACAGATACAGTTTAATTTTACATTTTACATCTTGCAAGATGTTTTACTACATGCTTATTTCAACGTTGGAGCCATTTTAAGCCCATAAAGTAAAAAGTCTTATTTCTAACCACCATTTTTGCACAAAATAATACATTTTCTAAGGTAGATTAACAGACGGTGGAATGACAACCAAAATCTCCCTGATAGTCCCATGGTAATTTATATATAAACATTTATAATTCATTAGATAAACCTCCATACTGAGTTTAAAGTTTGTGTCTGGTATGTAATTCTGCTGGTTGTGGTTGGGTTGTCGTTTAATATTGTGTTAATGTTTTTATGTGTTTGCATGTACTGCCTTCTTTGACTAAGAGGCAAACAAGACTTAAAACTTGTCTTTTTACTTTACCTTCAACTAGCTCCTTTTTTATTTCACCCTGTGTTGTGTTTTAATTGCATTTTTTTAGTTTATTTTAAAGTTAAAACAAGGTTTTTAACCTCTTGACTCGAACCTTTTCCTATTTTATTCCACCCTGTGTTGTGTTTTACTGTTTTATTTGCATCTTTTGTTTTATTTCAAAGTTAAAAAAGTTTTTTTTTTACTTTTTGACTTTAGACTTTTCCAATTCATTCCACCCTGTGTTATCTTTTATTGTTGTATTTGCCTTTTACATTTTATTCTTGTGTTTTATTGTGAAGCACTTTGAGCTGCAATCCTTTTAATTATTATTTACCAGGGGAAGAAGTTGACAGCTACATGAGGAAAAAGACCTGTCTGTTTCCATCTGCATACAAAGTAACCATTCATGTTTATACATACTATTAGGAGAAACAGTCTTCATGTTGATTTTTCTACGTTTATGCCTCATCTTTAAGGATTTTGGGTACATATATAGTATATATATTATAATAATTTGTTAGCCAGAATAATAGACCCTTTCAGTCCCAGGCACCATATGACCTCTTGTCTATGAGGTCTTTGTGATGCCCTGTGCTTTTCTAAGCGTCTCTGTCCAGGGTTGAGCAGAGGCGGCCGTTATGGTTGCAGCGAGCACCTCATGGAAAAGACAGGATCAGGACAGTCACAGATAGGGGGGTCAAGTGATCTCTCTGCTCTGGAAAGATCTTGCAGATGGCTGTGGCTGAGACTAATTGTGATAGCATGAAAAATGGAGGCAGTACTTTTATCTTCATTAACAGAGAGACTTTTTGTTTTTCGACGATTTGTCTACTTTTGCAGCCACTGATTCAAGTAAAAAATGTTTCCGACTTCTTTGGAATTGAGAGACATGTGGTTGATCGCCTAGGGCCACAAAAAAGTGAATATTATGGGTAATAGAGCTACACAAATGTTTAATTTGTCATTGATTTTAAGTCCTAATGTCACTAATATTGTTATTTCTGCCACTTTTGTGTATAGGAAGAGGGAATTCCCTTATACGTGTTGTATGTTTGCATTATACAAACTAAATGAGGTTTTTAAATACACATTTAGTTGAGGGATTTCCTAAATCATGAAAGTTGTTGCCAGAATCAGATCATTTGTGCTATTCTAAATCGTATTAGATGGACAATAACCATTTAATAAGAGGTTTAAAAAAAAAAGATGAAAACAGAGAAAAGAAAGATGGGATGCATATAACCACTGCCAAGGTTCAGACATACAGAGGTGGTTAATGTAAGTAAAAGTTAATTTACTGAATATATGTGGCTACTTGATGAAGATGAAGACACATCATTGTTGAACAAAATACCCAAGACTGTATTATGATGTCTCTCTCAACCTGCTACAACTTATATATTTATACATCTGTAATAATAATCCAGTAATTACACTGAAGCAAATGTTGTTGATAACACAATTTCTACTTGATCAGAGATGTCTGACATAGTGTTATTACGTAAGGACTTCTTCTACAGTTCAAGTCCAGCAAGAAAACAAAAGGAGTTGGGTTGGGTTAGGCTCATACATATAGTATTTGTGCAACATTATATTTCTCAAATAATAATCGTGTTGATTATAATCTTAACCCTTAGAACACAGAGCATTTTGGCTGCTTTTTCCCATTACTATGTTTAAACATACAGTATATACAGAGGCTATAAGAATGTGCAGGAGTGTCTTATATCCTTTTTTCAGCATAACCTAGACAATCTGATAAAACATTTTTTTTTCATTTTCACCACCAAAAAGTACTCCAAATGTTTAATATTGGATTGAATTTGTGAAATTTGTAAATACGTCACATTTCAAAGTTCACTTGGAAAAGAAAAACGGTCTCTTTTGTGACTTCTGCACAAGTATTGCTACTTTATATCACTACTAAAAATGCAATGTAAAATGAATCATAACTTTGACTCAACAACACATAAGAATTTTAAAGCCTGAATATGTGACCTATAAACACACACCGCCAGGATGTCTATATAAGGGGTTGTGTCTTATTTGACTCCGCATAAAAGCACTGTTACAAAAGAAAGACTGTAAACGCTGGAGAGTTTAGAGTTCAATTACAGAAAACTGAATTAAGGTTAACCAATTCTTAATTCAACTATTCAACAATGTAATTGCCACTTGGTGCAAAAGATTTCCCGCAGACATTCCTGTGGACCGTGGGAGCCCAAAACACCTTTTTTTAACATATTTCATATGTCCTCAAATTCCTACATTGTGATTTCTGCGCTGTGGGGTTGTGACCTGCTCTCTGTGCTGCTGCTGCTGCTGCTGCTGCTCTCCACAGACCTCTGCTGGCGGAGCTGAAGCTGCAGAGCCACACTGGTGGGTTGTGTGAGAGGACAAGTGGATTTGGCATGCACATCAGAGCGTGATACCCGAGCATCTTGGTTGTATCACATGCCCCACACACACTCTCACACACACACACAAGCATTTTTGGTTGTGTAAAATGGATTGTAACACTGGCCACTGGAATGAAACGATAGCAGCATCCCATAGTATTCCTTTACTGGCCAAATGTTTAAATATGTGCTTCCTCCTCTGACTGCAGGTGCAAGTTATTTTAAATTCAAGGAACATTCACGTACATGTACATATATATTATTGTATTATATATAACTTTATAATCTGATGCCTCTGGTTGTTTTAGAAAAACCTTTGAAGGAAATCTTTAGAAGAGCAACAAATGTCATCAAAGTCAAATTCTTCTGATTTGCTTGTTCGCTGATTCGGTCTCAGAGATGTTCACACACGCTTCGGGGAAATCTGTTCATCTGTGATCTTTCACATTCGGGTGTTATTATAACCTGAATACCCAATAGCGACACTGAGATTACTCTCTTTTTTTTTCACGAGGAGACTGACATTAAACCAAAAGCAGCCTTATCTCGGGGGATATTGTAGGCGGCTATGACAGGTTATACACCATTTAAAATGTTGCATTATCTCAACGAGTTTGTGCCAGTCTGAGGCGAATCATCAAAGACCAGAGATCGGCGGTTGGCCGTGACGCGGTACCTTGTTTATGCGCGAGTCAGAGTAGCAGGAAGCGTGTTAAACTCTCATGACCATCCTTATATAAACCAACGTTTAACAGGCTGGTTGGTGTGTTTGAAGTGTGATGTGACAGTAAAACAGAAGGAGCCGATTTATTGGGTTTCTTTTCCCATTAAACAGAAGTGGACAGGTGAGCTCTGCTGTGAGGTGATAAGAGGTTCCTTATCCTATTGTTTAAGTGGGATAAAGGAGCAGTGTTGAACACTGTCAGACGCTCGGGAGACAACAGCCATCAGCAGGGCTTTGTCATGTGCCTTGTATTTTCTACTTGTTTGTTCCCCAGTTTCTTCCTAGCTTCAAAGCACGAGATGGGCTCCCATTTCCAGACTAACCCAACCCCTTTTGTGCGCTTCACTGTCTACCATCTCCAATGTCTTCCACCTGTTCCTCAGGGATCAAATTGGATTTGCACTCTCTGATTTGCTCCTTTCCCCCAGACCTCTAGCTCCGGTGTCACGTCACTAGTTTGTGCTGCTCACGCCAAGCAAAGGTGTTACTGAGGGAACGGAATTCACACTATAATGAGCAGTGACAGGATGTCACCCACTTTGCCATCGATCAACTCTCGGGCCCACTGCTGCACCCACCTGCACTCATCCAGCTGAGGCTGCCAGTGTGTGAGTGACGTCACCCGCACACTAGCTTCCTGAAGAGGCGACGTTCACTCGCTCCTCCAGAGCTGGGGTATAACTGTGTTGCCTTCTCATTGAAGAAACAGTATTGAATTATTCTACTCAAGTAAAAGTACCACTATTTTTGATACATTTATACTAAAGTACAAGTAAAAGTACTGGTCTAAAAATGTACTCAAGTTAAAGTAAAAAAGTAGCTTGTTTAAAATGTATACTGTACTTTTTTAACAAGGTTGGGGTTCTTTCTTGTGTCGTGTAAAAAGGACACAAATCTCAAATCAATTGTTTTTAATTAAAGGCAAACCTTAACAAATGAAAGTGCTGACAAAATAAAATATGTAATTACATAATGTGTCAGTCAAAATGGGTCAAAGGTCACAAATGCTTCCAGTTTCTCACTCACTCAGGGGCCTTAATTAACACCAATTCACCTGTCCTCATCATTCATTCACCTGTCATCATTGTTAACCTGTCCTAAACATTCACCTGTCCTCATCATTCAACTGTCCTGATCATTGTTCAACTGTCCTTGTTCAACTGTCTTCATCATTCACCCGTCCTCATCATCGCTCACCTGTCCTCATCACCGTTCACCTGTCATCATCGTTAACCTGTCCTAAACATTTACCTGTCCTCATCATTCATTCACCTGTCATCATTGTTAACCTGTCCTCATCATTCAACTGTCCTCATCCTTGTTCAACTGTCCTCGTTCAACTGTCTTCATCATTCACCTGTCCTCATCATTGTTCACCTGTCCTCATCACCGTTCACCTGTCATCATCGTTAACCTGTCCTAAATATTCACCTGTCCTTATCATTCACCTGTCATCCTCATTGTTCACCTGTCCTCATCATTCACCTGTCCTTATCATTCACATGTCCTCATCGTTCACCTGTCCTTGTCATTCACTGACAAAGTTTCCGGTGCATGAATCTTTTATTATTTTTTTTACTCAGTAATGGATGTGATTTAAAAGCGAAAGTACAGCACTTCCAAAAATCACACAAAAAACCAACTCAATGACAGTAACGCGAGTAAATATAATTCATTACATTCCACCTCTGTGTTTGATCACTTGCTGAGTTATAGATGTCGCCGTGACTCATAACTCAGACACCAGCCTCAGATGTCAACATAACGACATAACACATGTTGCTTTCCCGCTCCTCTGCCACACACACGTGTGTGTGTGTGTGTGTGTGTGTAAACATACGATGTTTGAGGTTGTTGTTGTGTGAAGTCTTGTGATCTAAAGCAGCTGTTCCCAACCAATCGTTGCCTTTGAAATGTCAAAATTATAACAATGTGAACTTGTTCTTTGTGACATGGTTTGACATGACATGGATTCAAACAGTCATTTTCTCTCCTCTGATAATTAATCTGATGGATTTGTAGATGTGCAGAGGGATGAAATCGTTCTGTATGTAACCAAAAAAAAGAGTTGCATGTTTCCCACTCTGATTGCATCTCTGAAGGGTTATTTTAAAAAAAACTGGAAATGGTTCAATTAAATCTTTATTTCTATCTGACGTTATCCCCATATTATACTTGTTTATTTCCTTCATGTTCTCTACAGATGGAGACTGCAGCAGTGTGAGTTCAGACAAGGTTCACACATCGGGCTAACGTGTTCCAAATGAGTGTGAGGAATTCCTGGGCCCTTCCTCTCATGGATTAACCAAACATCACCTTGTCAGACCCTTACATACAGGGCTGTTCAGTGCCACACATGACGCCATGTGTATCTCGAATCAGCTTTCTTTAATTAAAAGGTATAACACAAAACAAGCTCTTCTCCTCCCGAGACGTTCCCCGCCGTCGCCGTCGTGATCAAACAATTCCCACGAGGAAGTGATTAGAGTTTTTAGATAATCCTGAGCAGATGTGAGAATGTCTCAGCAACTGAACGTGACGACGGCGGAAGTGCAGCCTTGTCCCTGTTGTGTCACTGGATGACAGTTCCTCTGTTTTTTTGAGCTGTGTCCACTGTCATCAACTTCCCCCACTTTTAATTTTAGGAAGATATTCATTATGAACACTGTTTAATTACATGCAGACACCTTCTGTGTGCAGTTCACTTCAACTTCAACAGAGGTGAGGTCACCTGAGACACTACACACAGATGAAATAATACGTTCATATAAACATAAAAAGCGTCAAAAAGCTTTTTTTAATTGTCTCAGACACACAAGTGACGTATTTGTCTGAACTTTTTAGTGTAATTTGAGTCATTTTTTTCTTAATCTAAACTAGTTTTACATGTTTGAATGTCTCTCCTATCCATTTAAAATTGTAATCCCTTAAGCATTTCCCCTTTTCATGGTTAATATACCATTTGCTAGGTATATAGACAAAAGTGTTGTTTGTTTGGATCCAATACAAGAAGGAATACAAGAAAAAAAAAAAACAACCCCAGAACTATTCAAATGAAAATGTTTACATGCACTTAATGTCTCCACTTATCTCCTTCGTTCAGCTCTGAGAAAAAAGATAAAGTGTAAACTGAGGCCTCTCAACAAAGGTGTTTTTTTGTCTTTTGTGCTTCATAACGTGAACGGCGAAAACATTGGGTGTAGAAAAAAAAAGAAGAAGGAAAAATACATGTAGATGAAGAGGGGAGGTTCACCTACAAGCTGAAAAGAAACTTTGGTAATTGCCATAACGCAAATAATGAGAGGCTATGGGGGGAAAGTGTTTGAAGATCACTGTGATCAAGATAAGATTGGAGACACAGTATCATGAGGCTGTGCGTGTGTGTGTGTGTGTGTGTGTGTGTGTGTGTGTGTGTTGCAGCAGAGACGTACTTACGTGAACCAGGCACTGAGCTGAACCCTGCAGAAACGACCAGGATAAACGGCGTAAACTTCAGGGTGCTGTTGTGACGAGGACGGGTGTGTGTGATGCAGATGCTGTTTGTGGTCAGACAGCTCAGACACATAACACACACACACATTCATGCACATGTTGGGTCTACAAAGCTGGTGTTTAAGAGCAGCAGAAGGTGCCCAGGCATGAGTTATGTGCCATTTTAGGCAATATATCAACTGAACAACACATGAAGCAGGAGTCGCCCACTAGTGGACATGGTTCGGTGGAGTTTCACACTGTGTTTATATACATATATGGATGGGACATACCACTTTTTTGTGTTTTTGTGTACCACCATTTTACATTTTAAATCACTTTTAAAGACCCTTCTCTTCTCCTTGGCTTTCACCTCAGGATAAAAATAGTCAACCCGGACACCTCTTTGTAGTTTTTACCATTTTACTATTTTATTATGTCACTATTTTTTTACGGTTTTGCTTCTATTTTTATTGATTTTATGTTGCCGTGCCTTTAAATCTGTAGAGCACTTTGTTCAACCTTGGTTGTTTTTAAATTAAGTGGACTTGACTTGACCAATATCACAAACTCCATACCGATACAGTCATTTTAGGCCAATTTATGAACGCTGTGAACAAAGATGTAATTCTCCAACTGTGTCACAAATATTGTTCACCCAATAAAAAGAAATAACACGACTCAGCTAAAATGCTTTTGCTGATTTTTAATTTACATTTTCTTCAGCCTATGCAGAGTGAAGCATGCTATATTTTACCTTTTTTCTGTCCGATATCTGATCCAGCGATTTTGACCGATACCAATGATATACCAATATATACATACTACACATGACACTTTTCACTTGGGTGTAATTATCAGCAGCTGCATGAGAAAATCAAGGGTTATATGCGAAAGCAGGACCTGTCCTATTTAATTTTTATTTTAGTTTGTTTTTTTAAAAGAACATATACCTGTTGAAGCTCTCAGGCGGAGATGTGGGGCACTTGCATTCAGTATAAGAGAAATTCGCCATTGTCTGCCTCTCACATGATTGATGCTTGACTTAATCCAGTGCTGTCTGCGTCTTCCCAGGAGGGTGAGCCGCTCTCTTTGTGCTTCTCTGTCCCATGTGAAGCAAAGCAAAGCGGGAGAGTGAGGGTCACAGCTATTCGGCAGGGCACTAGATCCTTCCCACCGGCACATCTGCATGTGAAATCGCCATTTCACCCCTCCACACTCCCTAATTGTTGCTAAAATTATTTGTGAAATTGCCTTCCACCAGGAGTGTTTTCCACGGCAATTGTGACAATTTTATATGCACGGTGGGCCCACAGAGTTGACACATGCACCTCTTCTTTTCTGCCATATGTGCTCTTTTTTTTTACTCCAGCCTAATGGTGGCGCGTCGTTTTTTAACAATTACCTTTCAGCAATTACTCGTGTGTTCTCCGGGGCAAGTCGACCTGTTGTCATCAGCAGCGGGTCGATCCACTGTTGTAATTATGGCACAAAAGCTGTGGGAGCGATTAAGATGCTCACGCTGCGCACATTTACTTAATTGAAAAGGTTAACAAGGCAACAGTCTGTAACTTTCACCACACTGCTTTGTCCATTCACACACGACGCCATAAATTCCTGCCTCCGATTATAGATGGTGCGATTTTTTTTTTTATTTGTTTTTCCACGCGAAGCAAGTGGCTGCACGTGCATGTGGTCAGGTTTGACCGAAAATGTGCATTTTCGTTCATTTATTCTATTATTTGTTTAAAAACAAAACACGACATTTTAATTTATTATTTGCCTAAATACAATACGATAAATTCATTTTTAACTGTGTTCGCTTTTATAATTACATTGAACAATTATTTACTTTAAGTAGAATTAAAGAAAGAAAGAAAGAAAAAAAGAAAGAAAGAAAGAAAGAAAGAAAACCTAACATCCTAAAAGCATTAATATTCCACAGGTATGAACTCCACATTTTGAAAAATGCATTAATATTTAGATGTAACATTTTGAACAGGTTGTGATGTGTGTGCGCGCGCGTGCGTGTGTGCGTGCCCTGTGTGTGTGTGTGTGTGTGTATGAGTGAGTGAAGGGTCTTATTAGGGAGGCAGCAGTGAATTAAAAGTGGAATGCGCGGCTGTGATTGGTCCGCGCGCTCCTGGCTAAACCCACTCTCTTTCATCCATAAAAGAAAGGCCAGTGAGCCTATGGGAGCGCGCGCCTGTCTCCTCCTACGACATGCAGGAAAAGTTGGCCACTTAAACTACTTGTCCTCCGCCGTCAGACATTACACTGAACCCCATCCACATCCAGAGAAAAGAATAACATTGCAATCTTTCCAAATTCAGACTCGCAACTTTTGGTGCAACTCCTCCACATTGTGCAGCTTCTTTTGCGCAGAAGGCTTTTTTCAAATATTACTTGACTCTGTCTTGATTTATTTAATTTTTTTCTTGGTACATTCATCGCACCGGAGGAGAGCAACACTTTTATTTCCCCCCGGTGGACGAAGGGTTTATCCAGTGTCTCCGCCTGGGATTGGGATTTGACAGCAAACAGAGCGTCTATTTTTTTTTTTTTCTTTTGAGCGCATTTTGAAGACACCCCGTGTTTTGACTTGGACTTTGTTTGGACAGAGTGGTGTTTGTGTGTGTGTGAGTGTGAGTGTGTGTGTGTGTGTGTGTAGCTCCATGATGGCTACTTTGCCAGGAACGATGCCTCGGATGATGCGCCCTGCGCCGGGACAGAACTACCCCCGAACCGGGTTCCCACTGGAAGGTAAGACACATGACAGTATGATGTTTGAACTTGTCCTGCGCGCGCGCGCGTGCGTGAGTGTGTGTGTGTGTGTGTGACAGAACTCGTGTGTCACCGTGTGTTTGTGTTCGAGGTCACTTTGTTTCCGGCGACATGCAGTGAACCAACACGACCTCCAGTTAGCGATGATTTAACTTTACAACTTTCATTTTTAATTTTCCAAAAAAAGGCAGCATCTCACAGGTTTTTACAATTTATTTATTCATGTTTCAGTCTCATAAATAAATAAATAATCAAATCCTGTATTTAACCGCTTGTCTCAATAATCCCTGTTTTTATATAATAGCAATATGTAATATTTGTATTTATATCTTTAATAATTGATGCAGTTTTTTATTTCTTTTTTTAAATGGCAGAATAATTGATTTACTAAATGCAGGGCCTTTTCTCATTTATTTTAAAATGTTATTAGACACAACCCATCAATGATTTACCATTATTATAATTTAGATGATATGATAATATAAGACCTACTTTATAGTTTAAGGGGCTCTTTTGCTGCCTCGATTGTTATTCATACGCACACACGAACACGCGCGCGCACAGAAGCGATTTAATTGGTAATTTTCTTTCTTTTTTTTAAATAAACTTGTATACCCACCGCACTCAAGACGTCTGGACATATGGGCGTAAAAAAGATCACTTTGTATTTGCATGCATTTATGGGAGCAGTTTTCCCATTACGCCTCGTTCGTGCTCAAGTGCTCTGGAGCGAAACGCGCAAAAACCACGTAGCTCGCAAGTGACTCGAGCTGCGGGATTTGCTCAAGTGTCCTGTTGCTGCAAATGGCAATAACACACAGAGCAGAGAGACGGCTCAAAGGATCACATCAATATTTGTACAGCATGACTAGGAATAATCAAGGTGGGAAGTGTCAGCGTGTTTAGTGTTTCTCGAATGTGAAACTGCGTCCTGGAGTGTCCTCGGATTCATCTCGTCCTCCAGACTGACGCTGGATGAATTTGGCTCTCATTGCTCTCACGCGTCCTGCTAGAAGTCTGTCGCAAAACATCACACATGAGACAACGTGACAGCTCCATGTGAATAAAGATGATCATGATGTTTGGTTGTTTTTTTGTTGTTGTTGTCTGTTGTGGCGCAGTCTCTACGCCTCTGGGCCAGGGACGAGTGAACCAGCTTGGCGGAGTGTTCATCAACGGGAGGCCGCTGCCAAATCACATCCGACACAAGATAGTGGAGATGGCCCACCACGGCATCCGACCCTGCGTGATCTCGCGACAGCTGCGAGTTTCCCACGGATGCGTGTCCAAGATCCTGTGCCGGTACCAGGAGACTGGATCCATCCGTCCGGGAGCCATAGGAGGCAGCAAACCCAGGGTGAGTGGCGGCCCTGCACGAGCGAGTGTGACACAGTGTCATAGGGTCACAGCAGCGCGAGGGAGAAGCACATGACACCTGAGGAACTCGAACCATCACAGTCTGATGGTGCGAGAAAAAATACACACACAAAAACATGTTAAAGCTCCTCAACAATAATAATAATAATTACTATTATTATTGTTATAATAACTATTAATATTATAAGACCCATCTAGTTTCCATCATAACACATTTTAGTTATTCATTTTTTTTCAACATCCATCATATTATAGGATTGATAAAACTAATAATAATCATAATAATACATTAAAAAACATTGATAGGTCAGAGCCCATAATAATTGATTTGCATGTACAGCGTGCAACGATAAATAATATTATATAATATATATATTATAATATAATATTCCACATACTTTTCCACTGGTGATCATTATGCATCGTGGCAATATTCCTATGTAACAATTTTACACAACTATTACATTTATTCTGCAGATTTGTTTTATATTACCATCTTGTTTTGCCAATCCTTTTTAATTAAAAGTGCATTTCCTTCCTCTCTTCACCCCCTTTTTCCTCGCTCCCCTCCTTCACCTTCACACCTTTTCGAACCTAAAGCAGGTGGCAACTCCTGACGTGGAGAAGCGGATCGAGGAGTACAAGAGGGAGAACCCGGGTATGTTCAGCTGGGAGATCCGGGATAAGCTGCTGAAGGACGGGGTGTGCGACAGAAGCACAGTTCCTTCAGGTGAGGCTTCATCTGGTAAGCTGCACTTTTTCCTTTCCCCCCCATTATTACCAGCGAACACTGCAGCGTCAGCCATGAATGAACTTCAATGTCAATCCAACCTGTTTTAAACCCCAATTACTGATAATAATAATTATTATTATTATTAGTATAACAAATGTGTGGAGCAAGACGCAAGAAGTGTGGTTCTCTCTATGTTGTTGTATTGATACTTAAATATTGCTCATTTTGTTCTATAATTTCTTTTATTTATTATTATTTCAACGCAGCTGAACTCATGTAAAGCTTTACCTGTGCTACTATCTTTGTTGTGAGGTTTATTTCTATGGGTTTTAAGGGGCTAATCACCCATTTACCTCTTTGTTGCCATTAGTGAGCTCCATCAGCCGCGTATTGAGGGCCCGATTTGGCAAAAAAGATGACGAGGATGACTGTGATAAGAAGGATGAAGATGGAGAAAAGAAAACAAAGCATAGCATCGATGGCATCCTCGGTGATAAATGTAAGTTAACAGATAGTAATATGGCCCTTTTTGTATATATATATAGGCCTATATATATATATATATATATATATATATGTATATGTCTGAAAGTAACTCATTATGAGCATCGCAGATTGTTATTATATTATAAAGTAAACTTCAGCAGGGAAATGCTTAATTCCTTCTTCACGTTCCTCTTGGGAAAAAAAGCTAAATGGAGAATTTATTCCTGCCTCTTTTTTTTTGTTTTGTTTTTTAACTCCGAGCCAGCAGTTGATCATTTACTCAATTATTTATGAGCCTTTGGCAGAAGGTATTTAACTGCAGAAAATTAATTTGTGTAGCGAATTCCTTCCTCATCCATTCACTCCCTTTAACGAGCCCTAAACGACAGCTGACAGTTTGACCCATTTCACAATCGATGTCAGCGCGCTGACATTTCACCACTTGTCAGTTTAAGAGGAAATCAATGTCCATATTATTATTGGATGTATTAGCGATGCTGCGAGGAGGGGAATAAAGCCTTTTTGACGCAGGTATTCGCTGTCAGTGATGATTTCACGAGCTTTTATATCTAAAAAACAAAACAAAAACCATAAGATGCTTTTTGTTGTGTCATGTGGCTTTCACATTCTGCGGCATGTTCTTTCTTTTATTATTATTTGACTATAAATGAGTGGAACATAATTGATGTTTTTGACATTATAGGACGATTTTTCTTATTCTGCATTTATTCAAAAGCGGAGAAACATGTGTTTATTGTTTTATTATTGTTATTATTTAGACTATTTGGATGGGACTTTTTTTGTCATGTGGAGTGAAAAGTGCGCACATCCTCACAAACATTCAAATATTCTGATGATCATAGATGTGTTTAGAGATAGTCCACACACATGCACGCGCGCACACACACACACCCCTTCAAAAGGAGACTGCCCCCCCCCCCCCCAAAAAAAAAATCAAACTTGAATTTGGACTTCACAGTCAAAAACAAACAAAAAAACCTCACCTTCTTTGACGCTTTTCTAAAGTTCAGAGTCCGAGGTACAAAAGTAAATCCCGGAGAGAGAGGGGAAAAAATGGCAACCGAAAAGAGGAGAATGTGGACGCGTCCATTCACGTTGAAAAAAAGCGGGTCAAAAAGAGAGAGAGAGAGAGAAAAGTTTGGACAAAGGGCAAGAGGAGACATAAAAGAAGATGAATTATTCAGTGCGCCCCGCTGGTAGATAGTTTTGTAATTTTGGATAATGGCGTCTGAGAAGAATCGCTTGATAGCGTGAAAACGGTCTCCCCTTTTTTCTGTCACACCACACTTTTGTGTTTGGAGAAAAATTTCACCTTTTTTGTAGCAAATAGCGCCAGTGTTGCACGCAGTTAGTGAAGCGCGCTGGTGACAAATGAACAACATGGTGTTTTTTGAGCCGCTCAGTAAATTATTTCTGGATAAAGTGACTTATAATATAAAATATGACATTATTGTTATTATTATTATGTTGGTGCAAAAAAAATCCCCACAACGTTTTTCTCTCTGCTATTTATGTTTAAGTCAGGACAGAATTATGTGGGAGTATTACTGCAGTTGACAGTTTTACCTGCATCCGGATGGCATTTTAATAAGGTTAATACTTAAATGAAAGTGGGGACGATGGCTGCTGAATAGGTGGCTGTGTTCGTGCCGGGTGTAATAGCTCGCAGGCACAGTGAGAAATGTATTTATCCCCAATCAGCCGCTCACTCTCCGCGTCTGAGGCGCAGCTCTTATGTGGAGAAGGCTTTTAAAACAGATTAAACAGAGCCTTTTATTTCTTTCTCTTTTTTCCACTTTCATCTCAGAGCGCAGCTCACAGTGGGCTCGCCCTGGGCACTAAATTCATGAGATTTTTTTTTCGTTTACTTATCCAGCTTTTAAGATGTTATATATTTATCTGTTTGTTTATTAGGTCTGTGTATTTTCTCAGCGCGTGTACACGACGGATTTATCCCAGCTCTGGCTTTATTAATGCAGATTTGTGCAATTTGTTTTGAACTGTAATTTCTCAAGAAGGGTGCAGTGGGAGGTGACGCAAACCCAGGGTTAATGCGCTGAAAATAGTTTATCTTTTGATATTGTTGGGTAATCGTTGGTGATCAACGAGCGCACATCCTGCTCCACCCAAACACTCTGTGCCAAAGTTTTTATACGCGCAAAGAATCGGGGAAAGGCTTCTTGAACAAACTTGGACATCCTTGTGTTTTGCGCCACACTCGAAGAGGGAGAATTTGAAGCAGCTGTTCCGCGACGAGCTGAGCTGCCACATGGATGCTTTCAACCTGAGCGGCAGATGAGACACAGGACAGACACAGACAGGAGACAGGAGATGGACACTTGAGCAAATCGCAGTCTTACCTGAGTTCTTCAACCCTAATTAAACAGATGCCACGTGGGATTATTCCCGAGCATCAGGGGAGGGAAAGTGACAGAGCGATGGAGACGTGTGACTGACAAACCAGGGGACTCAGGTCAGGAGGAGGAGAGGAGGAGAAGAGGATGAGGTTACTGTTAGGTTAATAAATTATTACCTACACACGTAATTGTTACAGAAATATTTGGAGAAAATATGAATCACTTTCTGCATCGGTGTATTGTTTATCTGCGAATGTTTTCAAATTTATACAAGAAATTACGCGTTAATATCAAGTTTATTGCTCATATTGCCAATTATTATTATTAATATTAAGTGATTTAAGGTAGGGCAAAAATACGCCCCTCCATCTTTTCAACGTCACAAACACACGTGGGCCCTCACTAACGGACACACACACGCACGCACGCGCACTTTAAGTGTATGGTAATACAATGTAACTATATTTCGGGTCTAAATCCGTGCTGAATGAGAAGGACAGGGGAATGAAGCGAGAGACCACTTCAAACAAATCCATCTGGAACAGTGTGTGTGCGAGAGATTCAGTGAAAGTATGGGCAAGTTATTTAGCTATTAATAACGTTTTTTCCTCGGGCATTGAGAGTGACTCCATCTGCACTTTCTCGCAGCTATTTGGCGGGGTGGAAATTGAGGGAGACCCAAATGTTGGGCAGAGATAACATACCCATCATAGACCAGACCCTGCGCTGTGCTTCACTGCATTAAACTCGGATTAACCTCCTCCTGTCCCCGCAGCCACTCAAGCCATATTTCACTGGAATTTATATCGGGAGGCATTCTTTTTTTTTTTTAAATATATATCTATATATATATATATAGATATAGATATATATTAATATGAAGGGGACAGTGTGTGTGTGTGTGTGTGGGGGGGGGGGGTGCAGGACATGATCGATACATTAAAATAATAACAAAAAATAAATATAGCTCTCATAATTTTATGGTTCGATATGGTAACAGTTTAGTAAAGATTTAAAAAAAAAATCAAATCCAACGTTTCAGATTAATATATATATAAAAAATGCTCAAAAATAAACACTAAATCCGTTCGTTAATCACACTATTAGCCAACTCTGACCCGGGCATTAAACAGTAAAAATGGTGTCAATCTAATCAAAGTGAGTTATGTCAGATTACAGTGTACACTCCGACATAAGTCCCATTAACATCAATAGCAGGTAATCCAGTATACAGCCTACTATGGCTGTTGCTTAGTAACGACTAACTTGATTAAACGCTCTCTCTGTTAGAGGCCTACATACGTCTAAAATGCTGTGACAAATTCCAATTTTAGTTAAGTAATTGAGCAGAACTGTAGGGTTTGGGTTTTTTTGACACACTAAATTCAAAATAAATAAAATTATCATTTATTTCTCAGTTAGGCTACTTTTTTATTTGTTTCCCCGCGTGACTATACTTTAATTAAATAAGTATATCTTTATATAGCTTATTGCAACACGCTTTGTGTTTCTATTATTTCTAAAAAAAAATTTTAAAAAGATGATTGTCAGCGCTACTGCAGCAATTCCCTTAAAAAAATAAAATAAAACATGTTTTATAAATCAAATTTAATGGCGCCATTAATCGCAATATTCGATCCGTGTGACAAATTCGCAGGTAACACGAGCGAACTGTGCAGCGGGACAACACGAAACCCGCTGTTCAGGAGTAATGAAGAGCACATCAAGTTTTAAAGGAGAGCACTTAAAGCTTGTGTAGTCTTATGGAGAGAGGTGTCAGTGTCGACAGCATTAGGCTAAATAAAATCCACCCCCTCCCCAACAAAAAAAATGGTGTAGGCTTAAATTCATTTTGTGCTGGCATTTTTGACTTTGATCACATCAGAAAATATTCATGGAAGCACAAACAGTGGCTGTGCCGCCATTATCCCGGCTGACAGTGATACCTCTCAAGGCTGTCTATTAATTAAAGTGGCGCTTAGCATGTGGGACGACTCCCTATCTGGGCGCAAAAAAAAAAAAATGGCTTTTTCCATCTCTTGTGGGGCTCTTGAAAAGGAGCAATCTTTCCTCTCCAGCTTCTTGTGGGAAATTTAAAAAGTGTACAGAGGAAGACATGGGGATTTCTAGCTCATTTATAAAGACGAGTTTATAATCCTTTCCTGCTTAATAACTTAAAAGGATTCAATTTCTAACCCCCCCCCCCCCCCCCCCCCCTCCTCCACCCCATTTATGGGGTTATGATCACACATTGTTACACGCAGATAGTAGCATTTCAAGGTTAACATTTCCTGCTCGAAACATCAGAATATAAGCTGTAAGCCCATAGGTGCCCTTTGTTTCGCGTGCACGTTCTCCTCCTCACAAATGCCCATTTTAGATGATGTAAATATTAATGTGATAACAACAGATGCCTCTAAAACCAAAAAAAAAAATACATATGATATGATATTTAATTATAGCATATAATTCAAGCATCGAGAATTAAAAGGCTTATGTAAACTCCAAGGACTGGATGTCTGGTTGGGGGTCTCAAACCATACGAGACAAATTAAAGAGGAAGTGTTGCCCTCCAGGTATCCTGTCACAACAGTAGGGTTTTCTTCAGCGCGTCTGCGTCTCTGTCTGCGTTTTATTTCGCCAATTTTCACTCTGGGGCTCCGGGATCCCGCGCTTTGTCTGCACCACTGAAGTCCAGCATAAGTAAATAAATATAGAAGTCACAGTTTTCCTCTCTCAGGTTCATGCCAACAGGTGTGGGTTCACTGGTAAAAGCATATGTGGCTGATTTAGCTTCTTTTTTTTTCTTGGTGGAGTTTATCTAAAAAGATATGGCGTTACGATTCATTTTTAATCTAAATATCATGTTCCATGGATCAGATTAATAACCTATAATTCTACATTTCGTGGTTTTCTTTTTTTTTTGTTCAAAGTTATTTTTGGGGGGGGGGGAATGCAGATTAATCCAGAAAATGCTGCCCCTATCATACGTTTTAGGACCATATTAAACCTGTTATATTTAAACGAAGTTGTGACTCAAATATAAATATCATTGTATACTATTATTATTGTTGTTGTTGTGGTGGTGGTGGTGGCGATGTGGGGGGGGGGGGGGGGACGGGGTTCAGCCTCAAACATTCACGTTCCCCCACTTTTAAAATGACGCTTCCCTGCATGCGCGTTGTTGGCGCTGCTGATGGTTAATTGGCTGGAAGAAGATGAATGAGGCTGACAGGAATCAGCTGTCCACGGATTCCCCTGTGAGTCTGACTCGGAAATCATAACCTGACCAGCTTTTCCTCCCCTGAAACCAGCTCGTTGAACTTGTCACATCTAATTAGGGTGTTAGAACGCACCGAGTGCATCGGTGGGAAACAGTAGGTGGTTGCAGCGGGGGCAGCCAATGAGTCCTTTCTGGGTCAGATGGTGGTGGTGGTGGTGGAGGGGAGAGTGCAGCCTGGTTGGATGATGTTTTTTGTTGAATTGGACTGCATGCGGCTTTTATTTCTAAGTTGCATGCAGCGGGCTAAAGAGGCAGGTCTGCCCCATGTAGCCTTGTTTTAATTGGGTATGAAATTAATTAGAGCAGACATCTATTAAAGAGTTTTAAGTTTAGCTAATTTTTTTTCTCCCCCCACAGAGTTTAAAGGTATGACAGTGGATTAATGGCTTACAGCCAAAGTGACATTTTATTGCATCCCGTCACTTCTTCTCTGCAGCTCGTCTAACAGGTGTCAGGCAATTTTTCAACGAAGCAGAAAAACCAATAATTTCATATAATTCAGTTTTTGACTTATTATGTGGCACAGTGTAAAAGCGTTGCTTTACTGTGGTCACATCACAAACACATATCTGAAGTCGAAAATTGGTCTTTACAAGAAACATTAATTACATTTTTTTAACATGATTATAAATCTTTTACACACACACATTTCATTTTATGAAAATATATTATGCTGCCTGAGTGCATGGCCTTTATCTTCCATGCAAATGTGAAAAATACAACTTTTTATATATACTTTTTTTCAATGCAGATTCACTTGCACTCTTTTTTTTTTCTTGTATTGGCACAAAAAAGCCCTGTGATGTCTGCCTGCTCTGTGACAGCCTACTCTCACCATTGTTAAAAGAACAGCCACTAGAAAAGGACGAGAGAAAGAAGAGGGAGGAGAAAAGGCCCTTCTGTTATTTTCTGTTTTTGAGACTTGCTGCATGGGCTATTCAGGCAGGTTGATGAACTCCTCCAAAAAGTTTATTAAGGGGCCGAAAACAATAAGAACTAAAGCCTTTGGGTGCCCGGGCAGACAGTTTATAAACTAGCTGCTATTGTGCCTCAAAGGCAGATGCATGAATACTTTTGAATAGGGGCCTTCAAACTGACACGATCAGGCTGGACAGCAGCGGGTTTTAAAGGGAGATGGAGCTTCTGCAGCGGCAAAGAGCCGCTGCCTTTTTCTGCATTAATGTACATCTGCAAAAAGAAAGGGGAGGAGGAGGAGGAGCTGAGCACTGTCTGTCATGGTCATGCTGGTCTGCTGCTTTTCCCTTGGCCTTTGCACTTCATCTGTCAAAAAATATATAAATTACATATCATTTCATGTTTATTTATTCTGATATTTAGTCTGAATCAGAAGCGTTTAAAAAATAAAATAAAAATGCTGATGTATGAATATAGAGAGTGCACAAACTGAGTTACTCAATTGACGTTTTCTCTTTAATGCATAATTTTAAACAAATATTTAAAATAATCCCAACCGTTTATGCGCCCTAAAGCAAGACAGAGCGACGTGGACTCACTGTTGATTCCTTTGGACGGGACACACTGCTTAAGCACACTCAAGAAGATACATTATTCCTCTCCTTTTCACCAAACAATAGACTGTCACTCTTTATCCTCCTTCCCTCCTCTGTTCCTCCCTCTGCAGCTTTCCCTTTTAGTCCGCTCACTCTCTGGCTCTGTGCCTCACAACATCAGAGGGAGTCCAGTGATTTGTGACCCCAGCAACCCACACTTAATCTTGCTAAAGAGGGGGAGCATCCAGTTTGCAGCTTGGCGGGCCCCAAATAGACCAAGCCTGCTCTGGCAGGTGTCAACATTAGCAAACAATTGGTCCCTAGTCCCATGCCCTGTACCCCAGTGCGACACTGAACCTAAACTATGTGAGGCACACTGAAAGAAACCACATAATAGGGAATGTGGATGGGGAGGAGAAGAGGGGGAGGACAAGGGAGAGATTACACTCTCAGACAGCTATTAGCAAGGATGAGGCTTTTCTAAACAAACAAAAAAAGATGGCGATCAATACTGCGTTAGTTTACAAAGTGGAGTCATCACTGTGGCTTTGGAGTATTTATTTTCTGCTCCATTGTTTTTTTCTCGACTTCTCAAACGTCTGTGGGCTGTATTGGCAATCCAATTTAGTCTGGAGGGGGTCCCTTGGATGCCTATTTCTTCTCCCGGGCAGATGTGCGCTTGCTTTTCGCGGTGGACACTTCATTCATAGATTTAGCCCTGTAATGAATCCCAGTAGTGGACACTGGCCTGCTGTCCACAGGGAAAACAACTCACAGGGACGACAGTCCCTCTACTTCATTAGACACAAGTGTCTCAGCAAAGAGAGCAGAGGAAATGAGAAGAGAATGAGTTGACATGTGGACTGCTGCTGCTCTTGAGTGGGAATGTAACTTGACAAGAGGGTCAGTGTTTTTCCAAAGGCCATTTATTTATCGCTCACTGCTGATTCCTTGCAATACCACAAGGAGAGACAAGTGTTCTCAGTGGGGAAGATCAGTCGCAAAGGTTTTAATGGGGGAAAATAACCTATGGACAGAAATCCCTTTTAATTGCTTTGAGATGTCCTCTTGCCGTCTTGATGCCTCGTCTCCAAATAAAAAAACAAATAACTTCAGGTAGCAGCCGCTAAATTCAACCTCCTGCTGCACACATTGTTAGATAAGCTGCCATCCATTTGCTACAATAAACAAGCGTAATTTACAGACCTCTTGACCTTAACACACAATGGCGACTGTTGTCGCAAAAGAACCAATAACAATGTTAACAGGCAATAAAATGATTCTGAACATTTATGGCATTAGGGTATTCAAACTCCAAACTTGTCCTCATTTAGTTTGGTCTTGACTAGGTGAACTGCCAAGGGGGGGCAGACAGTTTACAGAGTAATTTCAGCTGTAATCAGGATTTAATTAACCATGTAATTTCATAAATTGAAGTTATTTCGCCTGATAGGTTATCCACCCAACAACCAATGTTGCTGCGGGTTCACTGACGTCAAATAATGACTAAGCCCTTAAAAACTCAGAGGTCCAGCAGTAATTCTGCAGGACAAATCGGTCAGGAGACACAAGTTTGCACGTCCGTGATTGAAGCCAAATAAAAATGACAAAAACAAAAACAGTCAAGCATAGAAATCACTGCCATCTTTGGCTCAGACTGACTGAACGTAGTGTGCTTTTAAAACCATGTAATATCAAATGTTATTGATGTCATAATACCACTTAATGCAGGTTAAACTTATATAGTAATTTAGTTAGTATATTTTTTGTCAACCATTTGTCTGCATTTATCACTGGTAATCATAACATTTATTTTTGTGGTTTAGAAAATATAAAAACATGTCAGGAACTGGGGGGGGGAAGAGATCTTTGTCTTGGTGATTATAAGCAATTGTTTCATTTCTTCCATAATAAAGCGGAGAGTAGAATGAGCGGATGTAGAGCAAATCAGAACATCTCAAGCTTTATTATGTCCATGTTAAATTTTGCAATGGATGAGCAGGTCAGAGTCATAATAGTTTATTGAAAGAAATGTACTTTCCTTCAATTTGCCTTGGCAGCTAAGGTTGTCAAACTCTGACAGCTGGCACAGATCAGTGCAGTGTGTTGCATTATGGCCGTCCACTGGTTACCATGGAGCGGCATTAGAAAAGACAAAAAGCATTTCTGGCTAATTTTATTACAATACAGGAATAGCCCACATAATGTGCAACAGTAATTACGTTTAGCACAGTCCGTGTTCTCCCCCAGTGATGAATGAGAGACACCGACCATGGTCTGCTAGTTTAAAAATCGCCATTAGCCTATGCTACTTAACGCCAGAACATTTCACATTTTATGCTCTTGATGTGCTTCACCACTGAAATATTCATTTGTTTTAATTGTGTGCGGGGATTTTTTTTTTTCCACAACCACAAAGACAATAAACATGTTCCCTCACTGTTACAAATCAGAAATGTGTTTTTTTGCCACCAAGTGAAAATGTGAACGCTGTTGTCCAAACAGTGGGGTGGAGCTCCTGTCCTATAGCCGACAAAATAACAACTTCAAATGTTGTCCCCTATTTTCTACTAATGGGCTTATTTCTGCATCGTCAGTCATTCCCTCCTTGGGGAATATGTAGTCTCAGTATAAAAAGCTTTGCTACTGTGCCACATTACCAACCCTCAGTATGGAGGAATATCTGAAATTAATGCCAAGCAAAATAATGCTCTGCTGTTCCCAGAAAGAAAATTGCTCCTTACAGGAAATACTCAATTTCATTTTTGGACTTAAAAATGCCTCATTTGGAAAAATGTGTTTACTTACAATGTACTAAATGTCAGTGGACTTTAACACAGTTTAGTATGTTTTTTTTTTTTTTAACACAGATCTTTGTAAGTTTTTTTGAGGTTTTTAAATTAACTGTATGGTATTTATTTATAGTTAATTCACATTGCTCACAGTAGTAGGGATAAAATAACATTCATTTACATAGACCAGAAAAACAAAAATCAGAAGTTTCATTCATATAGTTTTTTTAGTTAAGCTCACATTAGTTTTCTCTCAGTCTTTACAGCTCTTCTCTCCTCTGTGGTGTCCTCTACATCACTAAACTTTTACACAATATTTGCTGCCGAGCCTCATCCTGAAAATTGGGAAACTTCCCTGGGGCACATAAAAATGTCCGCTGTGCATTCCTATACTGTGTCCAGTAATCTCTCTTTGGCCTTGTTGAGAAAATGATTTGTTCCTCCAGGAGACCTCAGCTCATGGCCCTGAGACATTACTGTTTGATTTCCTGTGTAGGTTTTCAGAGCTTTTTGCTGGGGGACGGCAGCTCTGGCTCCAATGCCATTTGGCAAAGACCCCCAATGGGCTTCTTTTTACTTTCTTGTGCTCTGTTAATTTCATTACTTTCGCTGTGACCTTAATTAGCAAAGACTTAAGCTCAGGCGATGACATTCTGCTCTATATGAGAGGAAGAAGGAACCTGGTGGGGAGGTGATTGGCAGCATCATACTTCCTAACAAGGTTCACATTTTGTATCCCAGTCTTTAAGGCTCCATGTGGCGCCGTTAGATCCTCTGTAATCTGGCTTTGTTTTAGAAAACTGCACAGTTGAAGAGCATGGGATGAATTAGCAAGTAAATGCACATTTATCCTTGTAAAAAAATGTTATGTTTTTTTTCATTATATAATCGTGCATACATGCTGATATTATGTGCACACAAATAAGTCTTAAAAAATAAATATTAAAAAAATGAAAAATACTTAACACCAGAAAAAGAGAGCCCTTGTGTCGGAGCCAAAAGCAAAAATTATACTGTCACTAAACTGCAAGTTTTAGTTTTAGTATTAAAGAAAAAGAATCCCGCCCTTCACGCTTTCACACTCAGGCAGTGCAGAGGCATGGGGAGTCAATATGTCAGCGTTTATGGATGCCCTGCAGAGCTGCACAGTGCTGTCAGGCCCCTATTCATGCTCTAATGGCCCCCTGAGGAGCTCGTCTCTCCAGGCTGAAAAGGCCGGGAGGCCCAGTGGATGCCCTGTTGTTGAAGGTGAGCGCTCTCATGGACGCGCTGCGCCTTCATCCATATGACAAGAGCCATAAAAGAGCATCGCTCTCGCTGCTTCTCCCTGTCTGTCTCCTCTGCTTTCTCTTGTTCCCCCCCGCCCTCTTCTCTGCCACTTTTCTCCCCACCTCAAACAGAGAAAAGCAGGCTAATTGTTTGTTGTGAGAGCCAAAGATGATAGAGCCTCCCATCTTTCTTCCGTCTTTGCATATTTTCCCCCTCTTTTTTTCCAAGTGCCTCTGTTCCTTTTCTAAAGAATGTGATTCTGTCCATGAGACAAGGGAAGAAAAGTGTTGGAATTTTCTTGAGGAATGCTGATGTAAAAGCGTCTAAAACTCTGACACTGCCAGTGAGAGGTTGTACAGTTGCAAAAGAAGGCAGCCTTCTCTTAGAATTTTCATCAGATAGTTGTTGAGCTTTTTTGAAGTTTTTAACAGCTGTCTATTTTTGAAGAGTTGCTTTTTTATGGATTTTCTGAGCAGGTTGTTGCTCTTGTTCACAATTGTAACTGGAATTTTGGGGAAAATGCCTTTGGCCCTCATTCACCTGTTAGTAGAACAACATGAGGCATGAGACATTGAATCACATGGCAACCATCCATGAAGGTGAGAATTATTTTATTTTAGATAGATGGATCTTAAATACCCTTATAAAATGTATATAGTTACACATCTCATCCAGATTGAATTTTGGCTAAATGTCAAACCAGTGCCTGGAGAAGGTCACTGATAACCAGTGGAAAAAATGATTATGCTTTCTGACATGTTACCAAGTAACTCGATCTAAACACATTTGCGCAGTTTTTTTTTTGTTTTGTTTTTTTACAAATTCTTTGGTATGGTGATCATAATATAACTGCAGAAATAAACATCCTCATGTTTAGTTTTGTTTTTCTTTAGCTTGGTGATAACAACAGGAAAAGATTATTCATATGGAATTTGTCTTTAAACCATTCTGGTTATCGCTGTCGTCAATCTTGTATTCACATAAGGTTCCTATCTCAGATACATCCTTTGGTAAATGCCTTGAATCACATACCTCCTTTTACTTGGCAAACCCCTTTGGGATGAACAGGCAAGTGCATTAAGCATTGATGCCACACCATTCTCAGAAAAATGCAAATTGGGAAGTTGTTAGCTATTTGATGTTGCTGCGCGATCCCCCACCCCGCCCCCAAAACATCGCTCCACTCCAGTGTTAGTGGTTGAATTGCATGCAGTCCTGGGGACAGGCTGTTTATATGCAGGCCCGGAGCAGCAAAGACAGCAGAGAGACAGATGCATGTCAGAGATAGCAGATCCCATCTCAGGCAGATGCCTTTTATCACAGGCCTGTTTGCATAATTAGGCCTTTTGATATTCACCCCCTCTGACTGACAAAAAGTATAATTGCAGTATCAACTACGACAAAAGGTAGGCACAAAATAAACAAGTCAACATAAATAGGGAGAAAAGAAGCGGTGTTATTTTTGTCCTGTGGGGAAAATAGAGGGAGGGAAAAAAACAGCATTTTGAACTAAATCTGCTGTCAATCACAGTCAACTGGTGTGACTCGGTGCTCAGAGGCTGGTCCTGTAAACGCTTGCAAAACACAGAGCATGAGGCCTGATTGTAATTATGCTGGAACTAATATGATTTTCAAAATGAGCCATTATGAGCTAATGCTGCACTGCCAAAGCCCTGTCTGTTTTTGTCCCTCTGCATTGGATAGTTCTGCAAAGGTATGGCTGATATCAAGGCCATGGGCTTTGAAATGTGACATCTTTGTTTTGTAATGAATATTGCAAGTATTTTATTTTAGAACAGAGCCAATAAGTTGAGTATTATTATTATTATTATTGTTATTATTATTATTAAATTGCTGAATACACTGGATCTTTTTGACAACCTGGTAGACATAGAGTTTATTACTGTTGTTTTGCATGTCAAATGTGGAGCTGTGCAGATCACTTAGTTCATTGCTGTCTTTAAATGGACAGCTGTGTGTTTAATCAGCATTACCTCTGCATCTTGGGGGTAAAGGTGGAGGATTGAGGAGCTTGAAGGGTTGAAGGAAGAAAATGAGGAGTGCAGGAGGAGGTGCAGAGGGGGTCAATATGAAGAGGGTTTTGAGGAGTCAGGGTGTTGATGAGGATCCCATCTGCCTGTAGTCTGAGGAGTATGTGTGTGAGGTCAGAAACAGAGCATCAGAGCAGGGAGCAGGCTTTAAACCTCAGAGTAACCTTAAATCTATTAACTAGTCCTTTAAGAGTATGACTCTGTTTTATCGAAAAGGTCTGGTCGGAATTACAGCCTCATTCAAGCGAAAGCACAGCAGGATGGAAGGGAAAATGTGGTTCTCCACATCTGTGGGGTTTTTAATACAAACCCTCCCTCGGTGATACGAGGCAATGTTACTTGTAAGCGTTTAACCACTGTACAATCAAGACTGGGAGTGAGAATAACGATGCCCGCATAAACACATGACTCTGTTTATCAGTCATGTCCTGAAATGATAATCAATCCAGCATGTCTATACATAAGGCAGACTAAAAAAAAACTTCATTTATAACAGTGCACATTATTTTTTACACAATGCATAGTAGTGTAAGGAAAAGTTATCATAGCCGGAAAACATTTCAAACTAAATGTTAATGTGAACTGTTAAGTTGCTCCAATGACCTGAGATTACTTTGTTTTGTCAAATTATCTGTTAGAATGAAGCAGTTAAGTTCTTCTCCATGTATGCTATAATTACTTTTTATAATATATGCAAATGTGCACATTTGGGAAAAAACTGTTATCTTTCTTGGCAGATGTTATCAGGTATCTTACAATCATGTTTGGTGTATCAATATAGAGCATTTGTATCAAAGGTCAGTGACTGATCCTCCCCAAACCCTGTCCCAGAGCCATGTCTTTCATAAGTCATGGCATTTTTATGACAATTTAGGTTAAGATGGTTTTTACCTCAATAATACCCAGTGTTATCATCAAGCTTAATCAAGCACTTACCCAGACAAAGCATTGTGTTGCCCTGATGAATTCTCATTTATAATGGGCACAATATTAAATCAATATCAGGGCATAAGCACAGAGGGGCCCCTGGAGGAGAGTACATGGCAGTAATCATGCCCACTGGATGGCACATAATTAGATTCTAATTGGATGGTAACTAATGAGACAAGGCATGAGCGGTTTATCAATACCCCTTTGAATGGAAATTACATCAGTTGTATTATACAAAGGTCTAATCAGAAAGTACCTTTTTGTGCTGAGTGGACAAATGAGCTGCTGACCTCGACTGTCCTGGAGGGATATTTGTTTGCATATCTGCTTAGTGCTTTCCAGCCACTAAAATCACTAAATCACCCACTGACAAATGACAGACTTGTCCTTTGCTGTAAAACCAATGTATATGTAGCTACTATAAGTCTGCTTGGTGTAGTAGTACTATGAGAAGGTGCCTAAGCTCTTTGGAACTTCTTAACTTTACTTGGCACTGTTACCCATTTTAGCTTATGACTTAAATACTTCTCTATATGAAATTTGAAGAGTTTTTTTTATTTTAACCCTTTTTATCCTCTTTTTAACAGTTACCAAATATGAATTACCTCTTGAAATACCAGCCAATTATACTTTAAAAACAAACCCACAATTTGGAATTTATTTACAAATTGTACACAAATAATAAACAGGTTTTGGTATCACAAAATTAAATAAAATTAGGCTATATAAATTGTTTCCCAATGTTAATAAACACAAAAATATCTCTTTAAGGGAAAAACAAAAATAGGTACACAAAAACAGTGTACTTTTAATTTCTTTAAGTCCCGTTTGACTTTTCATGTAACCTTAATTCGTGCTTCTGAAGAATCAACTTAAAATGAACCTATAATTCGTAAACGTCAATAAAATGTGGGCCCACACCTATTCCTGAGTCGTAGCTTGGAAGCGTGGAAGCCGAAAACGATGGTGGCCGTTTCACTTGTTATACAAGCGGTAAAACACAATGCACGTGCAAAACGTAATATGGACTCACGAATCCTGGATGTATATAACGAACAAACTGGTAACTGGCAGCAGTTAAAAAGAACGCAGCAGTAGACAGTCTGTAACACCTGTGAGACCAGCAGGCTCTCTGTGCTGGGGGGTCCAACGGAGCCTTCCCGGTCCTCTCGCTCTCATTCACGGTTACTTCTCAGTCACGGTCACCAAATGTCCGTTGTCCTGAAACGAATAATTCAGCTAAGCGTAAGTACATACAGCATTCCAAAAAGAACTAGCAGTAGCTTATTTTAGCAACACCTTTCACACGTAAAGCTAACAGTCCGAAACATGAATATGCTAATGCTAACGGCAGTTAGCGACACACCCGTTTTTTTAAACTATAACAGTTAGTCACAGCATATTAGAACACATGCATGTATATTTACCTCCAGTAGAATCGCAGTAGTCCAAACCACAGCATAACTGACCGTCAGCCACTTTCCGGCTGCCCGATGATAGCTCTCCCCTGCGTTAGCTCAGTGAGTGCTACGGCTAAATCCTGCCCCTCTACCTGGGATGATAATTAGCTTGGCTTCTAGGTCATGACCTTCCAATAATAGTAAAGAATACCGATGATTGACAGGTCATGCTGTACAAACTATGTTAACTCCACGAACCATATTATTTTAACTGCAAATAATGAACTGTGCATATTATGTCGTACATTTTAAACATCTTGTTAATTTAAACAGTTTAACATGTATTTGTATTTTAACATATTAATATATACCGTATTTTAACATTGGAACTGAATGGATCTGAATTTTATGAAATTGCTTCTAAATTAAATTTAGCCAGGGCTACATCAGATCAACGTGGACAGCAGCCAGTGTGTGGCTGCATATACATGAGTTTTACATTCAACCCCGATCCCAGTTGGCCCCATGCAGCGTGTGCCATCTTCCATTTTCCCTTACTCATTACAGGCAGTGCTGTCGACCTTGTGCTCCTGGTTCATGTACAAGAGCAGATGTGTTGGTTCTGTGGGGCTTAATTGAGAGCAGCAATGCAAGCTATTGTCTTTTGAGGTTTATCAGTCATTAGCCTGATAGCATGCTAAATGTGACACAGATTATCACAGCGGTTTACTTGCAAAATAAAGTCTGAGAAAGTACCTCAAACAAAGCAAGGGGAAAGAAAATGATTTGAGGAGGGGAAGACTTTGGTGTACTTTCTCACAGCCTCTGGAGTGAACTCATACTCGAGGGGTTCTCCCCATAGGACACAGAGGTGACTTTGGAAAGTGATCTGTACACTGCTGTCTGCTGGGCTGGTCTCAAGTGTTGTCATGGCAAGTTAACGGGCAAATGGATATACGCATCCTCATGAAAACCAACAAAGGGATATGTGGCGTATGTACATATTCAACTTTGTATGTTCAAGGGTGTTCTGCAGAGGAGAGAGCCTGTGCTTCAAGAATCAATCTTTATTAAAAAGGATAAGACTGGAGAATTGATTTAATGAATGCGGCCTCATGTCCTGCGGCCACATGTAATCCACAGAGAATCACTGAGCATGAGCTCAGGGGGACAAAAAATGTTCGTCGAAGACTCATGGAGTGGCCTGTAATGATAGTCTCCATATAATCCCCTAATTCCTTGTTTAATTAAACTCTGGAGCTGGCCTTGAGACTCTGCCAGCTCTGTTGCTCTTTTGTTCTCACAGTTGTTATTTGGAGGCTATAGGTTTGAGTATTCTTTTGTCTTTCGTCTGGACAGAGCTTGAAACAGACATCAGAGCCATAAAACATTAAATTAGTCAGCAGGACCTCACTCAGGTGAGACATTCAAGTGAGTATTATAGTTCTCATTGGAGATGAATTGCAAAGCGACCACTGTCGGAAGCGTAAATCTCTTCTTACACCCTCTTCTTCAATATCTCCCTTTCTTTCACCCTCTCCCACACTTTCTGGACGGTGCGTGATGCAATCCAACTGGGCCTGGAGCAACGCTGGCACATCACGCCGCCTTGTCACTGTCTCAATGAGGAAATTATGAAAATGTGAATTTTGTGACATGAAATGAAAGGGCCATGTAGTTTGAATAGACATGCAGAGGAGGTGAAAATGATGCAATTTTCTAAATTCAGTTATAACGGTAATGTGCAGTGGTAATGCTTATTTGCTGTCAAGAATTTCCCTGTTGGCCTGGATTGTACATCTTTGTGCTGTATCTAAATTCCTCGAGCAGAAACGCAGCTTAGTTTGAATGCCTAAAAAGTAATGTAAAATTATGTTCTGTTTCATTTAATGACAGCACATGGAAACACACAGTGCAGAATGGTTTTGGTGTGATATTGTGTTCTATTTTATACACTCTGACTGTGATGTATATGAGCAGTCTGCCCAGGGCCAGTGCGAGAGAAAAGCAGGTTGAAGAGCAGCAAGGTGTCCTGTGCAGATTAACCCCACTACCCACGAACACTCTCGCTCCCCCCCTCAGCCCTCTGCCTCCACAGCCTCTGGGGCCCCTTTCACTGGCAGGATTGTGTATCAGGGCCTCTTCTACATTAAATAAGTATCCACAGATTAAGATAATATTCCCCCAGTTGTGTATTGACAGAGGAGTAGCTGTCATTTGAATCTTCTATGTTGCCAGTCTCGATTTCTTCAACAACAAAAGAATCTCCAAATAGCAGATAACACTGTCAGAGCTCATTTATGATCATTTTTACCTCACATTTGATGTTATGTTACTCAAACGTCCCTCAGATAATTCTCACAAAAGACTTTTTGTCATTCCACAATCATATACAGATGGTCCTCTATCCCTTTTTCTTCTCACCTCAGGTAACCGCACAGACGAGGGTTCGGATGTAGATTCGGAGCCTGACTTGCCCCTGAAGAGGAAGCAGAGGCGCAGTCGCACCACCTTCACTGCTGAGCAGCTGGAGGAGCTGGAGAAGGCCTTTGAAAGGACACATTACCCAGACATCTACACCAGAGAGGAGCTGGCTCAGAGGACAAAACTCACAGAGGCCAGAGTACAGGTCAGACTCACTGATAAGTGCCAGAGAACTGGTGTACGCACATAGCTCTCTAACAAACCTGCATGAAAACACATGTTCTCATATCTCCAGTAATACCTTGCCATGCCGGACAGTTTTTCCTCAGTTTGTCCATGTTTATAGAAAACCCATGCCTGAGAAATCTTAGGGATAGAAAGGAGGATTTAGCATTTTAAAAACTAAACAGAAACACATTTTATCCAGAGGCAATGAACCTGATATTTTTGGATAACTCCCAGAGCAAACTGTCAGCAGTTTTTATTGGAACTACATCTTTGGAGGAAATTAGCTCCAATCAAAACTGTTCACAGTGTGATAAGGAACAGCGACACAGAGAGTCAGGATGTCTATGGAGATTTTTAAAATTACATTTAGCTCCATTGCACTGGGTTTGGGATATTGGATATTTCAGGACATGGAGATGACAATATGCATGCCTACTGCTAGAGGTAAGTTGTGCCACATTTAGTCAGTGTGTTCTTTGCTATCTGCGTTAAGTGATCCCTTAAACATATAATTGGTAGCTATGCTCACCTCAAAGAACATTGATGTACTGCAGTAACTTCATCCTGAATATCACTGATGAGACAAATAAACTGCACAAAAGATTAAAGTGAACAGTATAATTGCACATAAAAACTAATTGCACATAAATATTTCAACTGATAAAAATATTATTTGACAACAACACAATGTAACATCCATCAGTGGAAACCAAAATCACCGTTGAGGGCTGGATTCAGAACAACTGAGTAAATCAAATGAAGTGTTCCAATAATATTTGTGAGCTGTGTATTTGGCCTCTGCAGTGGCATGCAGAACTGTTGTAGAGGCTCATACTTGAACACCTTGTGCAAGCCCCATGAGGCTTTCACTATATCAACAGCAAATACTGACTGAATTCACACACACTTACAAAATGTTTTGCTTATTTTTTTAACCTACTGCAATAATGCACTCATCTGTCAGAAAGATGCAAACCATTTTCTGTATTGCACCATGCATATATGGAAATTTGCTGCTCACTGTGAGACTTCATGTTCAAGAGTTTGGACAGTGATACTCCTCCATCTTCACACCTCAGGATCGGGGATCTGTCTGCCAGCCGCTTGCCCTGTGGTTGTATGTAAGATTGAATAAATATGTGTACAGTAGAGTTATGGCAACAGCTGTTCTTTCAAATACTGAGAGAGGGAGAAAAACAGAGGAGAGAAAGGGAATGCATTCCTGATGGATTTCTCATTTCGGCCTTTGGCCAGGATCTCATCCCCAACACTTTCAAGCTTGCCGCTGCTTGTAAAATCTTCCACATATCACACGGGGTTCCTCATCCTCTCTGGGGAACCTATGCCCCGACAACAACATTAATCAATCAGCCGCTAGTAAAAAAATGGTCTGGGGCACCGCTCTCCTCTTACCACAGTCGTTCACACTCCCTCTGAACCCCACCAAAACTCCTCGCTGCATGCTAACTGTTCATCACACTGGAAACATGCAGTTGGGGGGTAACTGATTCCACACATGTCTTTGTCCATCTTAAAACCCCCAACATGCAAGGATGTCCAATGTCTGAGCAGTTAATGCCTCACTCAAGGGAAGAGAAATTTATCTTGTGTCTCTTATGGAGCATAATATTTGTGTTTCGTGTGAGCCAAAGGTGTAGAATTAAAATCTGCATCAATAAAGTTTAATGAAAATAGACAGTCTAATTATATCATTTAGGAAAAAAATGTAATTATGCATTTGTTTTGACTTGGTTCCCACAGTACAGCCATAGCTTGTGTTAGCCACACAACTGCACAACCCAAAAAAAGGTATTTTATCATAAATGTTACATGCATCATTCATATACAATTTATAGTCATCATTAACACCTCAGATTTTAAAGAATAATCCATGCATGTTTAGCTCCATGTGTATTTATGGAGACTGACAAAAATATCTAAAGACGAAAGCAAGAGAAGAAAGAAAATGGAGTGACTGTTGTCTCTTTACTGTGAGATAATAGACTTAAATGATATCATGTGAAAACCTGAGGAATTTGAGTCATGGCTATAATTTGTTAATGCTGTTTCCCTCATAATCTAATTCTCAAAGTCTTTGAAAGTCTCAAAAGGTCAACTCAAACTTAATTTTCTGGGAAGGTTAAGAAAAAGCAATGCCCACAATTGCTCCACAGTGAGGATAAGAGTTTGTGACAAGATATGCTATGAATTTATCCGATTTATCCGAGTTTGATTGTTTTGTCAAAGCACCCCTAAGAAAATTTAAATTCCCAAACTACTGGATTGCAAGCATTTTAACATCTAGATCATGAGGATAAAATAAATACAGATAATTTTCTGGAGCATGCGTGTGTCCACCAACTGGGCTCTCACATAGGTGCCCAAATAGGGCAAAAGAGGGGAGACCCTTTGGCCTGTGAGCAAAGCTTCTCCAGCACAGCTGCAATGACGCATCTTCCAGATGTTGTTTGAGGGAAACTATAGGCAGCGGGGGTCTCACAGACTCATAATTTAACTTGAATTTGTGTCCACAGTCATGCTTCATCTCTCTCCATTTGTCATTAAACATGGGGATAATGTGGAGTGGAGTTTGCTCAGGTGCATTACTTGGGTGCAAACACGGCAACCATCACAGCCCAATGCTGAAGTGTTATAAATTAAACCGCTAAAGTGTTTGGCTTAGCACTGACACACAACCTAAACTCATAAACAGAGCTAATTCCCCTGTGTCTGCCATTTTAAGACCTTTTCACCATCCATCTTTATCAGCACTGCTGCCCCTTTCAGCAGAGCCACCAGTGCTGCTCCACCATCACAGGCCCCACAATGGTTTTATCACCCCGACTGACAAATTGTGGGATATGATCCATATCTCTCGGCAATTAGTTCCAGACTGTCTCATTGGGAGGGGATAGTGCCAAGTCTACCTTCAGCATATGCTCCGCTGATGCAGTGCACACTGTCACTTTTCATCTGATAGCCCCTCACTTTTAACCAAGGCTGGCGGCAAAGCCATTCTCTGAGCTATTAGGAAAGAGAGCAGCGTTTGTGTCCGCTCCCTCCGAGGAGTGGACCAGGTGGGGGGAGCGGCTGGGTGGGTGCAGAATATAAGCTGCAGGCCGCTGTAAATCAGCACTCACAGATTAACCAAATTACATTCTCCTCTATTTAGACCAAAGTTTTTTAAGAGACCAACTTCTGAGTCTCGGCTGAGGCTCATCATCTCAGCATGCCGCCACTGGCTCGATTTACCAAATCTGTCACATAGATCCTCTTTCATTACCAATAAACATTCTACGCGTAGCTATTATAGTTCGTGGAATCTAATAAGGTATAAGCATTGCTTTTTTACGAAGCGTGCAAATCAATTTGGTAAAAAGTTTCTCTCTTTATCTGTGGCTTGTGCTCGCCTGTTGATGTATGGAATGAGCACAGAGTCGGAACTGGTCCTTCTTAGCGTTTTTGTGAAAGAGCAGTTCAGCAAAACCCAAACCCACACTGATGCTTTTTAAACCACTTTTCAATGTAACAAGTGAAAAATGTAATCCCACGGCAAGGTATCAAGAGGTAATACGCCATTTTCTGATTGTTATAATATTAGTCAAGTACCAGCGGCAAGAGAGCAAATCACAATGGGAGCTGAGTGGTGACAACCAAACCCAACAGGCAACGCTATTCCCGCCAGTACGGGTTTATGTTTCATAAAGGAATAAATAGGATTTGTGCAGATTGCAAGGGAGAAATTGTTGCAATGCATCAGTGTGAATGTTCTAACAGTTTCTTATTATTAGAATTTAAATGACTTTGGGTACAGTGCTTCTGTACTCCTGATACTTATCAAGCTAATCCCACTCTCCCCTCAAATTCATACTCCTAGCTACTTTAATTAGCATAGTGCCAGTCTGGAAGGCAAGCAGGGAGGGAATCAGAGAGAGGGGAAGAAGGAGAGAGGAGAGGGGGGATGTGTGCGGGTTCGGGGGGGGAGGTATTGCGTGGTATGAGACAGAAGAGGATTTGTATGTTGAGGCTGGTTGCATCACCCCGCTGTGTTTTTGTGGATATGAAGTCAGCAGCACATTTTGTTTTGTCATTATCTTGGCTCTGAGTATTTATCTACCGAATGTTGCAAATTGGCTCCTGAAAGGTGTCACATATTCTGTACTTTGTCTTTGACAAAATGAATAATTGGAGGATCGACTGAACGGTGAATTTCTTAAATGTGAGCCATCCCGTGTAAGTAACAAGAGAGCGGGGGTTTTAGCGTGTGAGGAAAATTGTCACTGATCATTGATAAGAAAATGCAAAATTCATGGAAAAATGGAAGCTTAAAGGCAACGGAAAGACGCCAGCAGCCAAACTTAAGCTTGAGACTAAAACGCGTCACAATACTGAATGCTGTGTTTTGCCAGGTTTTTCATCCAATTGTATGTTTGAAGTTTTCATCCAAGACCTCCTTCTCCCTTTTGTCCTCATCCAACTGAGTCCTCCTTCAAGCCTCCTCCTTTTGTTTCACAAGCAGAGTTAAGCTTGACTTCTATAAGTTGGGTTTACTGCTCCGGCGGTTTCTATCCTCCCTCCCATAGTTTCTCCACAATGATTCAGAGATATGCTGCAGATGTGTCCAACAGCAGTGTATACAGGGAAACCCTTTTTGTCCATGACAGCAAGACAAAAGTGAGCCCCTTTAATTTGGCTGCACACTTGTAGGTTGTGAGGGAACATGAAGGAGCCTTTGCCACTGCTGCTGCTGCTGCTGCTGCTCTCTGTGCTGCACTGAGTTAAACCGGATTGAGGAAAGTGCAGGATAATCTGTGGGCCAAGGTGACTTTGTGATCAGGTTCCAGAGTGTAGCCTCAAGTCCTCAGCTTTAAGCTGTGTGTTGGACTCTGTGAGAGTGTATGTGTTCATGTCCGAGAGTCCGCTCACAATTTATGCATGTATGTGATACTGTATGGGCAGCTGTGTACATGCACAATGCCACTTGTCTCCAGTCTGTGCTGAGAGACAGATGATTGTTGGAGAAAAGCCCAGAGTGTGTGACTCGTCTCTTGTCCCACTTTAATATACAGTCTTTTGTCAAAGTGGACACATTGCACCTGGTGTTCATGCACAATAACTGAGTAGAGCTGCAACCTCTACCTCTGCTAGTTTAGGTTAAAGCCTTTTTAAAGCCTAATACTACTACTGCCAGTTCCTGTAAAGTTGCTTGTTGCTTTTTGTCCAACATTTCTACCTAGCAGACTCTATATACAAGTTTAATAGCAAGGATAATACATTATATTGTGTTTCTGAAGCAAAATGACTTTCATTACTTAAGTGTTACTTAAGATTATGTGTTTTCCCCTCATATCATCAGTATCTTCTGCATAAAAAACACCATTATGCATCAAAACAATCCACAACAATATGTAACAAATCCTTCATTAGGTCTCAAACTATGGTCTGCTTTAGAGAACATCTTATGGATGTCTCACTAAATTTCACTCCGGTCCTTCCTCCTCCTCCTCCCTATGTCACTTTTGCAACGTATAGATGACACATACTGTAGTGTAGGAAACATCGCAGTTAGTGCCCGAGTGTGTCCATGGGCCACAGTGAAGGACCTTATCAACTCCTGTCCTTCTGCCTAAGAGGATATATGTCCTCATCTGCAAGCTGTAAAATGTCTGACTGTTTCAAACGACTACAGAGACACATCAAAAGTGTTTGACTTATTACATGTGGCTTCCTTACAATGTTTGCTTTCCACAACTAACCTTTCCTAACAATTAACATTTATTTACATTTAGCCACATAAAGTAAAAACAAGCCATTGTGACTTGAGGCAGAAGACACAATAAAAAACCTTAGTCTATTGATTTAAACAAACCAATAATCTCTCCTAACTATTTTAGTCTTAAACGTAGAGACGGGTTTCAGACTGTGGTCTCATGTCTCATGGTGTCCTGCACTCATGCCCTTCTGAACAGCTTTCATGAAGTCCAGGCACTAATTCCATTATCTCCAAGTAATTTGCAAAACATTTCAGCACTAACACACTTACATCATTTTTTGGATTATGATTACTGGCCAGAGGTAGTGGCATATGACACACAAATAGCTGATAAATGTTTGTCTAATGTCTGGTCTCATGAGACGAAACAAGCCCTGTGTTTACAAAGGATTTTGTGATCGAGAATGTGTAAATATTTACCTTTGCATTCAAAGTGTTTCTATTTATGAATTATTATGATAAAGGAAATGTGGCAGTGCAGCCTCAAATCTAATGTAACAGTATTTTGTAAAGTTAAAGAAAACACAAAAAAACAACAGACTAGCGACTTCACCGCTGAAGTGTTTTGTGTCGTCCATGATGGAACACCTCCTTCCTAAAGTTTGGATGACAACAGGGGAAGGAAGTGAAAGTGGACATAAAAGAGGGGCTGGGTGAGTGGATGAGGTCGGAGGTGAAGTGGCCATTCGGGGTGGGGTGAAGGGGAGTGTGTGGAAGGAAGGGGTGTGCCCCCGTGTCCCCTCCCCTGTCCTAGGCAGCTGTTTGTCTGGCCAAGATGCAGCTTAGTTCAGACCATGACCACGCTCCACTACATCCTAATAGCAGACATTTCACTGGAGCCATGCACCACATTTGTTTAGCAATATGTGATTGAGGGACTCAAGCAGGGTCCTGAGAGGCTGAGTTGGTCTGAAATAATGAGATTTCCTGTTGGTTTTTCCCAGTTGCACTGTTGAGGTTTGCTCAGCCCAACCATCACCTGTTGCATCCCGAAAAAGGAAAAAAAAAAATGCATTGCCTGTGTGGAAAAGAAAAAAAAAAACACATTCGAATTAAGATCTCTGTTGGACTGAGATCCCTTGTAGGCCTTTTAACAGTTTATATGTATGTTTGTGTGTACAAAAAAGAGGCAGCCCCTGAAAAGCAGTGAGTATGTCGCTGGGTAAGTCCCCTTGAAAGTGTCCTTCTTTAAGACCTGTTTAAAAGGGACGCCCCCTCTTTGTGTCCACTGTTCTCCGTGGCGTATGGAGGAGCTTTTGTCCCCCCCTTTCATGTGTCCTCACAATAGCCCGGGCCGTTTGAAACACAACAGTAGATGAACTGCTCTGACAGTGTATTAAACTCTGATGAATTGCCTGTGCGAGGCATAGATCACTGTCCTTCAACCCTCAGCACACAGTGAAGCCAGGGCCTTGTCTTGGTTAAATGGAACAGGTTGGCGACTCTTTTCAGACTCGTCTGATTATGTTTGTGTTTTGTTGAAGCAGAAGTCTTTTTAAAATGTGTAAATCTTTGTGGTTCAAAAGAGTTCTATTTTCCCCCCCGTTTCATTCAGGGAGCTGACATTGTGTGTCTGCGCTTCAGTGCTGCTCATTTTGTAAGCGTTTTTTTGCTATTTTCCAGACTCGGGACTCTTGTGTTTGACTCTTAAAGTTAAAACACTTTCTGCAAAGTGACTTTTAAAGCTCTCAAAACAAACCGTGCTGAAGCGGCACATTTTTTTACGCAAGCACACTTAATATTTCTCTGCATCTCCAGAGAAAATGATGGCCTCTCGCAAATCTTTCACACACACAAGCTGTGTGTTGTGGAGACTACTCACCTACGTCTGACCTTTAAATGACTTCTTCCCTCTGAAGGAGGCTTAGGGCAGCGTGTTTACACAGATCACAGCTCCAGCCACTTAAGAACAACAGGGACAGACCACTGAGCCTCTATTGCTGCTCCCACAGGGACCGCTGACTCTCACCACCACTCACACTAACTGGCCGATTAATCACAGGTGGCAGGAGCCAGCACACTCTGCAGAGGGTCTGCTCAAGTCACATACCCACCACTATTAGTATAAACTCAGCTTTCCTGTACACACAAGACATAAGTAACCAGCAAAAAATACACAATTTGTTGATGATTTGTTTTGTTTCTTTGACATAGGTGTGGTTCAGCAACAGGCGAGCTCGGTGGCGTAAACAGGCCGGGGCTAATCAGCTAGCAGCCTTCAACCACTTGCTTCCTGGAGGATTCCCACCCACAGGCATGCCGACTTTACCCACATACCAGCTGCAAGAGTCCGGCTATCCCAGCGCAGCGCTATCGCAGGGTGAGTCTCCGAGCGAAGATCTTCCACTGAAAACATACAGTACCCAGTACGAGGTTAATGTCATTTTGGTAAAGATTACATTAGTGGTTTATTTATTATTTGGGGGTTTGCCATCCATATTTCATGTTCATGTTAACGTCATTACAGACCATGTGCTGCATATAAGAGCCATGCAGCAAGTAGTTATCTTTACAATCACTGCTTTGTCCACCTATTTTTGTATGTTACAAGGCTAATTTTTAATGTACAGCGATGAATGTAATGGATAAAAAAATGAGCAGGCGTTATAATCTGGGATTTATGACCTCATGTGTCTGCACAGACTTTAACGTGATTTGTCTTTGATTTGTTCTCACTTGTGCACTCTTTTGTGTGTTTTTTTCTGTGTGTCAGAGGGCAGCAGTACGTTGCACAGACCTCAGCCGCTGCCTCCGTCCTCCATGCACCAGGGAGGTCTGAGCGCTGACGGCGGCTCTGCGTACGGCCTTTCATCCAATCGCCACAGCTTCTCCAGCTACTCTGATACTTTCATGAGCCCCTCAGCATCCAGCAACCACATGAACGCTGTCGGCAACGGGCTTTCTCCACAGGTCAGTCCATCCGTGCTTTACCTCATACTATACTGTACCACATATTGTCCCCCCCACAGGTAGCTTTACCATCCCTCTGCTTTCCTCCGCCGTTCACTGCTCAGAAATGTAATTGTAATTTGACTGAAATTAAGATTCAGAAACGGCATGTTCAGCAAAATAACTGCCAGTGTGGGCTTTTATGTTCGCCTTCCAAAGCCCTGGATTTACTCTGGCTTTCCTAAATTGCTACATTTGTAAAACAATTGGATTAACATCAACAAATTAAAATTCATCTTGATAGCACTACAAGTGCTCAAGCTGCTCCAAACAGCGGGTTCGACTTTCCTGGGACGTCTAAATCCTGCACAGCACAGCCAGAACACATGCAGATGAAATAATTAACTAAAGCTTATAAATGTACACCCATAATCTTCTTCATGTAATTGTCAGCAGTGGGAAGACTCCAGTGCTATGTGTGATTTTCTTCCTCTCACTGCTGCATTATTTCCTCACAAGCTCACATCGATATTTGTCACGATAAATAGATACTGTTTGTGCCATCTTAAAGCGTAATCCTCTATGTGAACGTTTATTTTACTACTTTACTGCTGGATCTCACATGTTAACCTCCGGTAATGGGCATTAAACTGCAACTCTACGGCTTTAAGTAACACGGAATTAAAAAAAAGAAAGAAAGAAAATGGTATGGTATTTATTGATGCACATTAGGTGTACATAGTGAATTATGCACAATTACCCATCAATACTGGCCACTCTTGCCCACCCTCACCAACAAGATGTGGTTAACAGGCAGAAAATAAGATTGAAATGGTGTGTAAAGAGTTGAAAATGAATTTCAATGCTGCATTTGTCCACAATTACCCCGTCGTTCACACGTGTTTTATTGGGAGTTTTTTTTTTCTTTCTTTCTTTCTCCTTCTTCTTCAAATATTTCTCAAAGCAGATTGGAAACATTCTTGGTATTACCCTCTTTCTTCAGAGAAAAAAGAATTAAGGATTTTGTGACAAAAAAGAGATTTTCTTTGCTGCTGGAGCGACGAAGGATAACATGGAGGCTCACAGCGTGTTTGATTGTTAATCGTGGCACAGGGGCTTTAACTGCTAATGCTCTCACTGCAAACCTGCACAAAAACACCAGGAACAGTCTTTTTTTCCTTTTTTTTTTTTTTTTTCATTAATGGCCCTCTCTAATACTGGCATGGGGTACTCTGGTGCTTTCTCTCCCTCTCTGCACAGGCATTCAAGAATGTTGGGATATTAAACATTTCCTGTCATAGTGAGGATTAGAACAGGAGCCTTTGGGCAACTGTACGTCATGGATTTTCGGTATTCAATTATTTTATCAAGTGGGTTTGATGAAAGTCTATAAAAATCCGATATTAAATGCAGTTGTTTTTTTTTTTATTTGTACTTATTCATTTTCAAGTTAAATTGTGTATTTCTTTTTTACATGCATGTGGTGTGGGTGTTTTGATGTGCCACGTCGTGTTTCCACTGCAAAGAATTGAAATGTATTGAATGCATGCAGAATGCTGTGTGGCATTCCTATCAGTCTCTCAGCATGGAGATGAATGTTCCCACTGACAGCGAAATCAGAGTTCACTCTGTGGTGCAGTGTCCTGCTGTGCCACAGTGTGTGTGTGTGTGTGTGTGTGTGTGTGTGTGTGTGTGTCACTGCTGAAACGTGTAGCTATCAACACAGAAAAACCCACACACCAACAAACACTGAGTATTCCCCGTCCGAGTTAGACCTTGCGTTGTACTTCCAACTTGCATTTAAAGACATTTCATTCAATCTGTATAAGTCAGTGTCAGCTTTGGAGAAGTGTCAACACACATTTGACTGCTTGCGTTTGATTTTTTTCCTGATTTATAGCATGTTTTGCCTTTCCCGGTTTCAGAAAAAAACTTGAGCAGGCAGTCTACCGAGATGGAAATGAGAATTTGATATTGTAAGTTACAGACAGCATCTGTTAGCAGGAGATATGCTTGTGCATTTCTATGTATGAGCTATTTCTTCATGTGTCTGGCACTGATGGCCTTGCTGTAGAGATTGACAAAAAAATTCTCTGATTCCCGGTAAATGGGCTGTGGTGGCAGGACGCCAAGCCTGTAATGGAATCCTGCAGCGTTCAGCAGTCCCGACAGGAGCCCGTGTCCATCCCAGTCCCATAACCTACCCCGACAGCACACATTTGCCCATTACTGTGGTGGAAAAGCTATCCACACTCAAACTGGTTGCTGTCATTGTGGGGGTATACAACGTGTTTGACTGAGGCCGAGGGAGACAGTGTATTAGAGGTGGTGAGAGTGAAGCTGTGCATGGCTGGGAAAAAAAAGTATGAAACCAGAAGTGTGTTTTGTTGTTGGGCTTGTTTCATTTAGCGGCACAGCAGGTGTAGGAGAGAAGGATAGGCAAGGGCATGAAGGACAGGCATGCCAGTATTTTTCAGCCAAGTATACCCGGAGATTTGAGCTTATGTTGGCCTTTTCAGTATGGACTTTTTCATTTTCTATATTTTCTTCTTTAGAAATGGGCTTCTTTAGCGGCTGCAGCAATGCCTCAAAATTGAATTTTGCATTATTCTGACTAGAAAACAATATTTGCAGATGGTGTCGCTTAAGATTACAAAGTCAGGCTTTAAGAGCCCACACAATTATCAGGTTTTTATATATTATTTGTAGCATTTGGCCAGCCATCCTCACTACTGCATGACAGGGACACTTGCTGGGAAAGGAAAGGAAACAGTTGGGTTTGCCTGCTGACAGGGACCTAAAAGAACCAAACCCTTTCTCATGCAGACTAAAAGTGGCAAATGCACTGTTTCCTGGTGTTACGAGATCATTCCGGACCTGTGGGTTAAGTTGGAAGTCAGAGATACCTATAGGTGTCGTGGAAAGAGATTTCATTGCCCGTTTGATGAGGGGAAGTTTGCAAAGTTTTGTGAGGAACTTCTGTTCTGTTTTGCAGTTTTATGAAAAAGTTGTTGTGTTATGGAATGACAAGGATGTGTGTATGTGAGGATGGCCCTTTGGGCTGTGTGAGTGGGCCGGGCCTCCACACATACACATTCACACGCGCACACATACACGGGATCAGAGGCAGAGCGGCTCTCACCCCTGCCTCCCTTTGATCTGTGTCCCCAGGCCTGCCTGCCTGCCCGCGCGGCACTGTACCGTACCACGCATGCTGACACCATGCTCACCAGAGACTCCCCACAACTGTCTGAGAGAGATAAGCCAGGGGAGACTCCAAACTGTGCTGCTCCTCTTCCATTAGCTAGTGCAGACGCTTCTTTTAAAAAGCGGGATGAATTATTTTTAAGAAGCAAGCTCTGCCGTTGCCAAAAAAAAATGGAGAGGGGAAAATGTACGGAACAATCTGGAGCTCTGGCTTCATTCCGCCTCCCTCCCTGACTTCTAACAAGACATTCTGCACCTGAATACCAATGAGAGGGGGAGATTCATGTAGTCCCCCACATTATTAAAACTTGGGCATTAAGCCTCTCACCGGGCACTGTGTCAGCTGGCAGGCTCCACTGACAACAAATCAAAGGGGATGAGCACATAGCCCGCATTCATAGCTCAGCCACTCGCAGTGCAAGAGGGGGAATACATACTGGTTAATTAGAACTCCCATTAAAACAAATACTGTTTCAATTTGGCAAGTATAAAAAAAGATGTAAGAGGCTTTCAGAAAAAAGGGACCTGCTGTCAGCAGCTGCCAAGAAAATCCAGGGACTGTAAATCATATCCACTGGCTATACTGTTTCTGAACAGATTATTAGTGTTTGCTGTTGTTTTGCAACACTTTTGAACTCGGAGGAAAGATTCTCCAGAAACGCACATGTACAGTACAGCTGCACACACTGTGGTCGATGTGTCGTGCTGGCCTGCGTCAGTACAGTACGTATGTGATCATTTAGCTTTTATGACTAACAGCACTTATCAGTACAAACTTTTATGACACTTTATGGAACCAAAGAGTGATACATTATATTCACTGATAATGAGGTTAAGTAGGAAACTACGAGAGCAGAATAAGATGACAAATATAGGGGTTTTATTAGACCAAAATATTTACAAAAACCAAGAATAAGTGATAATACTTTATGAAATTGCCCTAGAGTTTATGTCAAAATAAGCTATGACAGCTCTTTTGACCAAGAGAGACACACACACATCTTCTCTCTGCCTGATATTATATACTATACCGGCCAGTCCGTAGACAATTACAGGGGGGAGAGATGGTCTTCTTTATCTGAGGAGGAGTGTAGCAGGCTGCCATAACGCCCCCCTGGCTGTCACAGTGGTTGAGTCCAATCAACCAAGTTCATCTACTTAAACAGTTGCAGTTCAAGGATCACCTACAGGACACTGTCAATGGTTTGTTAGCACTTTACATTTAAAAGATTGTGTGCACTCAATCTGAACACTGTAGTTCATTAGTCCAGTGCAGTTCAGTAGTCCAGATTCTGAGTGTTAAATTTGAAATTTGAACAGTATAAAACATATTTAAAATAAATAAAAATCAAGTTTTTGTCTCAATGTCCAAAAACTCCAAAAACTGGCCAAAAAAATGGAAACTATTTACAGGCGCTTTTTCCCCCACTTTTTTCCTATCTGGCGACAAAGACACTGATTCGCCAGCTTCCTACAACAGCGCAAGAGAAATGACCGAAATAACCACATGTTGGCTTTGACGACATGTTTGGCAACTTCTCAGCTTTCAGAAACCGTCAGAATTTTTCCGATAGCACAAACCCTTTGCGTAAATACGATAAAGCAAAGTGAGCTTGAGCAAACGTGTCGTTTGCGATACGCAATACGCTCGGTGTCCTGTTGTTCAGCTGGTACTCGCAACTGCCACACTGCTTTAAATGCAAACCTCGTTTGCAGGTACCTGAGACAGTGCTGCAGTTTACCAGCTGCCTGTAAAAACCTGTGACATTTGTCGCTCTCTGCATCATTTTAGTCTCTCAAGCACCTAATTACAGTCATTTTTCTCTCCATTCCAAAATATTTTTGGTCAGAGCTTTGTGTATTCAACTATTTTTCCTCTACCAATGTTCCTTACCTCTATTTGGCATTTTGTCATCCTACGATGCCTTGCCAATAGTAGCTTTGCTCTCTATTTCCCTCTCTCTCTCTCTCTCCCCACCTTCCTCTCTTGCTCCAGCTCTCTCCCCTGGAGAGGCAGCTCTTCTCCCTACGCCCAGATGAAAGGCTACGGCGGACAATAAAAATGCTATTTAAATGCAAGGGTGTTTGTGTGCGGGTGAGATATTTCCTGCTGAAAGTGAGCTGCTGCAACCTGATAAATAGTAAATATAAGGGAATGTGATTTACATTTATCTTGCAGAGGCAGCCAATATGAATTTCAGTAAATCCTAGAAGATGGGGATTTAAAGGAGGAAAATGACTGCGACTGATTCACATGCTGTGTCCCACGCAGCTGAAATGCCTATAAGGTGGAGAGTGCTACTGCCTTTATTAAAGTATAGGCACAGACATCGATCCTATCTAAAATGCCTATTACACACAGACGTACACTGTGTCGCATTCTCATCTGAGGAGATATCAGCCTCACACACACACACACACATAATTTGAAGGTTACTTGCACAAAAAAAAAAACAAGGCTACAGGGCAGGTGAAGTGTCTGGTGTGTACACCGAGTGACCCACCTCTGAGGGGTTCAAGGGTCAGGGTGCAGAGGGTTATGGGACAGCTGAGGGAGAGAGAGAGAGGGCCAGTTTCACTGTGAACCTGCCCATACGAGCCAGAGGTTTGGGATGTTGTCTGGCTGCATGTGGTTCCCGTTAGTTCCAGATGCCACTCTGACAGGTGCATAAGCTGTGATTAATACTCTCTCTGACTTTTTCTCTCACCCTCGTTTTCTCGTCCTGTCCCCTTCTTCCCTCCGTCTCTCATCATCTCTGGATGTCCCTCACTGGTTGCTCATTAACTCAAACACTCACTTTCACATGGACACCTATAGTATATAATTTAGATTGTCCAATCAACGCCATCCAACAATTTGGCATGTTAAAAAGGAAATATGTGGCTTTATTCCATGTGTGCCTTTTCTTTTTCTTTTTTTTCCTCCTCACAATAGGATGAGCGTATGGGAGGTGGTCGGGTCCTCAGCTGGTTGTCTCATGCACAAACTCGCCCCTCTCAGTCTCCAGCTGAGAGCTATTTCACTATGTATTTACATGTAATTATGGCTATGAGGTGGAGATATTAACACTGTCAAGAACAATTTGACCTGACATTTTTCGCTAGATCTGGCCCCTGCTGTTTTTAGCAAACAACCCCCTTCTCCTCCTCCTCCTCCTCCTCCTCCTCCTGCTTTTCTTCCTCCTTCACTCCCTCGATCTGCCTCGCTTTTCCCTCTGTGGCTGCTCCCTCAGACGCACACACACGCACACAGGCCCTGCCTTGCTGAAACCATTCTGCTGGAATCAGAAAATCTGCCGTTTAATTTAGAAGAGGGGTTGGTGCAAGGTGCGGAGAGTCAAAGTGTGTGTGTGTGTGCACTTTGAAGGGGCCTCTCTTGTTCCCAGTGGCTGAATCCATCCCATAGTTACTCAAGCATATCACTAGCAGAGAATAGAGGATTGCTCCCCACACGTTCTCCAATTGCAGTCCAATAGACGGCATATTAACCTCTGGTTAGTGCAGGGCCAAGTTTCTAGCTTATACTGTGGGATGTTTAGGAGGGAGGGAGAGAGGGAGGGGGGGAGACCTTTCTCCTGCATGAGCAGCTGCGTTTTCTTTAACACTGATCCCAGCAATGAACTAAAATGGGCTGAAAATCATTTAGCATGTGCATTTAGTAGAGTAGAGTATACACTGATTAATTAGTTGTCACTTACGGATTATTTTTAATGAGTTGGTTGAGTAAGTTTACACATTTTTGTTCTCCAATAAATGTCATTAATTCCCTTGATTTTTTCATCCAAATGTATATTTTGTAACCCAATGTTAAGTTTATACATTATTCAATACAATACAGTACAAGGTTACACAAATCGATTATTACTTTGCTGTGAGAAGAATAGAATTCTTATTTATGTCTGCCCCTAATTTACAGTCAAAGAATCAGATGGTATCTCAGTTACTATTAACTACACCCTCATCTACACCATTGATTACATTAACAACAACAAAACAAGCCATAAGTGTTCATTTTCAGACCCAAAACAACCCATATGTTAAACATCTAAAAATTTAAACATCCAGTCAAATTTCCAATGCATATTTTATCATTTGTTTCTCTTTATACATTTTCAAAAAAATGAAAAATATTTGTGCAACCCTTCAAATTGTTCTGTTGAGAACGCCATGATTTTACTCCTGGAATTCATGGCATAGATAATCCTGTTCTCTAAAAATCAGCCATAGGAACAGGCAATAATGGTTGGCCTCTAGCATAAATCTGACAATGGACAGAAGATGTGTTTAAAACCTTGAAAAGGCCCTGTGATGGACTGGTGACCTGTCCAGTGTGTACCCGCCTTTCGCCCTCTGTGAGCTGGGTTTGGCACCAGCGACCCCTCATGTGGAGGATAAAGCGATAGAAGATGAGTGAATGAATCTCTTCTGTATGTTTTAACTAAACACGGGGAGAAAGGATGCAGGCGCGGGGAGGCTAACGGGATGTGAGGAGTGACAGCTTGTTCCAGTGCCCGCTAATCGTCTTCATCTGTGCCTGACTTGTCAATGCCCAGATTCTGTCAGTGCCAATCAGCCACTTAATTGAACACAATTAGCACCCTACCGTAACCCCCCCATATGCACCATATTCTTCAAAGGCCAATTTCTCTCCCTGCAGCACCAACACAACCCCCCCCCCCCCCCCCCCCCCCAAACCACCCTTCCACCCATGCTTCCTCTCATTCTGCTCCTGTCTCTTCATCCTCTGGCACTGGTGGAAGACACTTTTCACTTTTTATTAATGTGCTGCGGCCAATTAACGCAGTGGCATGCAGGCCAGAGACAGTCATCTGGTGCCTGCCACCATCGCAGCTCTCCGCTGTGGCCCCGCGCCACCCCTCACGCCACCTCCACCGTGACCAAAACGCTTTAATTCAATTTATGCAATCACTGTTATTTTTAAATAGTCATTTTGTCTGCTCAGATGAGGGGCCTTGCTGCCCGCTGGGCTGGCCCACTCATGTGAGGTTTGGGGGGGGGGGAAGGGTGAGACATTCAGAGACGTTCAGAGCAGGAGTCGACAGACTTGGGGAGTTAGAACCACTGATATTTTTTTATGTGTGATTCCTTTATTTTTTTATTTGATTCAGATTATCAGGGGTGTAAGATTTTATTTTTGTGAAAAAAGATTTGAGTTCATGAAAATGTTCTTAAAGAAGTTATCAAACATCTAGTTTGGCTCTCCAGGAAGCTGTGCCGCTCTCTCTAGTCACTGGATCTGTGTGACTCTTGGGTCACAGAATTAAACACCACTTTCTCCCTGTAATCACACCCTCAGGACTGGCCTTCAAATATTGATCTTAAATTCAGTGTCATCACTGTGGATCTTTAATCATTCCGCCGAAGCGAGTATCAGCCGGGCCGATCTACTAAGGTGCAAGATGCTATTCTGCACCACTCAGATAACTTACAGACACTGGAGTGCTCATTTTTCCCTGTCTGCCCCGGTGACCTCTGCCTAACTTAAAGGTACATCTTGGGGGCATTTTGATTTGGGCAGAACGGGGAGCTATCGGTGACAGAGGAACTAATCCAGTCTTGCGCAGATTAAGAGTATTTGTGGAGTGGGGTGTGTTGGCGCTGGCGCCGGGAATGGAACAGAAGGGGCTCCTATCAGCTCTCCAGGCAGGCTAGCCCTCAGGCCAGTGCAGTCCTACAGGAGTCTTTGTACTTCCCAAAGCCTCCACTTTTGCTCACTCTCACTCTATATCACTTTCTCTTCTCTCTTCTGCCCCCACCCACTCTATTGGCTCTCATATTGTCTCCACTCCAGTTCCTCTCTTTACATTTGTGAATATCTATGGCCCTTTAGTCCATGTGCCCAGTTATTGTTGTCTCACGCTGCTAAAAAGACTATAAAATATTAGCATTGAATTGTCCCACTGCACTAACACAAACAGAGAAGATGCTCCTGCAGCACATTCTCATTCTCGACTGACTCTTCTCCCCTTTTTAGTTTAAATGTCCTTTTGTCTCGCTCGCAGTGCTTCTCTGAGCTCTTGTCTGTCACATTGTTTTATTCTGGAAAAGAAATCCGACAAAGAAACAACTCGTCAAACATTCAACCCAACAAAAAAGAAAAAAAATGTTAATTTGACTGTTGAAGAAATTAGGGAGGTTTGAAAGGGCCTCTTTTTGTGTCTCAAATGTACTATTTATTTATCTGAAAGGATGCACATTGTATCAATTTGCACTTCCCCACTCACTGCGCCACAGGCTGGAGGCTCTGAAGTTGGGAGAATTAATTACTTTTTTATTATTATTTATAAAGTAATCTATCTGTAGAGAGGCAGCAAGGAAAATAGACGGAGAGAGGGTGAGGGGAGGCTTGTGTGTGTGTGTGTGTATGTGTGTGTGTGTGTGAGAGAGAGAGAGAGAGAGAGAGGCAGGGAACGCCCCGGAGCATTGTCCTTTAAACTAGGTCCTGGCTCACATTATCTCTCAAACCAGCACTCACACAACGTCAAACAAAAAACACCAACTCTGGGCTGCTGAGAAAACGCTGTATGCTAGGAAAGAGAGGATGGGTGGGGGGAGAGGAGAGAATGAAATGTCCTCTTTAAGAGCGTTTTGCTCTTTTAGCTCTAAAATATTAGAATCATTCAAACTCCACAAGTGCTGGTTAAATTACCTGTGTCTCTACTGAGACGTGTTATGTAAAAATCTTAGTGACATTTTGGTGCCTCGGGCTTCGCTTTGTGAAAATGCGTCAAATAGTGTATCAACGCTAACCTTGACAATCCCAAATCATGTCTCAATGTCTATAAGGCTGAGCTGAATGTAACAAAAAAGCTTTTCATTCCTCTCTGACAGTAAAAACACTGACTAGGACTTTGAGGGGGATTTTAATCAGCAGGAAAGCTGCACATTTTTACCAGTATTTAATATCTATAACGTGTTGTTTTACAAAGTGTCCAGCTGGTTTTATGACCTTTATGTGACAAAGTATCACTTCAACTGGAAGATCTTCATGGAGACATCAAGGTGGCAAATAAAACTGGCCGGTAAATAAGATAAAAGTATAGGGATGACATTTAGAGGCTGAACTCAGATTGTCAGGATGGTTCACTGGCATTAGGGTTTGTTTTTATTTTTTTTATAAAACAACTGACACACAGGTGACAAACACATGAATACTCCGGAGAAGTGTATGCCTTTCTCCCCCCACCCCACCCCCCCTTTGAGCAAAGCCTTGTTCATTAAGACAGGATCCGCGTTTTCTTTTTGGGGGTGAGGATAACTACCGTCATCGCAGATTAAAACACTTGTCTGACACTAAAGAGGCCGATCCATCATAATTTGCTAAAAGAGCAAAACTGCAACATTGTCGACGATAAGAAGAAGCCTTTTTTTTTTCTTTTTTCTTTTGAAGAACTTTAATGAAGCATGGATGATGATCGAGCAAATTGTTGGCTTCTCTTTTTTCGCGGGGAAGCGATGTAATCAAGCTCCAATTAACCACTGACTAAAATGGACTCCTGGCCTCCAGCGGTCTCTCAGGACACTCGCGTTCTCCTCAACTGCCTCAGTGTGTGTACGTCTCCACGGCCCATATGGAGGGGGAGCATCACATGTGTCCGGCATGAAGAGGGGCCATAATTCTCCCTGTTATGGATCCATGTCATATGCTTTGTCCGCAGATGTGGAGGAGATGATAGAATTAACATGTGGAAATGACTAAGCAGCCTCTATGTTTTCTGATGTGCTGCGAGTGCTTCACATTTCCTGGGAGGCCTTAATGTAAAGATATGATTAATTTGCAGAATACGCTTAATTTCTCCCCTCTGTGGGATTCTCCTGGCTTAGTGCGTCGTTTGCGGACCATTTGGCCCCGAACATGCATTGGGTGCATGTGTGCAAACATATGTGTGCATGTGTGCATCACCCCTGTGTAACCACCTCCATGATGGGCTAATTGGTTTAGCAGCCAAAGGGGCCAAAGGGCAGCGCAGCATAGCGAAACTCAACATGAACCTGATGTTGAAAGGAAGCCTTCCCTGCAATAAGAGGGGAGCATGTCTGGGACAATTCCCTTTTTACCACCCTCTTACACACACACACACACACACACAGACATGCCACTTTCCCATTATCAGCTAAAAAAAAAAAAAAAAAACTTGCAGCATGAGAAAACAAAATTCTTCACAGTGTTCTTCGGACTGGAGAAGCACTAGAGGTAATCTTTCCCATTTTAACATAATTTGAAACCGTCTTCTCGCAAATGTCACATGCTATTACAGTAATCTAGAATATTGAATTGGAAGCTTTTATGCACTATGAATAATGTACACACTGTAATGTGCAGGCAAGCCCCAACCTGCAGTATCAGCGGGCCCCTCAGTAATGTTTGTGGAGCCCACTTTGTGTTGGGATCTGAGACGATCATTTACCAGTTCCAACTCCATTACTATTCATGAGATGGGTAGGCTAGGGGCGAGGGATTATGGACTCCCTTGGTGCTTGTTGTGCTGTAGGCTCAGGCTCAGGCCTCGGGCTCCAGGACAGAGGCTGTCTGGCATGGATGGTGGGTCTATTATCACCCTGGGACCCTTCTGTCCCACAGCACAACACTTACTGGCACTGCCAGCTAATGGAAACAGTCTCTCTTGTTCCCTTTCTCCTTTTTGTGACCTCACCACCCTTCTCATATCCTTTCCTCGGCTCTTGGAGAGAAAATAAAAAAAGATGGGGAAGTTTTCTGCCTTTTCCCTATTTCAAAGTCGAAATGGTTTTATTTCTAGCAGGATCTTCACCGTGAAGCGCTAGGATGGCGCTATATTTTCATGGGGGGGGGGGGGAAATGTACTTTCCCTCAACTCTGTCATTGCTTTGATCCTCAATTTTCCAAATGTATAACATCCTCTGTTCCCCCCCTTTGCCCCCCTCCCCCAGGTGATGAGTATCCTGAGCAACCCCAGCGCCGTACCCTCCCAGCCACAGCACGACTTTTCCATTTCCCCCCTGCACAGCAGCCTGGATAGCTCCAACGCCATCTCAGCCAGCTGCAGCCAGCGCTCGGACACCATCAAGGGTGTGGACAGCCTGGCCTCCTCCCAGTCCTACTGCCCCCCGACATACAGTGCCACCAGCTACAGTGTGGACCCTGTCACTGCAGGCTACCAGTACAGCCAGTACGGCCAGAGTGAGTACACCCCGGAATTGAACATATAATTTAGAACATTTCTGAAACTGACATGACCTTTGCAGGGAAGTAAATATTCAGAATTGAAAACAACGTTGTGATTAAATATCGATGAGAATTAAAAGTTATTCTGCCGCTAAGGAATCTAAAATTGATTTTAGTTTGGGATGGCAGACGTAGGTTTAAACTACTCAGTGACCTTCTTAACGGGGAAGAATAGCTCTAGTGCCTGGGAAATTCAGAGGTTTTAGAACATAACTCAATAGCTCCAGAACGTGATACTCCATCTTTTCTATTCAACTCAGAGGTTTACTGAGAGAAACTTAACCATACAACTAAAGACTTCATAACAGAGAACAGATCATTTGCTACTAAAATAAAATCTCATCAAGGCAATATCAGTAAATGTATGGTTAACATTACCAGTTTATTGTCTTAAAGTGAGTAAGCTATCTGCAGCATTCATAGATATTACAACACCCCTAATGTGTGGGAGTGTCATCAAATTAGTGCTGTAGCAGAGTTGTTTACTTTTTTGCGTGTTGTGTACGTCAAACACCAGGCGGTCATTTGTTTCTACCGTCCTTTTTAAAGTTGACTAAATTTAAAATCCCTATGAAGTGATGCCCGACTCCCGGCTGAGAGAGCCTCATGACCTTTGCACCCTGGTTGGTTGAGGCAGACACGTGCTCTTGATAAAGACCCCTCACCCCTCCCATCGCACCACCACCATCCTCTCAGAAAGCTGCCTTAGTCACACCCCACTCCACTTGGATGGGAAAGAGGAGAGGGCCACTTCAAAGAACGACACACCCTCAGGGGCCACAGTGTCCTCTTGTCCACCTCTCCCTTTCCCTCTTTCACTGGTCTCCATCTCACACACACACACTCATACACCCACAGGGCAGGAAAGAGTTTGCTTTATTAGATTAGCATAATTGACTGATGCTGTCAGCCATTCATAAGAGGTAAAATGAAGCACACATCCCCAGCAGGACGACCAGCATCGGCAACATTTGTTTGTATTTATGTGCAGGTTCTGGTGGTGAGCTGTTGTATTTCTTCCGTGTGCATGCGGTGCATGGGCCTGCGCGCAAGCGCGTGCCAAGCAGTCCCATTTGGCGCGTGTGTGCGTGCGTGCGCATTTTGTCAGCAGCACTAAACTGATGGGAAGCGCGGATGTGAGCTGATGTGGGGTTAATTAAGATGGTGATTGAGCACAGTGGATGAGTAATGAATGGAAGGGGAGGGGAGGGGAGAGAGCTGCTGTCGGAGGACGAAAATGATCGGCCATGTGGAGTGTGGAGGGCATGAAATCAGAGATGCCAAGTGTAATGAAGACTGGCACGTCAAACACACGCGGGGATCCGTCTGAGTGACAGCATGGAGACTCTACCAGGATGCACATGCTCCGTGCCAGCGCTGTGCCAACCTCAGACAAGGGGAAGGGGAATGTTTGGTTTTTTACTCTCCCTATGTGAATTGTTTTTTATTTGACTCACCTGTTTCTGATACTACCTGTCTGACATGTCTTTGCTTTTTCTCTCTGTGATTTTCCATGTAGCTGCTGTAGACTACCTAGCCAAGAACGTGAGCTTGTCTACTCAGAGGAGGATGAAGCTCGGAGACCACTCGGCCGTTCTGGGACTCCTGCAAGTGGAGACGGGACAGGCGTACTGAAGCCCTCTGGACACACCCTGGACCTCTCTCTCTCCTCCACCCTCTCTGCCACCGTCCCTCTACGCTCCATCAAGTCTGGAGTCCAACTCGCTCTCTCTCTGCTGCTTGATCTGACATCAGTGCACAGACAAACAGCTTCGCTGTATATCGGAGAATGTGGCAAGTGGGCGTGAGAAAGGATCATCTGGGAGTAAAAATTAAACTTTTCACACCATTGTCAACCACCAGGCGGCTCTTCAACCTCTTCTTCTCGATATTTGGGCACTTCTGCCTGCTCCTTGTACTCTTACCCCCACCCAACTCCAGCCCCTGTTTTGCTTTGCTCAGAGGACCAGACAGAACCTCAGATGACCCAAGAATTGTGGGCTGCCCAGGACCGGGGTTTCTCTTCGTCCGACAACACATTTTCGAGCCATCAACAACATGTATTTTGACCTTGCTGTTCATAGTAGTTAACAAAGCCAATATCATTTGAGTGACCTATTCTTGTTCCTTTTTTGATATTGTTAAGATTATTGTTGCTGTTATATGATTATGGTTAGTGTGATTTCTGTTGTTCTTTGATTCCATTCGTATCTCTTTTCTCTGTTAGATGTCGGTGTGTGAAACACAGTGGATGAGACAATTTGGAAGCGAGTGTGTTGTTGCCGGGTGTGCATGTTTCGTGTGTCAGCACAGACACACACACGCGCGAGAATAGGATGATAGTTTTCCAAGCTGTTGTTCCTCTCTGCCTGTTCCCCAACGCTCTAATGTTCATGAGCGGTTTGACCTTCCCCCACTTTCATATTCATCTTGACGTTTCCTAAAGAACTTGGCCACACTGTGGGAAGTCTGGCTGGATCAATTCTGCGGGGAATTAAAGCAGCGTTTTGGCGGCCAATAGCTTTCCCCTTCTAACCTCCATCCCATCCTTAGCCATGGTCCGTGGGGAGGGGGGCATTGTTTTGCAAAAAAGGATTGGGGAAATTAATGTATTTTGTTTGGAAATATGGACCTTGCCAAGATGAGCCAACACAAGTCCCCCCTCTACTCCTAAATCCTCAACTGCTAGGGAATACTGTGTGATTTAAACAGTGTAAAGCAGATTAAATCACACCAATATAACGTCAAAGCTAATTCACAGTGACCCTTCTCATTACCAGCCAGGATTCCTGTCTTTATAGGCCAATTAGCACATTCTGTAAATGCACCTTCAGTCGGTTTCCATTTCCAGATGAAATAATCATTCCTTCAAAACATTCCTGCGGCTCTATTTGCAAATGTACTTAGCATTCCAGCAATTTTTTTTTCTTTTCTTATGAGATTTGAGAACGCGCACACAAGCTGTGTGCCATTCACACGCACTCTGGAAAAACCCATATAATCCAGTCAGTTGTGAAAGGGCACAGGTAACACCACTGATATGCCCACCTCTAATCCCCCAACTCTGACTCTGACTCTGACAGAAATGTACAAAAACAAGAAGAAGATGAAGAAAAAAATTCAAGAATAGTGAATATGAGACATTTTTGTAGCACTCATAGTTGACCCGACATGATCCAGGACCTGCTGATCACCTTGAGATGTGTGTAGTTTATTTCTTTGTTTGTTTTTTTGTTTCCATCAGTACGTGTGATATTGATGATGTACACAGAATTCTTAACTTTATCTCAAGACAGATTTAGGTCCTTTTAGTCGCGCCTTTTAAAAAGCTGAGAAATGTACAATAGGTGGAGCAAAAATTGTGTATTGCATTGTTTATAAAGAGTATGTTTTATACTAAAACAGAGCTATGTTGAGTATTAGGTAAGCAAGGGATCTGTGGAAGTAAGTTTTTTTTTTGATTTTGAGTTTTCTCAAATGGCTTGTTTTTCTGTTGTTTTCGTTTTCTTGTATTTAATGGGTTGAATTGGTGTTTTGACCAAACGTTTTGTTTGCTTTGGGCCCAGGCAAGAATGAATTTGTATAAATTAGTAAAAAAAAAAAATAATATGAAAATTCCATGACATATGTTACAAGTAAAATTGTTTGAAAGAGGATCAAACTGAGCTCAACGGAGACGGACTCCACTGGACCACAGGACCACTGTATATTTGAATATGTGGCCAGATGAACGTGTTTTTGACTGCCTGATCTTACACAGACTGATTGTGCAGAGACGGATTGAGACTGAACTGTGAACTCTGAACTCCAGCGATGATATGAAGCTGATGGAGTCAGCCTCAACTGCTTTGATTTGTGGACCAATAAAGATTCAGGAGGAGATTTCAAAGTAACGCCATTGCCGCACTGAATAGCAGCAGCGTCCACTGCTCTGCTTATAGACGCCTCACTCACGTGTATATTTTAAAAAGGAAAACTTTTAGAATTGTCTTTAGTGTATCGAACACCCCCCCCCCCCCCCTTTCTAACACTTGCGTCGAATAAACATTTGGATATTTAAAGCGTTCTGCTCCTTATCCCCATTCTGTCTATTTGACACTTAACCCTTTTTTGTTTAGTTTCTTTCTGACATCTGTGCTTTGCTTTACTCCTTCTTCTGTTCCGCATGTGTATATATTATCATGGTATAATTTATTCTGCTGTATGAAGTATTAGACTAGTGGGAAACTTGTATTGGTATTTACTACCTTCAGCCTGTTGGTGTGTTTACTGTAACACTGGCGTAACTGTTATCAATTAAAGGTCCAAAATTTCTGCCATTTGTCTCTTTTTCACTGCGTGTGTGTTGATATTTGTGTGTATGAAGTAATGTAATTAACTATTTTGATAGTAAAGTAGCCATTTAAATCATGAATCTTAGGGGTAAATTTACGAAAGATCATACATCTCTGCATGCTTCTCTAATCACCGCACATGGGAAATCCCACCCTGCTGAGGTCCTTGAACGCACCTTCGACGTGCCGCTCGGCTCAGATTGAGCGTCTGCTGAAAGGTCTCTGTGGTGTGTGCGTCCATGAAGCCGTGAGTTGCAATGTTTTGCTTGTGTGTTGCACTTTGTTGGTGTTTGGGTTTGTCCATGGGTCTGTTTGATGACCTGGCAGTTGTTTTTTTAACATCAATTATGTGGTGTGATGAGTAATTAGTCACTAATGACGTGGAGCTAGCTGCTAATTAGCAATAATCAGAGAAGTTAGCCTAATAGCATAGTTGCCTAAGTCATATTTGAACGTAGGACGTAGGGAATAAGGTAGGGTGATGCAGCAGTGGTAGGAGAGTTAAGTTAGGCAGATATCACAATTACCAAAAAAATCACTTAGGCAATTATGCTATTAGGCTAACGTTATGTTGCTATATTGCTAATCCCTGTTGTTAATATGTAGCTGTATTTCTGTTGTTATCTGGATAGCTCAGTGTATTTCTATGTCTAAGTTGTACTTTATTTTCTAATCAGTCAGTATTGTGTTGTGCTTGTATTGCAGCAACCACACATCCTCACACAAACTTCGATAAACAGCTTAAACTGTATTAAAGGACTCTGCCTCTTATTAACGTACTCATCAGAACAGTACAACAGTGTCCCGCCCGACACCCCGAAGTGATTGCTGCCACCTAAGATCCCTATAGTCTGTCATACAGTAATAGTGGTGAGGTTTTTTTTCCATGATAGTGGAAAAACAAACAAACAAACCCACAATGAAGATAATTGCATGAACATGTGATTAATTATACGAGCGCATCACATGCATAGATAAGTGCTTGGCTCATGTTCGTGTGGAGCCAGCAGGAGCCACCGGTGACTGTTCAGTGCCGGTGATGTGATTAGGAAGTGGTGAGAGTTCTGACATCTTGAGGGAGTGTGTTGTGTGCTTCTGTCTGCAGCTGTGGGAAGTCATTCATTTTGCCCTCTGACCAGCAGCGCTCTCCTCTCCCACTGCTGGCCGAGGAATGTTGTCTGCACATCCCTGTGGTATGGCGTGAATGCGGGGGAACTAACATGGTGTGCAACGGAGTCATCCGCTCTGCCGTATATTACACGATATATTACACTGCAGCTCATTCAGCACTGTTGGAGGTATGTCCAACACATCTTAGCTACGTCAATTTAGACCTGACCTGATTTTATACACATTTCACAACCTGTTGGAGGTTGTGAAAGACCTTTATTTTATATATATTTATACCACAAAATAAACACCAACTCTGCTCATTTACAATGAAATTAAACTAACTAATGACATCACTCATCACAAGAATGAACGTCATTAAAGGAATACTTCACCAATTTGCATTTAGCTTTGTATTACTCTGTATTACTCAGTTTCCCCCTAGTTGAGAAATATCTTCATTCTTTTTTTTGTCATGTGCCCACCAGTGACACTTGGTCCGAGGCTTGAAACTGCAACTCTAAGTCCGCACTTTTTAGACGCCCTCATAGGGGCACAGGACCTCATTCCCAGAATGTAAACGGTGTCGGCCATCTTTGCTAACAGTTATGCTTGGAGGCTTGCTCCAAGGCTTGGAGCAAGTGTCACTTTTGGGCACGTAACAAAGAAAAGAATGAAGATATTTCTCAACTCAGGGGAAACTGAGGCTGGGAAGCACAATTTTTCCAAATATGCGACCCCTATTCTAGTAATACAAAGCTAAATGCAAATTGGTGAAGTTTTCCTTTAACATCAAAACTGTAGTCAGAGATAAATTCGATGCCAAAGAAGCTACCTATCATTCATACTTCATAATTTGTTATGTATTTGAGCTCAGCGAGTGTGAATAGCTGCAGAGTGTTTAGTTTTCCCGTTGGATCGACTGATTCCAATCAGGAGACAGATTATCCGCTGTGGCGACCCCTAAGGGGAGAAGCCCAACATAAAAAAAAAAACTGCTCTGTTATCACGATGTTAATATTATCAAGGCTCAGTTAGATCTGATGCAAACAAAACAAAAAACATCTTCAGTGTCTAATCACATGTTATTTGTATAGAGTGGGGTCTGCGTATTATATAAACCATATTGCCTGACAGGACTTTCACTGCATCCTCTTAAAAATGTTTATACCCATTGTTCGGTGACATTTTTCCTGCCAAATGTAATCCCTCGTATCTTCCTCTAAAAAGTTTGGGTTCTGGTTGTCCACATTAGACCTTGGCATGTGCCATGGTTGTCCCCTTTGCTCCAGCTTGTCCCCTTAAGGTGCCCGCCCGGGAGTTCTGTCTCCCTCATGGTTTGCTGTCACTCAGCGTGGACAAGGTGGCAGCTCAGGCGCTGCTGTGTGGGAGAGCTTTATGACACTTGCCTCATCTCCTTCTTTGATCCCCTAATTGATTGACTACAGGAGCAGAGGATAAACAGAACCCACAAGAGCCGATTCCACTCGCCTCTCTGGAGTGGTTTAGATAAAGTGCAGAGGCCCAAGCCTCTCCATTCTTCCTCTCCTCCCGCTACAGTATATGGACATGCGGCCATTGAAGGTGGCTCCATGCCATGGTAGCTTAGCTCTGGGCTGTGTCCTCAGGTCTGTGGCTCGCATACTGTCCCGTTGCATAAATGGAGTGGCGGTAATAGGTTTGTTTAGATCACAGGGATGGAAATGAAACTCCTGAGCCTCACTGGAGAGACCAGGAGGCCCCTATCGCTCAGGAAGCAGGGATAAAGAAGTCACAACCTTAGCCTGGTCATACTCACTTTCAATATGAGCCGTGGAATAGAGGCTCTGATTTAGATCTAACTTAGGGCCGAGCTTCCCAACCTGACCATGCAATGATAAATAACTTGCTGCTGAAGAGCAAAAAAAAACCATGAAGAAGAGAAGATAGACCACAAATGGCCACTATGGGCCTTCAGTGAAGAAAATAGGCAAACTTTTACCCCCATTTTAAAACAAAAATATGTTTGATTTATACCAGATATGATAATGATATTCTAATTTTTACAAATCTGTCTTCGGAGAGTGAGTTCGCAGCCGTGTGCAGGTATGCTAAGAAATGATTAAGAGATGTTCAGAGGGTCTTGGTTTTATTCTTTGAGATTATGTGTCACAAGGAGTAAAAAAGCTCCCAGCTGTCGCCATGAAGGCACTTACAGTATAATAATCCCCCCCAAATCCTGTAATTATGCCAGCATACGCCGTGTACCTGAGCCTCAGCTTTGTGCTTGTCACCTTAAGGGTCCGACTGACACAGACGCACAGCTTGGTGTGCATATATCTTCCCTCTGAATGCGTGTTTTGCATAGGGAGGAAAATCTTATTTTCAGAACATTTTAGGCATTTTGAATTTCATGGTCAGGCCTCTCAGGTATTAGACAATCTGTCACATGAGTAAAAAAGTAGAAGCTCAAACAGAGTATTGTCGTATTTTAAAGTCATGAGATTTACCCACAATTTTTTTTTTACCTATATTTTGCACGTGATTGGTTTAAATTGAGTTTATAAGAAAATGACTGATTTATTTGTCGAGTACTGCAAATGCACATCACGCACACAGAGAGTCACACACCGGCGCGTCGGTGCAGTTTTTAAATAACAAAAGGGGGGAAGGAAAAGTGCAAGTTAAGTTGTTAATCTAAGAAATCTGAGTGAGATAAAAATCGCTGTGAAGCCAAAGCTTAATTTACATTTAAAAATCTGAGCGGTGCTCTCAAACTAATTAATATTAATAACAAAAATGGAAATGAGTGCAGTGGCGGCCCTAAGTGAAGAACAAGCTGGGTGCATTCAGTCAGGAGATTCATATAAAAGCCCTTTCTCAGGAGAAGTGGGCTCTAAACAGGCGTGACGGCAGGGCATAGACTGCCATACACAGAGACAATTTTTCTAGATAATAGCCTATCACGCAGGATACAATTTAAATTAAAAAATGCAATTTTCACCTTGAAATGAACAAATGATTACAATTTCTATACAAATTAAGGCATCCAGGCTGTGCCTCAGTACTGTGCCAAGGCCATGAAACCTGACATAATTACCATGAAATACATTTTCAAATATTTGTATTTTGTCCATCACTTTAAAACATGCCACTCTGCCTTCTGTGGGTTTGTGATCTCACCTTCTGGGGGGAAATACATAAAAAAAAAAGTGAGAAAAAAATCATCAGAGATGAAAAGCTCTTCAACAGGAGAGATAAAAAAAAAAAAAAAAACAGCCTCCCATACACCCGGCAAATCAGCGCAGCTCGGCACAGCGGCCCCCAGAGCTATCTCTAAAAGCCAAATTACTGCTCCTTATCTAAGGCATCATATCTACTAGTTATCTGCTCCTGAGATAGGCTTCTCACCCTCTCTCTCTTGTGCCTTGTGCTCAGGAATCGCCAGAAATGCTATTTATTTGTGATTACAGACGCCCTTTGAATAAAAGATGTTTGTGTTTGAGATCCAAAGTTTCGGCAGATTCTGAACTCCACAGATTCTTCAGAGGAGAGCACTGAAGGCAGAACACCTTATTTGGGCAGGGTTGCTAGGGGTGGTCTACTGCAGAGGGAGAGAGGGATGAAAGTGTAGCCGATGGGAAATATGAGACAAGACCTCAAACTTTTCCTTGCTCTTCATATCACATATGCTTTCGGAGGGGGGATTCATACTGAGATGAGGTGTCGAATTGACTTTAAATGCAGAACCTTATGTTTGCAACACACAGAGGTAGGAAGTTTTGGCATGTATTCTGTGGAAAGCCGCCAAAAGCTGCAAAGTTTGAAGTTTTTTTGGAATATCTCTGCTCGGAAAATATAAAGTGCAAGCGACTGAGGAGGAAAAAACATGAAAGTGAGCGAGTAAAAACATAACGATTCTTGCAAATAAATGGAGATTAAAAGTGTGAACGACTGCAGGTGAAGTGCGGGGTAAGCATGAGTGGGAGTGTTTTAGGAGGAAATAAACAAGATGTGTCCAAATGTCGAACATTTGACTCAAATTGTCATTATAATATTCAAACTGAACGACTTTTAGGCTCTTTTTCAATTCATGAAGGTTAAAGAACATCCTCACTTCATTTTCCCATCATGCTGTCATCATGTTTATTCACACATTTTTCCCAGAACTGAAACAACACAGAATAAGTTGATGACTCGTGTCAGATTCTTTTTTTTTTTTGTTAGTAATGCCTCTGTTTTGGACATACATATCATGTATATGATTCTTTCCCCCTTTTCATTTCTTACCTTTCCTCCCTTTCCCTCCATCTGTTGAAGTCCCTCAGCCAAAGAGGCGCACATCAGATTTCAATAGTTGACCTCTTAATGCTGAGGTCAGTACTGCACCGGCAGCGATTTCACACTCAAGATGAAAGGGAAATGAACACTGAGGATGCGAGGGGTGACATGGGGGCCCTGACCACACCAGCTATTGCCACTCTTACCGCTCCACTGCACCGGGCTCAGATGTGAGAGGAGCCGAGGAGGAGGCGGCGCCAAGTTTGAAGTTTGCCACCTGTATATTAATGGTTAAAGTCACTGAACCTAAAACAGATACACGCTGATTGATTTTTGCTTACTCAGCGGCACTATTGATTTCCCACGCGACACAAGAAACAGAGAAATGTACAGAAGCCGACATCTGTCGCCGTGTGTGGAGGGCTGACCTCCCATACAAAAGGCCCCGCAATCGTTTTCCTTTCCCGCCGGTGAGCCGTGGAACCGTCTTAAAAGTGTCCTGATGCTCAGTGTCACACTCCCCGGGCCTGCCTGCTCACTTACATAGGCTCATTATTGGTGCATTTCTCAGAGGCCATTATTGAATGAACACTGAGACAAGACTAGCAGTGAATGGACAGTTTGGTTACACCGCCGTGAGGCTTGAGCTCCTCGGAGTAATGTACCGCTTAAGTACCTGTCAGCTTTATAAAGGAGGGAGTAGACTGTGTAAATGTGTGTGTAAATAGAGTGTCAGATCAGGACCCCAGGGAGCAGAGGTAGGCAGTGTGAATACGTGTGTGTGTGTGTGTGTGTGTGCTTTTTTTGCTCCCTGACACATATGTGTGTGCATGTGAGTGTCACAATAATGATCATTTAACCCTCCTCAGCATTCCCCAGGGCTCCATGTTCCCCTCTTTCGACTTGATATTGCTGCAGCCCTCCAACACCCCCGCCTCTCTCCCTCTCCCTCTCCCTCTCTGTCTGCTCCTCACGGCTGGGCACAGTTGGGGAGCGGCTCCTTATTCATTCATGAGAGAAGCACCGGATAAATAAAAAGGTTCATTACTGTGCTAAAGTGTTACTAATGACATGTACCTGCCACTGAGCACCTCCAAAAATCTAATGTGACACACTAGAATGGAAAATCTATTCTGCCGCACCGAGGGCCTCCAATGGCGCTCGCGCACACTCTATGGAAATTTTCTCCCCGCTTGCCCTCCAATTGTGTCCCTCTAAAACCAATATTTACAATCCCATAGCCATTATGTCCTACTACGCCCTCTGCGCCTGCTGTTGCGACCTCCATATTAGCTGAAAATTGGACTTTGCAAACTTAGCAGGGGAGAAGAGCCTCTTCTTATAGATGAGAGGGGGAAGCGCTGGGGGAACTCAGCGTGAGGCTCATGGTGCCTCTCAACTCCCCGCTGCCCCCAAAACCTTAAACTAGCAACACCCGACAAATGACAAACACATTTTTTAAGTGCTCATTCCAGGCGGAGTCAAACGTCTGACATATTTAGATGTTAATAAAAATGGTAATGTGCTATGAAATGCTGTAAGAGATCCCCTTTAATCAGCGGAAATAGCCGCGAATGCAAGAATGGAGACGATTTCAACATCACTATGTGAAAGTGATGCCAAAAAAAAATGTTTTTATCATGTAAAATGTACTCTATGTAAAATGTAATAATCACATTCCATTTCATATATTATTATATTTTTTTGTGCTTTTTTTAGCATCTCTCGGAAAATAAAGAGTCATGTTATTTCTTCGCTGCTGCTTTTTTCCTCCTATCTACAAAAAGACTTGTTGCATCTTTCGGAGCTCGGTGTTTAATTGAATCACAGCTTCCATCAGTGTCTCAGCAGAGTCTTAAATGACTGTTTGCTCTACATGTCTGCCCATTTCCACTGATTAATTCATATGAAGCCAAACGAAATGTTCTGCCTTGTTTGTCATGTTGTATCCCAGCTCCGCAGTCTTTTTCCCCCCCCCTGTATCAGAAGGACTTGCAGTAACAACCTGGTAATACAAAGAGGAGGATTCATATAAATAATAATAATACATTTCGTTTATATATATATATCTCACTGTTAAATCGCATTAAAATGAAATACATTTGTGGGTTTACAGAGGCAGCGTGAACGCACAACATGTGTCACCGTTAAAGGCCTGAGATCCAGGTCATTAAAATGCATCGTTTGATTGACAAATGAATGGATCTCTTAATATAGAGCTGTGACACAAATCACTCTCATTCATGTTAAATATCTTTATATTTTTTAAGAGGCTGCTCATTCTGGAGGACCACGCGCGGTGGCTGCATCACAGTGGATAAATGAAACCCACCTTGTCAGGTGTGTTAAAATGCAGGAAAAGGGAAACAACAGCAAACAACAGGAAAAAAGAGTGTAAGACTAAAGGCATTCCAGAGCAGAACAGATGTAACATCCCTGCCTGTGAGGTCCCATGCAAATTAAATTATTATTCAGATTATTAAACATTAGGGATGCCGGGTGTCCACACACACACACACACACACACAGATAAATGAGCAGCAGAAGTTTCAGTTTGACATTTCAAAATAAGGCCCACTTATCGTGATACATTTGTGTGGGATTTTTTTAAGGTGCTCTTACATCCTGCTGCTGGTGAATCTGATACAGAGTCAAGCGAGTGTGAGAGGGTTAAGTAATTACAATAACAGGAGGAAGAGGAAGTGTTAACTGAGAGAATAAATATTCAATATCTCCTGACTGATTATCGTATTTGTTAAATACTCAGCGATGTTGTTGGACCTCGTTACAGCCACTATAATGATCTCCCCGCCCAGTGTTTCCCCAAGGGTCCTGTAGACCACTCTATCCATGGTATAAAGCATTTTAAAAAACAACAACAGCTGGAACAAAGTGTCGTACAACAAATAAAATATAGAAACATAAGACCTCATTACAGGGGTGTAAAACTCATCTTAGTTCAGGGGCCACATACAGCACAATTTGATCTCAAGTGGGCCAGACCAGTAAAATAATAGCATAATAACCTGTAAACAACAAGAACTCATAATTTTTCCCTTTGTTTTACAAATCCTATTATGAACAACTGGACATTTCCTGAGAAAAATAAGTGCAATTTCAAGAATATTATGCCTTCATTTACCATTTACACATGTGCATTAAACCCTACAGATCACATAAAGGCACATAACATTTAGTCAGAGGTATCTGGAACTGGTCAAATATAGTATTTCACATTATATTATGTAAATGTTCACAAATTCATCCTGCGGACCGGTTTGGAGCCTCTGGTGGGCCGGTTCTGGCCCACAGGCTGTACGTTTGACACCCCTCAGCTAAAAAACAGACAATAAAACAACAAAATACTGCAGAAAGTGTAAAAACAACACAATAAAACTGGTAAAACCAACTCATGCTGTGTTGAAAGCCACAGAGTAAAAATGGGCACATCATATAGACCAGTGCAGTGATTCATGCAGGATTTGATGCTGCTGTAAAAATAAAAAAATTACGATTTCTTTGCAATGTGGCTGCGTAAACCCGAGCCAATTTGATATTGTGGCACTTTTTCCTGGTAAAGTTTCAAATACAGGACAAGACTCGTCGTTCGCTTCCTTGTAACACAAGAATCTAAAATTATAGCTGGACTGTGCGTACGTTTGTGTCGCCGTGTCCCCTCAGAAAAGCCGCTCGCCTCCTGTTCAGTCGGTGATTGACTTTTTTCCCTCAGCTCCCCCTGCAGCAGATGAAGGAACAGAGCTTAAACCTGTTACTGTCAGCTTCTCACCTGGATCATAAGAACTCCTGCAAACCAATATCCCCCCTATTCTGTGCTCAGCCACCCAGGATTCACAGCAGCAGCTTTTCACAAAGACCAGGGCAGAGCGTGCTCCGTGTTATCTTATTGAGTTACCTGTAGCTAAGCTCTGAGCGAGCGCACACAATGGCAGGCAGTTAATGACAGCACAGAACCTAACCCCTTGTCCCCGGCCTTTCCCTGAGCCTCATTTCCGCGCGGCGGCTGCCATTTCACAGCTGTTAGCCACAGACTCTCTTTGTCATGATTAAGGACAAATTAATAGATGCCTCCTGGTAATCAGCTTTCATTAGGCCTGTCAAACCATCAGTGGTGTTCGCTCAGTGCACTGGACAAGGGATGATCACCTCCCAGTTGAGCGACATCGCGGCCGACTGTGCTCGGCGGCGGCGGCGGCGCTGCCACTCAGCCGCCGTATTTGTGCGCCTGGTGTGGCTAAAGTGTGGGTAACCAGTGCATTAGCACGCTCCTTCGTGGCACAAGTGCTTGTAGTTTGCTGCATTAACAGTGCTCCATGTGGAGCAGCAAGATGGAGGTCATCGTGGGAGTGACATAAAGAGTAGTCTTTCTGCTGGGTGTAATTGGCCCCAGCATGCTGAAAATGGACTGTGAAATGTAAAGGGGGGTCAAATAATTGATTTTCCCCCGAATGCAGAATCCAGGGCAGGGATGTTTAGTGAGTAATTTACAAGAGCAGTTCAGCCCGGGCTGACTGGCATATCTGGTGAAAGTTCCCAGGGGCACGAGAAGAGATAAGACACACCTGAGACCCTGGAGCAGATGGACAGCAGTCAGTGTGCCGCTACTCAGAGGGCAGAGAGGATCCACATCAAACTCACCTCCACACATCTGTGTATGCAAAACCACACACACATATACGCTCAAAGGATAATGGACATCGGCTATTGTACGTAGAAATGGACTTCTCTCACTCCGTCCATCCCTCTCTCTCGCTCTCTCTCTTGCTTGTCCTGATAACCTCCTCTCTTGATGAAATAAACTCATCAGAGTTCCAGTAAGTTTGGCATTGTGCGAGAGAGCTGAAGTCATTTCAGTATGTAGATTTCAGACTTAAACCCATAACCGCGTTGCATGGTGCATGACCACCCCCACCTGCTGGAAAGAGAAGGCTGGGGTGTGCATGATGGGATAGGGACGTCTGTAAGACAGGATATAGCCTGGCCCTCTGTATGTTTAGTGATTTTTTTTCTCTCTCTCTACACCACAGCCTAAGGGAATTAAGACAATAGCCTTATGTCAGATGGCATAATCTAGTGAAAAAAAAAAAAAAAGGAGAAGCCAAAACTGGGCTCAAATACACATGTAAGCTAATTGAGAAGCAGCACAGTTACATTTGGTTTCATCTTTAATTAGGAGAACGCCTCGTAAAGTAAAAGACATCACGATCGTCGACAGCCGCTATCTTTCCAATTCTGCGTAAATGGAAAACACAACGTTTGGCTATTGTTGCACCAGAAAGTCACAAGCAGGTAGGTATTTATGCTCGTCATTTGTATGGCACGCACACACACACACACACACACTGTCACCGCTCTTCAATTTTCATAAGCATCTTGGTAAATTGCACCAAACAATTTTAAAGATCAATTCCGGCGTCAGAAACAATGCACACAAATCCCATTTCTTCAACACACATTGTGCTGGAGAGGGGCCCCTGTTTGCATGAAGGTAATTACAGTGGGATTTGTTGTTGCGATGTGCCCAGAATTCCCCAGCTTTAGATCAGGCTCAGGGTGCTCCACCCCATTAATACTCCATATGGGGAACCCAGCTGTGATCAGAATTGCAAGAGCTGGAGGGGAAATCGATTTCATTTGCAGGATTATTGATGTAACCGAGATGCCGTTTGTATGAAACATAAAGTCTCATTTCAGAGGTTATGGATAAAAGTGGATTGAGGGGCTGTCTGTTTGTTTTATTCAATGAAACATTACAGAAACAGAGAAGTCAATACACACACTGATGTACAGTCCTCGCCCACACTGCACCACATTAAAGCATCGAAAATATCTTTTATTTATATATATATATATATATATATATATATATTGTTTTCTTCTGTTTTCTTATTTACCTGCCCATACCGACACGAACTATACTGCATACAAATGACATATTATGTGATAAAAAAAAAAAAACTGAAGGTGGAGAAATAACTGTGATATAAAAGATATTTTAAAAGGGAGAACATGGGAGAAATTAACTAAATAAAAGTGATTTACAGCTCTGCATGAGGGTTTTAAAGCAGGGTTCAAAGCGTCATATAATGTTGGCAGTGAAGCGCTGACCTGGCATGAGGCCTTTTCCCCCCTTTGCCAAACTTCCCCTTCCACCTGTTCCCTACATTTTTAGGAGGCTTTATAAGTCAGGCTCGCTCATATATTAAAAACAATATCAGACTTTCCCAGGGCTCAGATGGTCTAACAGCTGGATCTTTCAACTGAATCCATCCTTCTCTCCTTCTGTTCCTCTGTCTTTCTTTTGCCTCCTTTTTCTGTGCCCAGTGAAAACCATTGTAGTTCCCACACATGCAGTGTAACAGCAGTTGCAGTGAGGGCAAACCAGATGGGACAGGGGTTTTTGGTGTGTGTGTGGGAGGGGGGGGGGTGAGAGAGATTCACAACATTCCTCTGATGACAACAGCGAGGTCAAGACAAGGTAAAGTCCTCCTCAGTAAAATACTTTTTCCTCACTCACTCTTGATTCAAGTTTATAGCTCGGGAAAGACGCTCTGCTTCTGATAACGCCGACACGTGTAATACATGTGTTATGTCTACTGTAAACGATGTGTTCTTTCAGCAGCTAGTCCTGCTCATCAGATAAGGGTATCGAGGCGTTCCTTGTCCTCGTTCAGAGTCATGCGGTCAGCTGGCTCCCATACGAGCTCCACCCAAGCTCGGCGAGCAAGTCGCTTACAGCCGTTCTTCACAAACCAGGGTTGCAGGGTTGAACAGGTTCTCCTATAAGTAGGTCATTAATTGGACACTGAATACACACACGTGTGGTCTCCCGTGTCAATCCTGGCCCGCACCGACTTTTGTTTTCAGAGAGAATAATTACGGCTTTTAAACAGTCGCAAAATGGGCTTGTTGCGGATGATGACGGAAATTGCAGAATTCCATCAGAGAGCGTTTGTATTTTGACAAGGAGAAAGCTGAGCCAAGTGGAGGAGAAAAAAAAAAAAGAAAAAGAAGAGAGAGAACATGCCATTTTTGTGCGGCATGTCTGTAAGGGGGCCAGTGTTTTGATATATGGGCCTGTGTGGAGCGCGGATGGAAAGTGGGTCCCCGTCTGGGAGAAAAGGACTGAAGCTCTGTTACGGAGCTTAGGCCTCCATCTATCCTAATAAAAAACACTTAAGCCAAACAGCCTCCTCTTGCTCTCCCTGTGTCTGATCCTGGGAGCTACCTGCAGGCCCTCCACAGAGCACATTTAATAATGGTCTCCACCCTGAGCCATGGACAGTTGTAGAGGTCTACCCTTGGAGCAGCAGCAGCAGCAGCAGCAGCAGCATAGCATTCTGGGAAGGCTGGGGGTTGCGCCGTAATGGCGTGAAGGGTGCGGTGAGGGTCTGCTGAAGACATTTTGATAGAGCGATCGTGACGTGTTTGGTATTCTTCCAAACTTTGTCCAATTGAACCGCACTTTCAGCTGACACGTTTCATGTGTGTGTGTGTGTGTGTGTGTGTGTCCCTCTCTTCCCTTGTTTTCACCCAGCCTTCACTGTTCTTTGATGGTGTTTATGGAAGCGGGTTTTGAAGTGGTTTTCCTTTGCCACTGTAATCCAATGTTTGTGTTTCACACAGACCCTGATGTGAATGAGCGGGGAATGTAATGAAAGACTTGTGCTTTCGCCAATTTGAACCTGAATTAAAAGTGGCATTTTTTATTTGTTTTGCCTTGTGTTTGATTCCCGGTAATGCCGACAATCAACAGGGTAGAGGAGTTAAGTGCATTATAAATTACTCAGAGGGAGCCACCTCGCTCTTGGAGCTCATCCTGATGCTGCTGCTGCCACTTTGGGTTATGTGAGGAGTAAAGTACTTTAGAAGAGACCGTGGAGCTGCGCCACAGCACTCCTTTGCATATCAAACAAACAGCAGGGCATGCTGGCTGTGCCAACCCAGACAGCTATTTTACATGTACATAGTGATGCACATGCATGTGCCTGTAAAGGTGCTACTTGAAGTCTATTGAATGTCGCCTGTGATATGTATCATGCTGACACAGTGTCTGAGGCTGAAGTGGGTTTGTATAGACGGGCTGTTTCCAGCAGAAGGAAACACAGGTAATTAAAACAAACGCCCTCACAGAGAATATGAAGAGGGATTTAACAAACGAGAGAACTAGAACACAGTTCCCCAATCATCTGTATTGGTTTTCGTGTTTCAAAGGAATGACATTGTGATGATAAATAGCTACTTTTGAATAGTACATGCTTTTATTCCGAGTGAAAAAGGCAGAAAGAGGGAGAGAGATCAGGATTTCCATGCTGCAATCCCATGTTTATAGTCCCCTTTACTGTGTCCTCAATCCGTAAGGTGACGATCCATGACTCTTATTTTCATAACAAAACGTTCTGGGGTCCAGCAAACAGACTGTTGTATGGATGTACTATTGATTTCACATTCACACGTCCGGACTTAAAGAGACTATAGGATTGCCCATGAATCCCAAATCTGTGTGCTACTCACAGTCTGTCAAGTTGACATCCACTCTTCCTCTGTAAACTGGCAAGATTATTCACTCAACAGGATCTCCCTCTCTTTCATCCTGTGAACTACAGGCCAATCCAGCCACTGACAGCCAAGTGATAGCATACAGATGGAAATGAAGGCGAGCAGAGGGGAATGGTGCTGTTTGTCAAACACTGGAGAAACTTCCCCGGGTGCAGGGAGCAGCAGACTGCTGCTGCTGCTGCTGCTGCTGCTGCTGCTGCTGCTGCTGCTGCAGACTTTAATTTAATTAAATTTTTATTTAATTTAACTTTAATTTGAGGTTTCAGCACCCGAAATCTTATACTTAAACTATACTTAAAAACTCAGCAAGATCCGATTAGCACAAGATACACGTGTGGTTACAGTCATCTGCTAGACGAAAGGAAATATTTGCATGTTTTATCACAAGCGTGTTGCACTCCCCTCACAGTTCCATTTGCTATAGACAAATACAGTCATATAAAAGCAACTAATAAGTCTAATAATACATTAATAAACAAGTCTAGTGGCTGACAATTCTGAAAGAAGAGAAACAGACACACACACACACACACAAAGTTAAATATCTAAAGCCACTAAGGACACTGATGTCAATCACGTAACAACCAAACTGGTCTTAAGAGCTGATTTGAACAATAGTAAAATGTGCTTCCTTCTTCTCCTTGGGCGACAGATACTATGCCGCATTCTTCCCTGTCGTCCACCGAGCAACACAAAGAATGCTTTCTGCCTCTTCGGTGGTAATGTTGGCTTCTGCTTGGAAATGGCAATTGTGCTCCCCCGGATCACAATTCACAGCCACTGGAATGAAACCAATTTGAGCTCCTTTCAAGATAATGCAAATAAATATCAGCCCTGATTTGCCTGTTCCCTTTTTCTTCATAACTTTCCTCTATTCTCTCTCTTATCAGCACACAGAGCATTTCTCTCTTTCTTAAGGGTCGAATGAAAGGTCTCCCTTCTCTTGAGAATCAAGGCAGAGGAGAAGCCTGGTCCAGGACTGATTCATGTCTCACACACTGGTGGGATGTTATGCATGGATAATTGATTGTTGAAGCAGCATGGCCACTGTTGGATCTTGATGGTGCTGCCGAAATGTCACCTTACTGATGTTACAGCAGTGCCCATATTAAAGAGACTGGTCTCAAAGGCTTCCATCCAAGCACAGTCCTCTCCCACTGTGCCTGGGAGAGACAGCGCTGTTTGTCAGGCTTCTATTTCAGAAAGACAGATCTTGCATTTGCAACCTTATCTGCACAGGACAGTGCACCCGCTTCCAGAAGTGCATTGAACATTTCCAATCATAGGAATATATCACCCTGCTTTTAAAGTGGAAATCAAAAGTGTGGGAATACTGAGGGGAGGAAAACAGACATAAGTGAGATTGCATGGGATTTATTTGTGGATAGTTTGCCTCCTCCAAAACCCGGATAAATTACACGACGAGCCGCGAGCATTCCCTCCGACGACAATAAAGGAACCATCACTTTGGCGGGAATGTTTTCATACCAATTTGGAGATGTGTTGGAGTAAATTTGTTAGGAAACATCTCCGACATTAAGTCAAATAATGCAGAATGCTGTTATATGAAAAGTGGGGGATTAGGGCGAGTGGAGTCCGAGTTAATTTCAGAGTTGGGATAGTCAACCAAGAGCTGAGGAGAGACTGGTAAACTGTGTTAATCTATAAAGGCTTATGCAGGTAAAAAATTGAGTACACCTACATGCCTTTTTGCCTCCATAATGGTTTGCAGATGGAGACTATTGAGCGTCCATTTCCATTACAGAAAGGAACAGAAAATGGATATTTTACCATGGTTTTTTTTCCCGAGCGCTTATGGTGCATTGTTCGGTGAATGAAGCCTACAGCTGTCATCACTGCAGAGGCCTGAGCAGGAAAAACCTGACACTTTGTTGCACCGCGTAGTATCCTATGTTGTAAATACAAGAAGTAATAATAATAATAACAACACATAGGGATAAAATGATTGTTCTGTTTCAGTGTTTCTCTGAACAACACCGATATTATACCATGTTCCATACTGTGTATCGCAGGACAGCCGTTCCTTGTTCTGCCTCGCTGCCATACTGAAACCATTCCGAAACGCAGGGCTTCCCCCCATAATCAAGTGTGAATGAACATGTAAACTTAGCCAAGTATTAACAGAACTTGGCCTTTCTTCCAGACACAGCAGTTCATGCTGCTGCTGCTGCTGCGTGAATCCTGGTTTGGCGTGACAGAGGTAAAAGTCAAACAGCTTGTGGAGTGAAGAGGACCCAGAACAGACAGGCGGGGGGGGGGGGGCAGGCCTTATACTGTCGGGCAGAAGGCTGCGGCAGAAAAAGGCAGCATTAATAGCCACCATATGCCTGCATATTCCAGGGGTCTCCGGCGTAAATTTCATTACCCCATACGCACAAGACGGAGCATCTAAAAGATGTGTGTAACGTGGCCTGAGACAGCTACCGTGTGAAAAGCAGACCGTTATGTGTGAGAGCCATGGTCTAATCTGTCATGCTGTGTTTTTAAAAAGGGAAAAAACGGGGATAGCAGCTGTTTGGTTCACCTGTCCTGTCCTGTACACGGCTCTCCATCAAACCAGGGGCTACTGTCCTCGCAGGCCTGCACCCGCAGACGTGTTCCTCCACAGTAATCTCGGATGTAACACTCCTATCAAATGTGACAACAGTTACAAGACACAGCCAGTCTGTTTATCAGGCTTGTACAATTATATGGTGCTCCATTTGTGTAAGCACACGGGTTATAGTGAGGAAGATATCCATAAACATAGTGTACAGGCATTAGCATGCTTTGTGAGTGGGAGGAATCAACAAAAGGAGACACTGTTGTGGACCGTCAGGTGGCCGTGTAGGCTGCACTACACGGCCGTAGGTATTGGTGATGATTTGTAAGCGCCTCGGCTGAGTGAGGGTGAGAAGTGTTCCGAGTTCACTGTGGGAAAGTCGTGCACACAGCGCAAGAATGTGATTGAATTCAATTTGACTGTTTGCACATATGTTCTCTTGTTTAAGAGGGAAAGTTACTACGGCACTGCTTAAGCCACGGATTATCTGTCTGTGTCCTCTGCCTCTTTAGCTTCAACATGTATTCACCCACTCAGAGTCTATCACACATCCACAGAGCTCCCTAAGAGAGAGAGAGAGCGGACCTTAGGGAAGCCCGAGCAGGGGGGGACCTCAGCAGAGTCGAGCGGAGCCGAGCAGGGCTGTGGTTGAGCCCATGGGCATGGCCCTCTCGCTCTCTGGCAGCCACTTTGTTAGGCACACAACACTAATCCTCCTTGTGTCTTTATTGCCCTCTATGTAGAGGAGCAGGCCGGGGCTGGGGCTGTGGGTGAGAGGGAGGGAGCACTGCTGCAGGCCCAATATCATCATCAGCATTCCTGTTTGAAGATAGGCAACACTGTACAGCATTAAGGCATCTAATAGACACAGGCTAAGGGCAAAACAAAATCGCGCTCACTGAGACAGGGAGGGGAAATAAAGAGAAAGAAGAGCCACTTTTGTAAACCATCCCCCCCTCCCAAAAAAATACACGCTGGGGCATAATTTGAGGATAGGCAGATTATTGCAACCAAAAATGACTGTGAGGCACTTCTGCTTCATGTTGCTACACATACTCAATAATCTAAACAACACATTAATGTGCTGCCTTAATTTGTAATACTGCCTCTGTGGTTGAAAACCATTTGTCATGCATTGGATTTGTGGGAATCTCATTTTGTATAAAGCGTTTAACACAGAAGGTTTAATGAAGGCTGAGACATCCGCGCGCATCTTTGTTCACTTTATCAGTTTAGTTCATACACATCTGAAAACTTCTGATGCTCTGACAAAAGACAGCTGATTGCCTTTCGCTGTTGCCTCACAAAGTCAACTTTTGTATTATTTTCTTTTTCATTATTTGCAGAGATGATAGTTGAAAAATGTTCTCAATCAGTTGGCCTTGCTTTTGAACGACCCCACACAAAGTTCAAATCACTCTGCTGGCGCCATCTAGTGTCTGTGCCCGGCTGCTGACTGGCGACACAGGTGTGTAAAATCCAATGTCACCTTTTATCCCATCAACTCGCTGCCCCCCAGCTGTTACCTGGGCACTTGGCATCATAGGGTAATGGCATCAAGATGCAATCAAGATTATATGCTTGTCACTCATCCCGCTGCACTCATTGGCAGACAATGTGTGAAACAGACACAAGATAAAGCCCAGGCGGTAAAAGATAAAATGCTCCTTAATATTCATCAGTTTTCTGGATGCAGCAGTGCCATTAGATCAGTGGGAAGAATAACCACAGAGCAAAAGGTTAGACACAATGAGCTGGAAGGCTGAAGAATGCAAAGAATAAATAGACAGAAAACACAAGTTTCATCTAACCATTGACTGTCAATTTGTGACCTTCTTGCTACAATGATAGCCACTGCTCCACCGTGTGGCCCCAGCTCAATTCATTCATCTTCTACTGCTTTATCCTCCACATGAGGGTCACACAGAGACAAACAATTGTCCACTATCACACTCACACCTACGGTCAATTTAGAGTGTCCAACCTGGAGAAAACCCATGCACACACGGGGAGAACATGCAAACTCGCTGTAGTTGTGTCAGTGTCAATGTGTCATATGTAAAACATTGGAGGAATAAACATCAGGGTTTGTGTAGGTTCAGTTTATTGGTCATTCTAAAGGATTCATTTTCAATAAAAACCATGGAAACCCAACCCTCTCTTTTAATGTGTTGTATTTAGTTTCCAGAAAGTGTTTTAATTAACTCTATATTATATAAAAATGCATTTTTGACCACTTGACCCTTGAGACGACAAAAACAGACACATTGTTTCCCAAGTTGTTACTTAGACTCTTTGTTGTCAGATGTTACTTGTGCGTCACAATATGTGTGTGTGATTCAGAGTGATCATGCACCTTGATCTGTGATTAAGGAATTAGTAAACGCATATAAGTGAATTAATGTATGGAAATTAGCCATTGCAGGTTTGGTTCAGTTGATCCCCAGTTGCATATGTTGGTAATCACCACTGCCTCTTGGATTCACTCTCAGGCACGCAATAAACAACGTGCTGCCAGCTCCCCCACGCCTTTGTCTAATCTGCTGTTTCACCGGGGCTTGAGTTTGATGCACAAATATGAGAGTGGAACTCAGCAGCAGAATGTACACAGACACATTATCTGGGATAGATGTGAGCACGGCAAAGCCCCAGACATTAACCCTGTGTGTTATACTGGGATACATGATTCCCTGACTGTCTTAAGAATTTGCTGCAGGAGTTCTCAGACAGACTCAGAAGAACTTGGTGACCTGCACAAACAGGCTATGTACTTTGTTTACCACCTGCCTGTTGTTCTTTTTGAAAAACCACATTCCTTACCTGACTGAAATGTAATGGGAATGAGTCTGATGATTGAGCTGTTATTAAGTAGCAGATCTCATAGATTTTCAGAAATAAAAAAATAAAGCACAGCATGGATATTTTTTTTTTTTTTTATTTATTGAATCTTGAGTTAATGCTACCACCTTGTGGAATAAATCATGTACTGCCATGTAGAGACCACACTGCAACTGTGTGCTATAGAAACATTTGTTTAATAGATCCAGAGCTACTTATTTGTGCATGTAGTTAAATGGTCTATCCTGGTATTAATCCTGAACAAAATGAACATTGTAAATGCTATTAAGTGAAAGTATCATTTTTTTTTTTTATTTCATTTTTTCAGTCTGTTTCAGGTGTTGCGTATGAAACTTTGAGGACAGAGTAACCTGAGGACCTGTTAGCAAGAGGCGCCTGCAAAATCACAAGACTGTTGATTTGAAATTGTGTTTTTCCACATCAATTTTATAAAATTATTTCATTTATTTTTCATTGCTCTGAAGATTATACCAGCAAGTATCTTACACGCTCAGTCAAAAATGGTGATGTGGACTTTGGTCAGGACATTAACCCTGAACAAAATTAACATTGTAAATGCTATTTAATGAAAGTACCCCCCTTTAATTTCAATGTTTCAGTCTGTTTCAGGTGTTGTGTATGAAAACTGCTATGAGCCAGCAGATGAGCATGTATTTGTTACAACTGATAGACTGAAAGATGTGGGTTAATGGTTTTCACAATACAATCCAACATTGCTTTATCGGTGCCACATCCTAATTATAAGCTATTGCATAATATATTACCATACCACAAAAAAGGACGAAGCACAGGCTGTGAAAGGGGAATACAGGCGCAGACCTGGCAACCCTGCTCCTGTCAAATCCTCGCTCTAGAACATGCCAACTCCTGCTGGAAGTTACTCGCACTCGTCTTCAGTGTAATCGTCTGCTGTCTCTCACACAGTCGCCATGGCAGTAAAGAGAGCGTTAGTGATTCTGTCTAAAGGTGCAGAGGAGATGGAAACGGTTATTCCCGTGGACATCATGCGCAGAGCCGGGGTCTGTAACTCTGTCTGTGACATGCTGCGTGTGTTAGCAGCTAGCTTAGCTAATGCTAGTGACACAGAGCAATACACAAGCTTGGGCAGGTAACTCGCTGGTTTAAGTTAAAACTGAGCAGTCCTGTAGTTCAGGTCACAACAATAACAATAATAATAATAATAATAATAATAATGAGTGAAGTATCTTATTGGTAGCTTTTTGAAGACAATTGAGTATGTGCGTATAGAGCTAACGTTAGCGTGGATAAACCTGCTAACCTTTGATCTAATGATGACAATCACTGCTTTACCAGTCACATGTTTTATTTTTCGTATAATTTAATAAGCTCTTTGGTTAACTAACATAACCCGTGTGGACAAAGGTCAGGTTAAATGTCAGAGAAAGGCGGTGCAGCGCCACCATTTGATAGCGTAGAAAGAGAGTCTCTGAAACGTCATACGCAAACAGGTTGCCACCATGTCCCACATGTATGCTAATTCTGTCCCTCCTGTCATTCTGTTTTGTTTGTTTGTTTGTTTGTTTGTTTGTTTGACACACACCGAACCTATAGATTGAAGTTACGGTTGCGGGACTTATTGGTAAAGAGCCAGTCCATTGCAGCAGAAACGTGGTGATCTGTCCTGATGCCAGTCTGGAAGATGCCAGAAAAAAGGTTGGCCATTGCATCTGCATTTGTGTGTTATGCATAGTTCAACGTTTGACAAAGCCAGAACAAATGTATCATTCGAATTTAACAGATGTGACACAAACATCTACACAACAGACAATAAAACATGAGCTTTTATTTCTTCTCTGTAAAAAAAATAGATTAATTAGAGTAAGTATTCAGAGAGTACAAACCTTAATCAGAAAAAACGTTATTGTCATTGTCCAACTCGCATTGCACAACGGAATTTAAAAGTCATGGTACACACAGTGCCACTACACGCTAGGGGTGTGTGATACTGCAGAATTTGAAATCAATCAGATATCGATACCAATATCAATACTTTCTACTCATCAGAAAGTGGGGGCCGTCAGCGGGTTGTTCTACAGTGCAGGCTACAGGACGGGTTTGTTTATGTACAACACATGCCTCATTGTTTTGGAGAGGAGAGGAGAATTTTTGTGCTTTCATTGGTTTAACTGAATTCTAAACACAAAAACAGCTGTTACAGTCAACACTTGTTCACAAAACAACAATAAACAAAGCTATAACTTATGCAACTCACTCTATGACACCTCAGAATAATCCACTCAAAAGAATATTATAGTTATGAATACAGTTTGCGAGCATGACATATGTTTGTTTTATAACTTACACTCTTCTTTACTTCAGTCTAAGGTTTTTGTTCAGAAACAACAACATAGTAAAACACAGGCCACTGTAACTCTACTTTTTTACAAAAATTGCATTTTGCAATGTCATTTTCTGGCCTAAGATAAGAGGAGTTGTACTCGGTCAGATCGCCTGAGGGAATTGAATTATTTACTGAATGTAGAGAGGAGAAAATTTAACAAAATTATCTATCTGATCACGCTAGTATTGATCTGATACTAATACTGTCTTTGATATTGATAGTCAATATCAATATTTGGACTAATTCGCCCGCCCCTACTACACTCCTCGATCCTGCAAGGGTAAAAACCACAAATATCACCAAAGTCTAATCCTTTTTTTTTGCCTAATCTATGTACATGTTGTGCAGTCAAATGCAGTCAAGACTGACAGAGAGCGAGAGAGAGACAGACAGGTTTCTAAGACGATCCAAAGCAAACCTCAAAATCCACCATGAACTACCTTTTAACAAACACAAGCTGCTTGAAAAGATCCTCACAATCCTCTAACATGAACATTATCTGAAAATCTTTGGGCTGATTCTAAACATGCTGTGTGCTGCTGCTGCAACGGTTCTAAAAATATCTCAGAACCTGAGGTGATTTAGTGCACGAGTGGATGAAAATTCATAAATCAAAAATAGAAAGACGTGGCTTGATGTGGCTACATGCTACAGAAAGCATTTTCACTGTAATAACTGACCTCATGTATCTACTAAAGACGGACGTTACCATATATTGATATAATGTGCATGGCTAAAACGTGGATATGGCCTTTATTGCTTTTTTTTCAAAAATATTTTTAGATATTTTAAATCATTTTTCTGTATTGTGTGTATGTTTTATTTGTCAAAATGATAACAACGTTCCTACAATGTCAAAGGTTTTCAGTTTGCATTTATTATGGTCTGTTCCTCAGGGTCCTTATGATGTGGTGCTTCTGCCAGGGGGAATGCCAGGGGCCCAGAATCTGGCAGAGGTGAGAAAAACAAACACTCTCTCTCTCTCTCTCTCTCTCTCTCTCTCTCTCTCTCTCTCTCTCTCTCTCTCTCTCTCTTCTTTCTTTCTCTCTCTTTCTTTCCCTCTCTTTCTTTCTCTCTCTCTGTCTCTCTGTCTCTGTCTCTCTCTCTGTCTCTCTCTCCACACTTGAACTGCTTGTGTTCCATTCCCGTGTTAATTTCCCTTACCATAGATAAATATGGATCTATGTTTCCCACAACCTCGATGATGTTCTCAATGTCTTGTTTTGTCCACAGACCAAAATGATTTCCTTGTTATATGGAGGAAAGAAATGAGAAAATATTCACATTTAAGAAGCTGAAAAATCAAGAAGCTTGTTTTATTTATTAAAAAAACTCAAACCGATTAATTAATTCTCAAAATAGCTACTGGTTGATTCAGTAATTGATTAATAATTATAATATAATTGCAGCCCTAGATAGGTCAGTCATTTGGTGATGTGAAAGAGATGTTAAACTTTGCATTATTATTGTTAAATAACAATAAGAAAAGTATCAGCCATTTGGTGTGTTAATACAGATGTTTTACTCAAACTGAAACACTGAAAGTAATTGCTGATCAGGTATAATACAGCAGAATACAGTTTTGTATCACACAATAAAAACAAAGTTCTTGATCTAAACTTAACTTGGATTTAACTCAAAAGTTGGCCGAAAGATGACATCACTGAGAGCAGCTTTAAATGTTAATTATTAAATGATTTCCTCCTGTTTTGAGATAGACCATAGGCCCATGTTTCCTGAACAAGATCAGCATAAAAACTGGATGAAAATGTGTCCTCATTATTCAAATTCATATGTATTGTTTCTGGTGTCGATGGTTGATAATACCTTCATAAAGAAAATACATTTAATCAGAATTGAGAGTGCAGCAGAATTACTGTTTCTATTTATGACATTATTCTCTCTTCCGTTGAAAATGTTGTCAGTTTGTTTTCATAATTATACACAGAGTGATCACATGGCCTGCAAATGACTCACACAGCATCTGCTTCCCGTGCTCTCTTTCCAGTCTCCTGTTGTTAAAGAGGTGCTGAAAGAACAAGATGGCAGAAAAGGCCTGATTGCAGCCATCTGTGCAGGTACAGTATTTGAAAACAAACCAAAGTCGTCACATACAGGGCCAGCTTCTGTTATTCATGCACTTCTTGTTGACTAACTTGTGCTTTTAATTAATTAGATTTAATGATAATTCATTTAGCAATAAATTATCCTTATGTGTTCTGTAACATTTTTGACTAGAAACAACATGATAGTTTGGTTTTCAACATAACCGGGCGATATTGTATATGGGATTTTGGTCATTAGTGACCTTTTGGCATTTGCAAAGAAAAGTGTGTGTGTTTGATTAATAACTGTCCCTGAATGACCTCTCAAGCTCATTTGTTTGACAACCTCTGTGTCGGGAGAAAAGGACACTGGAAGGACATTTTGAATAGGACGGGGGACCAGTGCGGCAAAGTGGATTGAAGGGTGTCCTAGAAAATGACTGAAATCCTCTCTGGAATATATGGTTTAATGAACCTGCCAGCGTGAGGGCTCCTTGCAAGACTTATTATTTTTGCCCGAGCATGAAAATGATCTTGCCGTGTGGAAAAAAAACCTCTCTCCAAAAAGGATTTGATTGAAAACCAGATTCATAATAAGGTGCAAAAAAGAATAAAAAAAAATATCAGGCTAGGTGAATCATTATACATTTCATCTTTTTGAGGTATGTGATAATTTGGTCATGCTCACAAAAAACTACAGAAAAAAAAAATGTTATTCCTCTCCAATAACATGAGTGACAACCTTCACAGACACTCCTCATCTGACTCTGCTTCTCAGAAGGTCTCTCTCGCTCTCACTGTGCCAGACTGGTGTCCTTTGGGTGGGGACTATTTGTAACAAGAGTAGCTTGGCTTTAACTGGCAGTCTGCTGTTGTGCCAGGGGAAAGTGTAATCTTTAGACTGCATGGGACGACAGCCAAGAAGCATAATCAATATCTTTCTATTTATTAACAGTTTTTGTATGAGCTCACTGCAGTGCTAGGACACTACCAAAGTTAATGCTGCAGCAGTGTCTTCCACCACTCCTTTTCTCTCCTTCTCTCTTTGGATCTGAGGTTGAAACTGTATACTGGATGTGTTTATATACTTGGAAAACAATGGAACACTCGAGGACACCTTAAGGACAGCATGTTGTCATCAAATATTTTGCCCTCAACACATTTGTTCATGTTGCTAAATACAATCTCTAAAGGCAAATGGCACAGTTTTTCCTTGGCTGAGTGATTTTATCTTTTGTGTTTTGCTTGAAGGGAGAGATTTGAGGACACAGTAATGTTAGCCTTGACCTTGGCTAACCTTTTTAAAACCTGCACAAGGTGAAACACCTGGACTGATACAAGCAACAGAACATTCTGAAGTGTCACTTTGTAGGAGGAGGCTGTTGAAAGGCCCTTAAACAGCTTTTGCCCTTTCATAGGTCCCACTGCTCTTCTGGCACATGGCATCGGCTACGGCAGCACAGTCACGACACATCCTGCCATGAAGGAGAAGATGATGGCTGGAGGTAAAAAGCAAACAAATACACCACCATAAAAATGAGACTAGATACACTGCTGTTCGCTTTAACATAACATAGTTGTAATTAGTAGTAAAGGGCAGCAGATGGCGCTGTAATGGCTCCGTCTTGCTTCAAGACAATCATGTCACTGTGCAGTCTTGGTGAGTGCACCACTCAGAGGTGATTCAGGAATTTGACAGAACATACTAGAACTGGGTCAATTGAAATAGCCTTAATCTACGAGGAAGGGCTTGTGTGTTTGTCAACTTGTCACTTGAATCTCTCATGTTGTGATAATCTTTGTGTGTGTGTGTGTTGTGTTTTTTTTTTTTCTGTTGTTTTTTTAGACCACTATAAATATTCAGAAGCTCGAGTGCAGAAGGATGGACATTACATCACCAGCCGTGGGCCAGGAACCAGCTTTGAGTTTGCCCTGACGATTGTAGAGGAACTTATGGGGACTGAGGTTGTAGCTCAAGTCAAGGCTCCGCTTATGATGAAAGACTGAATGTTGCTGTGTTCGCCTCCTGCCTGCAAACAGCACTGCCAGCTATACAAGCTCACCACTACTGAGACAGCAAATCCAGTGTAGCTGGCACAAAAAGTCAAAGGCACTATAGTGACTAATCATTCTCCCTGGGAAAATGTTGGCGATTCTGTTGTCTTCCTTTTCTTAGTCTGCACTAAAGTGTACCATTATGTCACTGAAACACAATATGGATAAATAGATTTTGTTTAATTTCCCACAAATTGCTTAATTGTCCTGGCTTGTTCTCTTGTTACACTTGCCATTAAAAACATTCATGTGTCCATCTGTCTGCTGTGTATTAATACTGGAGGTCACAGTGGCTTGTTTTCACATGCCTGCAGTGGCTTCTATTGAGGCCTAAATATAGGCTACAAAGTATAATGTATTGTGAGCGCTGCCTGGAACGCGGGAAGTGGAATCCGAATAGATTGGCAGACAGCCTGGCTAATGAGAGGCCCCGGCCGGGCTGCAGTTGTATTCCGATTGACCAGTAGCGGCTCGTGCCTAGCCCGGTGGGCGGGGCTTTAAGGCAGCGCGTGGTAGTTGTGTCAGAGCAACAAAATCCAGAGAGCTGCACACGCTCACTGTGAAAGAAAGAGACGGATTTCATCAAAGGTAAGAGCGTCGAAATGTTCTATTTTAGACGTTTGTACATTTATCAACGACAGAGTTGCTTGTACGTTGGGTGTGCTTGCGCTGTGACACTGCCGTGTCTGCTGTTTAAACAGTTTACGCCACGTTAATCACGGTAACTAGCAAATACGGCATCGCAATTGACTACTTAAACGCGACAACACACGTATTAATCACTGTGTTTAAGTGAGTGTGTGTGTGTTTGGAAGACGCTGACGGTGGTGTATGCTGGAGTGCTGTGCCTGAAGTAAGCCGCAATTCCCGGCTAAACGTATTGGCATACGCCGGTCTGGTGTGCAACGTTTACCCGATACAACGGTCATTAACACTGGCGTTGCTTCCTTTTTTTTTGAGACGGGACGCAGACAAACAGCCGTGCGATCGTTCTACAGATGTACGCAGACATGGAGACGTCAGTGCCCACTGCTCTCCATCCTCAGCAGCAGCTGCAGTCAAACTGTGCTGCATTCACTGACTGTAGCTAATACAGTGCGGCAGAGGCCAGGTTACTTCCGCCTCTAGCCCGTGACATCTCCGTGACAGCAGAGGAAAGAAACTCAGTCAAACACTATGGACTGACAAGATCATAGTAACACACATAACATCATTAATTACGTTTTTTATACATATAAGTCCTTATTCTCGCTATAGCTGTGCTGTATGTCCTTACATTTTATTGTGGAGTATGTTCTGATGTTTTATTGCTTATAATAATGTATGTAGTTACATTTATATTGTGTATTTTATCACCTGTGTTTATTTATTTTTCAAATATTTTAATAGCTTTTGAAGTGTAAAGACGTTTTTAAAAAAATAATAATATTATTATTAGTTTACCTGACTGCCCTGGAGCAGCATTTTGCAACATGGCTTTGGCTTCATCGTAGACATAACCTCTTAACTCAAGGCCTGTCAAGAACATGCTCTTCTTTCTTACTTGAGTTCTTTGAAACAGGAAGAGCACAAGAGGTGCTATCATCACCTCTCTCATTTTACATAGACAGGAAATGTAGTGCAAGTTCTTTGCTGGTCGGCAGCATTTCAGTTGCTCGGAAGCCACCTCTTAGTCATCCTGTGCAAAGCATGCCGAATAAATGGCTAGTGTCACTCAAATTCTGTAGGAGGACAACCAGAGTGGCCTTTTCCAGTGAGGTGAGGCAATAAAAGAGGAGAGAATATTGCTTTCCGTTAGAATGACATACTGCCAAATCATCCAAATGAGTGCCCACCTGTTCAATTATTACCTCTGGGTGCACAGCTGTAAATGCCTGGGCTCACTGTTTGTCCTAAGATGTTAGTTTTTTGATGTAACATCACTTCATTGTGTCCCAGAGCTAATATTTGTGTTTCAAAGTAAAGCACAAATCATTCACGCTCCCTGGAATACTAAAATGAGTGTTTAAATTGTGTCTCAATGACGGTTGTATAGCAGTCCTATTCATGGTATGTTTTTCAATTGGATATTTCTGGAACGTCAACATTTTGCACTGTTGCACATAACATGTTTGCATTATTCTGCTTGAGCAGCTGTACAGTGAAGAGCTTGAGGCTCGACTCCCTATTTCTGGATAGGGCAGAAGAGGGAGCTGTGTGTGTGGGGGGGGGGGGGGGTGGGGGGGTAAGGCAGTAGTCACTATGACTGAGTCATTGGTTTAGCTAATGATGTAATTAGAGTGCTGCACTTTGCATCCCCTGATTAAATCCCCTACTTGCAATGGCCTGCATGCAATGGACACTGAATTTTCTTGCCCCAACTGCTTCAGCAAGGTAATAGGCAGTTTGAAAGTCACTTTGATTTTGTCACAAATCAACAGGCTGACCCCCCGAAAAATGAAGATTTAAATCACCAGTTGAAGACCCATCGTCTGTTGACTTAGATTCTTCAAATTGAGCAGTTACGTTTTGGGACATTCTGGTCCTCGGGGCAGCCATTCCCAAACGTAAAAGTACCGGGGGGACTGCTTTGAAATCTGAAAATCCCAAAGGCCCAACCAAACCTTAAACCCCAACTCTGATCAACACATGAGACTAGGATCAACAACTCCCATATATGTTATGGTTTTCATGTGTACATGGGATACAGAAATTAAGTGCAGGTTAATAATCAGTCCACCACACTTTAGCACATGCATATGGTTAGTATAGCTGTGCTCCATGTAGTATTTGAAAGGTTTGGCTTCACAACAATGTGCTCACTCTCAAAAGTGTGTAATTATCCGTCAACACAAATGACAATTAACAAATTAACACTGAGTGCAAATACTGAAATATTAGGCCTGTATGCTGGCTGGTGGGCTGGCACTAGATAATTACACATAAAATGTCAGAATATCGATATAGATATTAGGTCAGATAAAATAAAAATAACACATAATTTAAATGCCATGGCTTTGTTTTATTCCTTTTAAAAGTATTTCTTAAAATATATCGTACACATTGTACAGCAATTGATTGCAACAAATGAAAATATTTATATTTAATGACCTTTAACAGCCCACCTGCAGTATTGTCATGGCCACAATTTGGGAATCACTACTCTAGGGTAAAATCAAGTCATAGGATAACTTGACTTCATTCTTAAATCATGTGACGTTAATGTCACTGGCATTACACAACAGAATAAATAGTAAAATATTGTTTACCCATAGTGTAGTTACTAAGTATTAAATTTGCTATCGCTGAAGACTCTTCAGTCCTGGAATAACTGGTAATCACATAATTTATAGTCTCTTGTCAAGAACAGATCCAATTGGGATTCATATGTTGTTGTTTTGTTTTTTTATGACTCCCCACAGCCAGTAGTTGTTACTTATGCTGTACTTTCTACTTTTCCCTGGATAAATGTTTTATTTTTGCAACATAATGGGAAGTTAGCCACAGAGTGTAAACCAATCAAGGCATTTCCCTTACATACCTTTTTAGATTTTCTCAGTGTAATACTGGTATCATCTCCCTCCTCTGTGTCAGTCTGATACTGTTACCGGCTCACTATGTCCAATTGGGCAAGTTTAATATCTGTTGTTCCTGTGACTTAACATGCATCTGTCAAATCAGGAGATGATTTAGGATTGTTTTACTTTCTGTGTTTTTATAAGTTTACAGACTTGTCTCTCGGAGCATGTAATTGTTTTTACTTGATGCCTGTGACTTGCTCTGTTCTCTATAGTAATCCCAATGTGACTGTGCAGAGAGTGCCGTGCTAAAAGCCTAATGCTAATGGTCCTCTCCTCTGCAATACTCATAGGACCTCGGTCTACTCGGTATGGTTAGAAAGAATAACCAACCCCATGACAACGGTTGTGTTAAGTGTTATATGTTATCTAGAGTGATAATAATGTGCTGTCTCCGTTTTGATACATGAATTCTTACTGAAATCCCTTTGCTCAATGGTTAATTATATGAATGTCAACAGATAACAGTTTTACATGCATTTGTAGTCTGCAATACTTTTTGAGGAATGTACCGCCTGTGACTTTAAACAACATTTTAGAAGGATGGCTTAAGACAAGAAGGTTCTGACTAATTGGTGAGACACTTAGTGAGATGTTTGCAGTCAGTCTGGATGTCTCAGGCCTTTTTAAAGCAGATAAAAGTTCATAAAACATTGTTTTACGTACATGTAGGGAAAGAAAGACGGTTGCTACTGTTACTTTTGGAGCCTCAAGCATTAATAACTGCAGACATGAGTTAACATTAATGGATATTGAGTATGCTAAATACTCCCTTTAACATGCAGGCAGCATGCTTACTGCTTAGTCATACGGCATGTACCCAGTCCTGACAGTTTTGAATATAAAGTTGATGGTTTAGGAGGTTTGGACAGCCATGTTTGATGGTGTGTTCACAAGTGTATGTGGACAGAATCATACAATTTCATGAATTTTCCAAACAAATATATTAAATGTCATAAAATGAGGACTGAAAGAAGTATGTGTGGATGTGCTATCAACATATGTCATGGATGTAGATGATGGTCTCTTGCTATGCTATGTCTGGTAGACACCATGCCATGCTCAGTGTCACGATTGAAGGAGCGAGCTGTGGAGCTGCAGTCTGGCTGGAAGCAGAAGCTGGAGATGCTGTGTGACTGAGCTCGGAGGGAAATGGCCAGTGACAGTGGTGCGCAACAGTGATGCTAAGGCTGTCCCCTCAGGCTCTCTGCAATGCATGCATGCACACACAGGGCAAGGCAAACCATTAACATAAAGTTAGAGGAAACTGATCTGAGCGTCATACCGAGAGCAAATAACTACAGTGGTAGATCGGGATAGTGTTTCTTCGAGGTGGAGGGATTATAGAGAATGCCATGTTTTGTGGATTTTTCATTCCCCATCATAGTAGTTATGCCACCCATTATGGCTGTTATCATGGCTGACTTTGTCTCATTAGGGCGGTTTAGATTGTCTGAGATCTTAATGACTTAATAAAATTAACCGTGTGCAATAACTTAATAACCACATTCCTACTGGTTAAATAGGCAAGCAGTCATTTAATAATATGAAGTCTGTAGAGCACATGTTTGCCTTATATTGGTCATACACACAGGTCACCAGCTCACTTTGACAACAAAGTGAGCTGGTGAACAAGTAACACAAGGCAAAGCAGCTCACCACCATTAATCCATCATCACTGGGGAGAAAAAGGTGCTTGGTTTATTTTAGCCGTGATGTCCTGCTGAACATGCTGTGACAAAATGTATATGAGCTTGTTCTGGATGGCGGGGCGGAGGTATTTAACTGACCCCTTGTGCCGTTTGATCAGCTCTTGCAGCACAGGGGAAAGACCTGCCAGCTGCTCGACAATTGCAAGAAATCTTCCCCGAAAGGATAAGTTGCAAGTAGCCAGTGTAAGTGTCACATTCACTCACAAATCCGCTCCAGCAGTTCTCTCCAAAAGAGCGCAGCTTTATGCGTGTCCTTCTCCAGCTGCGCATCAATGGTGTGGTGGAGTTTCCACTGTTCATACACCACACAGGCTCCCAACATGTAACTGAGAGGACTCATGGAGTTAAATTTTCATTCACAGGTGCCCCAATCTCTCACACCCTTCACCCGTGCATTATTATAGAGGGGTGGTTGTGTTCCACCCCTCTATAATAATCCGGAGCACAGCATAAATTATAAATCCCAGGCCCGCCTCTCCCCATGGGCCCCCCATCTGCATGGGCCCCCGGTGCGGCTGCACCTGCTGAACTGCCTTTAGTTACACCATTGCTGCCCACCCACTCTGTCTTTTTCTTGCTCGCATCCTTCATTCAATTTTCAAAGAGTAGTCTGTTTCATAATGCTATTTATAACGTCATGGAAACTTCCATCTGCGTTTTGAGAGCAGTGGTTTTTACAGCAGATTTGTGCTAGGATTACATGCATGTGATGAATAGAATCTTAAATCCTCAGTTACAATTCAAATATTCGGGGGAGTAAGTCGGAGTATGTATCCAAGGGCACATTAAATTTGTCATTAAAAACGAGAAAACAAAAATATTTTAGAAATCTTTCAAAAACTTGAACAAATTTGAGGCTGCTCAGTGGGCTTCTTCTCTGAGAGGTCAGAAATTAAGCATAACATTCAACCACTAAAACAATTTTTTCTCTTCAAGTATGCAAGTAAATAACTATAATTTGACATATTAATCAAGAAATAATTCATGGATAACAATAATAATTATGTTTTAGCATTAAAAGAGCTTCTTCATACTGGGGTATTAAGCATTACAGAAATGTAAAAAAAGCTTTTTATAATTACCCGTGCTGTGGCTTTGGGTGGTTGTCTAATAAATGTGTGAAGCACTGTATCTTACAACATATGTTAATCATCTACATATTTGGGCCACACACCATGTGAGGGGTTTTTATAGTGCAGTGGTAAAATGTAGCATCTTTCCAGTCTGTTTCACTCTCACCCTCTAAACTGCATGAGTCAGTTACCCATGGGGATGAGTTGATCCGATGCTCCATATCGGGAAATTGGTCTGAGAACGGCCAAAATCACTGGATCATATATTGTCAAAAGTAAAAAAGTAGTTTTTACTTTTTTGTACTTTATAGTTTTTCAAACTCTAAAGCTTAATTTTGAAGTAAATGCTGGCAATATATTGGAAAGAGAGATGCCCAACACCACCGTCATGTGACAAGGAAGTGAAGGCTGCAAATGTCGGCCACACAGTCGTACCATTTTGTATCTGACATGGCTGGTTAAAGCAAGGTGGAAAATGCATTAGTTCAAATATCTTTTTAACGAGTTAAATGACTAGATTGGACTTATATCGACTTATATTGTCAAACTGAAGCAGTTGTTATGTTCACACCCAGCACCCTGATTGTGTAGATGGCAAACACACTTGCAGCCGTGGTTGTGTTGGCCTTAAAAGTAGGTGAAATTCATGTCTCAATTCAGTGGCACAGTATTTTCATTCTTATATAAAAGGCACATTAAACGCACCTACAAAGGCAGGTTCACAATGCTATACACTCAAGGCTTGTTACAGAGGGTTGTTGTATGTATGCATGTTGAACGTTGGTGCAATCCCTTACCGTGTGCAGTCTAATGGAGCTGTTGATGGGACAGAGGACTGGTAGACGGAGGGTCAACCCTCCAAGGCCCGAGTACCCATTAGCGTGGGGAGGGGACTGCACTGCTTTTATGCACAGCGCTTAAGAGGGCACAGACACAGTGTAACTAGCAAAATTGGAGTCATACACACACTAATGCACTCTGGCCACGCACTTAGACCGTGCCCTATAGATTGTGTAAAGGGGCCTATAGACTTTAAGCGTGGTTACTGTAATATGAAGACGTGAGATGCTTTATGAGGAGAATGACACTGATACTGATCACTTTATTAGGAACAATACGCTAAAACGGGTTCCTTTTATAAGAACCAGCACATTACACTGATACCGCTGACAACACACAGGTGTGATCTAAAGTGCTTGTGCTTGATACAGACTGCAGGTGCCATACTGTGCTTGTCTGTTTTGCATTCTGGCATAATAGGACTTACTCATTGTTTTTTCAGTATCTGCATAGAGGTTGGCAGCACTGCACAGTCACTAACTTTGAGCTGCAAGTAGAAACCATACATTTTAGTGTGAGGAAGGAGTGTCATGTCATTGGTTTTAAAATTACCTTTTGCTTACCCTCCTCTGGCCCACCCTTATTTTTTGTATTACTTTTTTTTACCATTTTACTGAATGCATACCTTCTTGCATGCTGACAGTGCAAAGGGAAGTGTGTGTGTGTGTGTGTGTAGAGGAAAGAGGGAGGGGCATTTCCTTTAATCCATCTGCTCTGCTCAGTGACTCTCCAAGCTCACACATCTCTTCTCACTGTGTGTGTCTCTCTTTCTTTCTCACCCCTGTGCTCCCATTCCTCTTCTGTTTGTCTTGCGTCACTTTTTTTTCTTCTGTTTGTTCTCATGTCAGACATACATGTTCATCTCACTCAGGCACATAGTCTCTGCCTCACAGGATTCCATATTCACCAGTCTCCTATCATTCCACACCTCCCGCTCCTCTCTCTGTTTTCTTGTTCAATCTCTTGGATTTTGGCCACCGCTCCTCCATCACAGCCCCTGTACTCTGCTTGTAGTCCCTGGTTCACTGCGTCAGGAATCGGCAGCAGACTGAGGTGGGTGTTTAAGAGCATCTTCGCTAGGTCTGAGGCTACATCTCTCTCTCCCTCTCTCTCTCACACACACACACACACACACACACACATCCCTCTCTCTCCCAGCCGCTCTCCTCACTTCACTCCGTCTATGAGAGTTGGGATGATTGTGCTTGTCTGTTCCGACTGGGGAGCAAATGCTGTACTATGTGTATGCAGCTGCGTTAATCATTGTCACACACTAGTTATGGTAGCGAGTAGGTAGCATATCAACCTCTCAAGATCTCCCTGACGGTCTTGGTGCCGTCAGCACTGCTGCTGCATTAGAAACAGCCTTTGCATTCCATTATTCTGACATGTATTCTGCTCTCTGTTTTTCTGTCTCTACTCCATTACCGATCTATGTCTGAATGCTCGTCATGTTCGATGCATGCCCCGTCCTTTTGAATTCTTGCCGCATACTTTCAGAATATATAAAGAACTACGTTAAAATTGCCATGGTGAAAGATATGAGTGCAGAGTGCACATGCATACTCGTACAGGAGGTCTGATTCCTTTTTTCACCGTACTGGCGCTGCCGCTCCTGCTGCAGTAGTAGTTCCATCTGTTGCAGCTGCCACAGACCGCAACACACACCCCTGAAGTGAGGCTTTAACTGTTCTCTCCGTGTTGTGTTGTGTGTCGCTGAGAGGTTGTGACAGTCATCTGTGCTTGACCGAATGTGTTACCGAGTCATTTGAATGCGTTTGTATGTGGGTTTTTCATGCCGAGGCTGATTGTTGTGGGCCAGTTTCTCTGCATGACTGTGTTTGCTTGTACACACTTCAGTGTTTGTCTACCCACGGGCTTCGGTCCAAGAACAAAGCACAGGAGAGGCAGGTTGCAGGGGTTCAGTTTGGTGCAGTAAGCTGTTGAATGCTCTGTGAAGAGCAAAGAGAAAAGAAGGCAGATTCATGTGCTGGTGTGTCCTTTCACTGGGCTGATGCATCAATATTGCAGGAAAAACGTGACTTTCTGAAATGTCTGCAGTGACATTGTCCTTGAGTGAATGAGCTGCTTTTAATGTCATACTAACCTATAATTTGTCAGCAGGTAGGCTTATAGCAAGATATTTAGTAATGCATTTATCTTGCACTCTTGTTTTTATCCAGTCAAAGAAATGTCTGATATCCAATGAAAGCATTAAGGGCGATTATTCTTTTTTAAATGTGCAGAAGGGAAGTGGCTTTGATGTTCTTCTTTATACTAGCTGTGGTGGAAAAACAAAGCAGATACTGGTACTGTCACAACAATACTTTTCATCACCGCATGAAAAGAGACATTTTGACTGCATCTTCTTTCTTGTATTGATATATTGTGCGTTTGTGGTCCCGTTGTCACCAGTAACAGCTCTTTTGTGTAGTCTCTTGTCTCTAATATTAGTGTTCTTCTGTTTGCATGTATGGGAAAAAACAAACAAAAGTTGGTATGTGCTTAAATATATGATTCAATGTTGCAAACCCTCGACTGACTACTATTTAAATAACGTACAATACAGTTGCTTCTAAGATGTTGCACAGCCACGGTGCTTTTCCCTACAGTTCTTGCAGACAGCAGCCTCCTCGTCCTCGCTGTGCACTTTTGCGGGCGTGTTGTAAACACACAAAATATTGGGACTTTTGACATCTCAGGTTCAGTGTGGTTTGTCAGTATTTCTGGAAATGAAAAAAAAAGATTATATGCTGGCTGTGTCATCCAGTGGCGTCTTTTCCCCCCAACACAAATGTGTTGATGTCAAGCTGACTGCAATTTGAGCATTAAAATGTAAAGCAAGTGGAACCATTTTAAACTGCAAAAAAAAAGAAAAAGACACGTTTTGAACGAGTCACCGTCATTGACTTTTGTCACCTGCCTTTGCCGCTCGTCATCTACACAATAACAACCATGACAGACGTGATAACTTTATTGGCTGATGCAAACATCCAAAGTATGTTCATATTCTAGATCTTTCAGTGAAAACAGCTAATTTTATCTAGTTTTTGTTTGGTCTGTCATGCCTTTGCTCTGTTGCAGATGACGTGTGTGTATAGTGCGTAACTTAATAAATTAAATCCCTGCTATGGAGACGGTTACTACAGAAATATTCCCACACTGTGCTGATTAGTGTGCTGGTTGGTTAATAATAGTGTTAACTGGTCTGAGTGATGAGAACAGCATATGACGTGTGATTGGTTTGAAACGATCATGATGGGTGAGTAGGTCAGTTCTATCATTTACAGATATTGGTGTAATATATAATTTGTGAGAGTAGACAAATGATGATACACAGCAACACTTCACCAACAGTCCATATGAATGACAGCAAAAGTATTGCAAGTGTGAGTAACAATTTAACACAGACTGAGTCATTGTGCTGTTTGTGATGACTCAGGTATTTGGGGTCGTGTCTTTATTTAGTGCAAATGGTGGACATTTGCGGTATACCAATATACACCAAATTAAGAAGGTAGACTAAAAAAGACGTTAGGGTTGGACTATTAGTTGAAGTTGAAACAACAACACTTTGGTAATTCCAAAGGGTTTAATGTATATTTTCTATTTTTGATGGTTCTATGTTCTATCCATGTTGAAATCTATTATCATATCTTTAAGTTTTCAATGTCTGTATTTGTGTATATAATAGTTAAAGGCCAATTTAGTGAATTTAAAGGATCTATCAACAGAATTTGAATACAATATTTAAAATGGTGTTTTCATAAGTTGAAAATTTGTCTGACACTCAGTTGGAGTCTAGATGCCACAAAATCCCACAGACTGGTCATTCAGTGTTTTGATTTGTCATCTATTACACAGTGAATATTTAACAATGGTGATGGACAGGTTGACAGATGAGGTCAGGCACGAGTCTCCAGGGACTGTGTTGTTTGCAGATGATATTGTAATCTGTAGTGAGAGGAGGTGGAAGAGAGCCTGGAGAGGTGGAGGTGTGTGAGACAGAATACCTGTGTGTGTGTGCGTGCCTGCGTATTGCGGAGGGATAGGTCTACAAGACAGTTGCTATGATTTATGGCTTTGAGATTTAACTTCTCAGCCTGTGTGTTTACCTTTTTTAGCTTTTTATATCACTGACCGTGCATGGTACTTGTCCTCTGAAAACCTTTCTTCTTCTTGCCCCCCCCTGGTGCTTTTGCTCCTCTGCGACACTAAAATCCAGAACCTGGGTTTGTGGATAAAACAAAACACTTGAGTAAGTGAGATTTTGAAATTCTGATCAATATTTTTCTGCATTTTGTGGATGAAACAACTATTCCATTAATCAAGAAAATGATTGACAGATTAATGTATAATGGAACTATTGGGATGCACACTTTGAATTTTCTTTTCTAGCCTTTAACCAATGCCTCAATTGAGTATTATGTTAAAATCATAAGATTAACATTATGTTATGAGGGATTTAATAATAAATACAGTTCCAATAAAATTAAATGTGCACACATGGCCATAAATGGTGAAACATGAGGATTCGGTCATCACACACCTGCATTGCAGCTGCGACACTGAACTGACCCTCAGTCATTCGGACAGTCTAACCTCAACCATGACCTCGTACATGAGGTTCAGCCTCATTAGGTCCAGGCTATGTTCTAATGAGGACTACTGTTCCTTTACAAGGTTAGTCTCTGCCACAGCTGGGACCATTTGGATCATTAAAATACCATAATACATAAGAACACCCACTGAGTTGTATCCAATAGTTATTAATTAGCATAATTAAAATGCTAAAGAACAAAATTCGATGGGCAGTCAAAACCGAACCGAATCCCAAACCGCTGTGTCCCTCGAGTGAGGTAATATATTTTAGTTAAAATAATCATTCATTAAATTCCAGAATAAAAAAACCAAAACATTTACTATAGTAATTGTTGGTGCAGCGCTGCTGCTCACAGTGTTTCACATCTTCACAGTCTTACACATGGCCTGCTGTTAGCATCACAGTTTACAACGGTTACTGTAACAGCATAGATTGGCACACTGACTCACTGTAATGCATAGATGCATTGCACCGCCACGCAGGATCAAAACAAACGCTAGCGCCCGAGTACTCGTAGAAGCACTCTCACCTTAAAGCGTAGCTGCTGTTGCTTCGGGCACACGGATGTCTATCTGTAAACACAAACACCTCCACATTAATTCTACAGTGATTTTATGTGACACAGACTATGTGCAAGCCCAACACTTGCATATATATATAGCACGCTGTTAACATTAATGCCTCAGGAAACCTGGTACTAGCCTCATGCTTGACCACACATGTGCTAAGGGTCTGTGTAGGTTGTTATGTGAATGCATGTGTGTTTGTGTAAAATAGAAAGAGGGAGATCTTCCTCCCGTCTTCCCATAGATGCTCAAAAAGCCCCAATGTTAAAGCATGCTTTGATGCATCCATACACTACCGCACAGTCATTGTGTGGGCACTTGCATGTAGCCATTTACGTTGTCCTACTTCTGATGGAAGTCTCAGTGTATTCTTCTATATGCCTGCTTAAGTACTTCATTTTTTGTTTTCCTGTTGTACATCAGAACGAGGGAGTTGCATGTTCAGAAGACCTGTTCAGTAATACTAGCTGTAGATTCATTTTTATTAAGCGATGAGTTGCTGGAGTCAAAAAGGGTTAGTGAAGGATGTTTTCAATCTGCACTTTACACTATTGTCCTGAGGTGGTGTTGTGTATGTCTATGTATGGAATGTGACCCGGCCAAGTCATCCACGAGTGAGTCTGATCTGCACACATGTATGTGATCAGGAAGCTGGCAGCCATGTGCACTTCATGCTCATCGGTGTTTGCCAACTACTTTCAACGGGAAGTAGTTAAAGCCAGCCGGAAAAGTCGCTAGATGTGGCCAGAACACGTCATACAGTAATTAGTATATTTGTGACATCTGCGCTGTGCAGTCAGTCTCTCTCTCTCTCTGTCTCTCTCTCTCTGTGTGTGTCTACAGTCAGACCAGCTCTCCACCCGCAGTGAATAGAGCCAGATGCAGCTCAATCTTGCAGCAGAACTATTGACTTTCCTCCTTGGAAAGTAGCTCAGGTTTGCAGACAGGCGGATCTGAAAAGTGATTTAAATCTAGCAACAAAATCACTAATATGGCAACTGCTCATACATGAGGATTTTATATAATATGGAGTTAACAATGATGGCTAAAGGAGGTTTTATTAGTGCAGACAGTAACTAATAAAAAAGGGCTTTTATAATCTGTTGCTGAAGATGCCTGAAGACAGCGGTGTGGTGGAGAGCAGTGGACTCCTTTCAATTGAGGGGGCTTTAAAAATGTTATAATAAACTTGGCAACAGCCTTGTGAGGTTGACTGTCTTATTTCCTGTGCACAGCACTCACAATAAGTTGATTGTGGTGAATTTATATTATTGCATTAATCATGAATGAAGAAAAACATCAATATTCCACGTGAGTGACTTGAAAATCCTGTCTAATTCACCAGCATACAGTGATTGTGATCTGTTTCTTAATCTGTCTATTGGTAGCTGCGTCTTTCCTCAAGATTTATTCTTCATTCATTCACTCATTCATTCATTAATTCATCATCTGTGATCTTATAATCTAGATTTTTCAGCTTCTTAAATGTGAATATTGTGTTGTTTCAGAATCATTTTGGTTTGTGGACAAAAAACAGAACATTATTCCCAGGTTACACTGATCAGCGTTTTCTGGACCAAACAATTACTTAATCAAGAAAATATTTGACAGATTAATAGAGAATGAAAAAAATCGTTAGTTGCAGCCCAACTCTGACTCCCCGCCTGTTGCTCCTGGTTGGCTGTAAAGCAGCATCTCTAAGCAATCCCACTGTGTGGGAAACAGCTGACCAGAACAGGGGGATGTGTTGACATACAGTGTGACAGTTGCAGCTGTAACCGATTGATTTTATAATCCATTGAACATTTTAAAAATAACACAGTTAACACCAACTCCTGTAGCTACTCTAGTTTGAATACTGCAATAACATGGTATGATCAACCCTGTGATGGGATATGTCGGGGATTTTTTTGGCCCATTGTCACCCACTAAGCTTCTTGTACCTCCAGGCACAAGGACACCCCATTACCAGTTAATTTAAATAGAAACACATGACAAACAAAAGCTAGGCTACGTCACAGTTAAGACATAGGGCTGCTTTTTCTATTTTTATTGTGCAATGTGCAGCACAACTGTACCGACTCATGTTCCTGCTTTCCTTCTTCCACAGTCATCAGTGACTTTGCATTACTGCCAGGTTTAGCAGAAGGTGCTGTGAATGCAGCTTGGCCTTAAATCCACTCTAAATCAATCATAAAATTATATAATATAATAATAACACCAAAGGATCTGAAAAGTGGTGTGTGTGAAAGCATGTTGTGTTCTACATTGTACGTGACAACGTTTTGAACAAATTTGACTGACAGACAAGCGGTGCAGTGAAAGTCCGGCCTCACATGACTGACAGAGTCATTTTATCTGACACTGTGATGGTGTCAGATAAAAGCCTAAAATACTGGATGTTCTATGTCTATGTTTGTAGGTGATTGATAGCCTCGTCCTTTCTCGAGTCATGTTCAAACGCAACCACTGAAAAGAGGTAACATTGTAAAAAGTGATGAATAGCAAAGCTGTTTTGCATACAAGTCCTCCCTGGACCCGCCCGCTCCGGAGTGCCTCCTCAGCATTTTCTCCTCGATGTCTACTGCAGTCAAATACTCTATCCTCTGCTTGCTTTTCCTTTCTCTCCTGCATGTTAGAAGGCAATTGTTTGGTTGCTAGTTGCTGCTTCTCCCAGGGCCTCTCAGCCTCTGGTCAGAGCCGCCAGCCACTTGCTGCATTCGTGCCAAATTTCATTAAGAACTCTGGACCGCACTTGCAATGTTTTCTCTGTCAGTTAGAGACAGCATGTGTTAGATTAGCATGGTAGCACCCTGAGGGAGATGATTGAATCCTGTGTGGCTGGTAAATGAAATACCCACGCTATCACGGGTTTGAAAGTGAAGACATTAGGACTAAAAAGCCTTGTGAATTATTGAACAACCTATTTAAGTTATTGGTGTAATTGTATGAATAGAAAAACCAGTGTTCAACATATCCAGTCTCACAATGCTGCAGTGGCTCTCTGCCATCTGCAGACACCATGGACTCCTTAGCTATATCTGGCAGATGACTTAAATGCCACCACCGGCTATATTGTCTGTGTTTATGGTTACTGTTGCGTCAACGTAGTAACCTCGCATAGAAGCAGACCCTTCCTGTCAGATGGAGAGATGAGTAAGCTTACTCCACTTGTGCTGGTTATGTTTTTGTGAAAGGCTGTTGTACTGAGTCATTACCAAAATATCAGATGTCCAGCCACAGTTCTATCCATAAAAACATTAAACCCCTCCTCTTTGTGTAGATGCAGAAATATCATAGATGCTTAAGTGTTCCTTTGCAATCTGTGTTACAGTTTGTGTTACAGTTCGCGATTCCGTCTATAATTCTCTTATCACATCATTTGCTCGCGCCAGGACCCTTTCACAAAAGACACTTGGCCGTCGGCCCCCAATTAAAACGTGACTTGCCATCGGGCTTAACAATTTCCTGGGGGACCGAGATACAGTTTAGTGCTGTGTAAAACAACTGATGGTCTAATGATTTTACAATCTATTGCTGCCCTCTTGATCCTCTCCAATGTCTGACTGGATTTAGATGTATTATTTACCCCTGAAACTCAGCCTCTCTCTCTGCCCTGTAAGTAAGGTTTCCACTGACCGAACCAAAAAGTTAGTACACAGGTTGTAAAAAATAAAATAAAGGATGGCTAATTCTACTTAGATGTTTCCATTTCTTGGTCCTGGTATGCAGTCTCATACTGTTTTGTCTTACTGCAGCACTGAAAATCATCTTTAATATCAGTAGCATAAGTGCTTTTTCTTCTGTGACACATCAGAATGTCTTCTGTGGAAAACAAAAGCCTATTTTGAATGGACTGCATTTATATACGGTGCATTTCTAGTCTTAACGGCCTCACAAAGTGCATTGCACTACAAGTTACATTCAACCATTTATACAGTGTTCCTCTCTAATACTCATACAGTGTGGTGTTCATTTTCTTTAGAAAGCACTGTAGTCAGAGATGGACGCATCCCTGCCTTCTGAGGCACAGCCTCTGACGAGGGTGAATAGAGTCTGCATAAACGTGATGCATATGTCAGCAGAACAAGGTGTGGCATTCCAGTACTTTTTCAAAATCTGAAAACTTCTTTTTATAAGATAGTACATCCCTGAATTATGCATTAGGACAAGGTTAACTTGCCTTGCATATATTGCCTTCTGCTCTTTCCCCATGTTCTTCAGTAATTGATCATCTTTGCATTAGCATTAAAGAGGTACATTGCATTAATGTTTTATTACACACGTCTAGTTTTTCGCACGTAGGAAAATGTAAGTCACACACTATGCCTCAACATTTAGCTCCTCAGCCCTTGTCCATGATTGATGGACAGGTGCAGATTTAATTCCATGTGCTACGTCGAAGAATGTGACACCATAAAGAGACAGAGACATATCCCAACATAACACGGGTCTCTCTTTATGCTGAAGGAAAAGTGAGATGGTTTCATATTTCTGCTGCAGTGTGTGCTGCTCCGTGCTCCTGGTTCACTGCAGCATTGGAACTTGGTTCTCTCTCTGCAGTGCTCGCAAAGCTCCCCACAGGCCCAAATTAGCCGTACAATCTATACAGCTGTAATATTCAATTTGCTTGTTTTGAATTTCCATAGGGTGCTGACTTGTCTCTGCAGTGGGTTGTGTTTCTGTTAGCAGCATCTGTAGCACCATGTTTTAATGTCGGGGAATGACACAAGCCCTAAAGGAAATGTTGAACAAGGACACGCATATTGCTGATTCATCTTCATGCTGTCATTGATACAGGCAACCAGGACCATATATCTCATACAGTACTGCTTATCGAGATACTGAGACTCAATGATACTTTATTTGTACTTTCTATAATAAGACACCAAGGATGCCTGAATGCAGAGGTGTGTGGTGGAGAGCTGTGTGGAAGAACGTTCTTAAGTCCATGGTGTCACGTGTATGGATTGTTGAATTTGGAAGTGTTTTGTGGGCTTGCTAGTGTCACCCCTTTAACTTGCAACTATATTTATTTTATTAAAGTGGGAGATTGGTCCAGATAAGGTAAAGATGTCCCTTAACTGACAGGGCTCCTGAGCAATTTTTGTATTGGGTGCTGTGGTGCACCTAACTTTTTCATTCATTCAGCGATGCATTAGCACTATGATCGAGCAAGTCAAGCGTAAGTCCACTCTTCCCTGTGCACACAGTAAAAGCAGCATTGGTTGTCAGATCACCAGGGCAACTACCTACAAAAACACAGTGCACATGGTGAATTGTATTTAATGTAATTCGTTTTCTAATTAAAATAACTGACATCCCAACCTTTTGATTGCAAAAACAAATTGCATAACGGCATATACCCGTGTACCATGCAGACTACACCTCTGGTATAGGCCTATTTCTCTTCGTCTTGAATTACCGCCCTGCACATCTCGTTCGTTCATCCCTGTTCTCATGACTGCCGCACACAGAGAGGGAGCATTGTACAGGAATATCTGGATTAGAGCCTATCAAAAGCAAAGGCTTTTCTCTTCTCTGTCTTTGATTGGTTTTGACCACAATGTCATTCTTGAGTGTGTGAGTGTGAGTTTTTGGAAGAACACAGGCTTCACATTACATTACAGAGGATGAAAGTCCAAGGCGGAGATGTATGAAATGCAAATGCAAAAAAATAAAACATGTACTCACACTTGAAAGGTTTGTGGTCGCACTCTAAAGCCCTGACTGATGTCAGATCAACTAAGGTACAAGCGTATGATATACATGAAAATATGAAGTACAGACCTATGGCTTAATCCTGTTGGTTCTCTGATGTATATTGCCTGACTTTATAGAGCATTGCAGATGAATTCTGATCTATAGGCCCTGTCACATCAGATGATGATGGGCACAGCTTAAACTTTGATTATAATACATGGTTGAACCTCTGTGTAAATCAGCTGTGACTGTTCTAGAATGAAATGATTTCTGACAGCAGAGCTCTCAGATGTGCTTTTAATTGCTCTAAACTGGGGGAGGGCGATTTATCAGAACTTTGCTGCATAAATAGGCTATTTATGTAAATTACTGATGGTTCTTTTTCTCTGCTGGCACCCAGTGACCTACACTGCCTCTGTAATCAAGGGGCCGTCCACAGCTTAACCATTTCTGAAATCACAATCTGTCTGAGTGTAAATGTGATGCACTGACATAGATTCACATCTGTACATCCTCCTGACTTACATTCTTTGATGAATGTCATTGAAGAAGACGAGGAGATTCTGTCTGATTCCCTTTTTGTAGCCTGGCGGAGAACACGCTTAGCTCTTCCTTCTCTCTCTCTCTGCCTGACTGAACTCCCATGTAGGATATCCCTAGCCGTTCTCGTCTGTTAGACTGTCTCCCTTCTTCCAAAGCCATCTGCTCAGGTCCGTGTGTGTTTTCTGCAGCTGCCAACATACTACACAGCACGGTGCTGTGCTTTTCAGGCCAGCGCTGACTGCCTGCCTGCCTTGATCACGTAAGCCCTGTCTCAAGAGGGAATTCACTCAGGCTGTGTGTAGGTGGATTTGTGGATGGAGAGCACGAAAAACTGCTTTTTGTGATTTAATTTAGCATTTTAGACTATGGTGTATGAAACAAGCTTAAAGGCTATAGAGATGCTTATTCTTCGTGACTTCATCTTGCCTGGTAAAATCAACATGGCTCCATTTTTCCCTTTCAATCAAGTCTTCCCTAAATACCACTGCCCCTCTCCAGCTGTAATTATAGCTGTATTATATTATATCTGGCTTTGATGGTTTGAAGCTGAAGGTAATTATATCCGAAATTTGAAATGTTCAAATGAAATGAGCATGCAATATTATTTTTGCAACATATTCCATCCATCCATCCATCCATCCATCCATTATCTACCACTTTATCCTCCACCGGAGGGTGCTGTGCCGAGCTCAGCTGACATAGGGCGATAGGCGGGGTCACACCCTGGACAGTTCACCAGTCCATCGCAGGGCCACAACATAGAGAAAACCCACAAACACACGGGGAGAACATGCAAACTCCATGCAGAAAGGCCCATGTTCCGACCGGGGCACAAACCCGGGTCTTCTTGCTGCAAAGGCAAGAGTGCTAACCACTTCACCAACCGTGTGCAACATATTCCTTAAAATAAATATTATGGGTATTAGTTTTGTGATTATTTACTTATTTACACAAATCTATGTATAGCTATAATTATATTGTCACTTGCCTTGGGATGTCATGTATTGTGTGTTTAGAAAAGTTCAAAAGATCTTCCTAGCATGTTCTTTAAGCACACTGATCATATCATAATTCCTGTATATCCACTGTGGTGTAGTGTAGTAAAACTATTTTTAAAATGAATTATAACCATTTTACAAGTCTTGATGATTGAGGCCATGTTCAAATCGGCAAAAAACATTGAAACAAAAGAGGTTGTGTTGTTACTTGCTTCAGCATACTGGTGAGGAAATACTACACTACTACAACAACAAGCATCTCAGAATTGAGTCATTCCATTTTTTTTCATGAAAAAATTATTATAATGTAATAATGACAAGCTTTTTTCTTTGAGAAACCAAAAGAAACATCTTTTCCTTTTCACTTCCCACACCTTTTAGAGTTTGTAGCTTGTGTCAGAATGGTTGGACACAGGCTGGTTGTACTCAGACATGACCGCTTTTCCCTCCATTTTCTTTGCACTTTCGTCCGTCTGTCTGTCTGCAGTTTTAATCTGTGAAGTGCACCTTTGCCCATTAGTGCAGTAAATCTGAGCCTCTAACTTGAGCCTGGATGAGTTTGTAATATACCGCATTGCTGCAGTCGTCAGGAGCAGCAGCAGCAGCAGCAGCAGCAGCAGCAGCAGCAGCAGCATCCTCCTAAACTGCAGCTCACTACAGTCACCTCTGTGAGACTGGTGCATTGCTCTACAATATGTTACAGTAGTCAGTGACCAGGTGTAAACATGTGCTTTGAACTCACACGACTGTATGTCATGTGGTGTCGTTTCTAATTGATACAACCATGTGGTTAATTGTACAGGTCTGTTCTCTTCAAATGTGATGCACTGTAGTATTTTTGGTATGTCGTGTTTTCCATATATTAGAGTTGTGGGTGTTGACCAGTCGAAGTTGTTTACCTGATATAATGCATATTTGCATGATTATTATTTATATACATGCTCACAACTAAAGTAGCAGAAACAGTAGTTGTTCCACAAGTTTGCTGCAGTTGTCCTAATGTGTCACAAGCTGAATGTTGCTTGCTAAAGTCACCAGTGCCTTTGATTTGGATTGGTATTCTGTCTTTGGTGTACAGCAGTGGTGGCAAAGCAGCTGAATTGCGTCATTAGAGCTGTAACAATGAATTGATTCATCAATTATTCATCAATTACTAAGTGAATCGCCTATTATTATTATCGCCTATTACTATTTCGTTTAACAATTAATTGGTTTGTGTGTGTTTTTTAAGTAAAACTTGAAACATAATTTCAAGCTTTGGTAAACAATGATCAATATTTTTGGACAATTTAACCAATCAATTAATCAAGAAAATAATCAACAGTTATTGATATTGAAAATAATAGTTAGTTGCAGCCCTATATAATGTGGTAAATTGACAACTATCATTTATTTGGTTGTTGTTGTTAAGGCAAGCCTATTGTTTTGTTTTAAACATGTTCAAATACATGAAACAGAGACGAGTAGCAAAAAGATACTGAGGCATGAATTCAGGAATCATATTTGGCTGAGATTTGTACCTTTTCACAGTTGAATAGGCGATATAGATCCCGGCTAATGCCAAAAGTAATCTCACAGAAACTATGCAATTTCTATCCGTCCAGATTAACATCAAATCCTAAAAGCAAATTGTCCTCTAATCCACGTGTGACAAATGATCCAGGAGAATTTGTTGTAGATCTCCTGTCATGCATCACCTCTCGGGGTCGTGCCATCATCATCATCACCTGATAAAAGGGATGAGCAGTATCCCATCATAGCATAGGGGAAATGAAAAGGCAGGGTGAGTTAAATGGGACCTTGGGAACATGGCACTCCATACTGGCTGTCTGGGAAATTGATGGAAGGAGAAAGTCACCTTCATGTTATCACTACCATGTCAGTTATGAGGCATGACTCATATGAGTGCAGCCATTGGTGAAATTGGGATAGCACGGGCTGCTCAGCTTTCAGCTTTGTCAGGTTGAGAGGGGGCCACACTCTCAGCCGATTTCATTTCATTCAATCCAATACAGTAAACCGTTCTGAAGCACCACCAGTGTCTCCATCCAAGGCTCTTAAAGGTCTTTTACTTTGGTGTCATTGGCAGCTGCTCTGTGTTTTTCCTGACCCTCATCGATGCCCAGCTCTCTTGCAGTGGCCTGTTTCTTGGGCAGACACAACAACAGAGGCTATATTGGTCTGATGGTTCTTTCATTCATCTCATCTCTTGGTCTCAGAATGAGAACATCACTCCATCTAGTGGTAGATATATGTAGCAGTGATTACACGGGAGAATTTATGTGAAGGAAACTCACTCACCTCTTTTTTCCTGACTGCTTTTTCTTTTGCTGTTTAGGTGCAGCAGTCCCACATTACAAAGTAAAAACAAACATAATAATCTGTTATTAATATTATTATTATTATTATTATTATTATTATTATTATTATGACGTTATTGAACTGCCTTTTAACACTTGCTATTTACCAACCAAAACCTCTTTTCTCTTTGCTTGAGTGAGTCTTCTTGACATTAAACTTATCCCCAGGACTATGGGCTGGGTTGTTTAGTCATTATGGAGCCTGTACCCCCCCTGTTTTGTGAAAGGCTCAGTGAGCTGCTGTTTAATTACCCTCTCTTATGCTCCTGACCTTGTCTGGGACATGCTGATCGTTATCAAATGTGCTTAATATTTTAACGGGGAGTGGCAAAACAAGCTTGCTACTGCATTTAGCTGTATGTGGATTTGTTCGGTCCTCAGTCTTGTCAACAATGTAATCTCTCTCAAATGAGGTAATTCTCACGTGGGATCATCATATCTTTCACACTACGTGGGTGGACTGAAAGGTTCATAGGCTGACCATGATGCAATGGTTGAATTTGAGCGAATAAGGTTTACTATTCAGCATGCTTCTTCCATCGGTGTTGCAGCGCGTGGATGTCCTTGGTGTGGATGTTGTCTTCCTGATCAGAAAAGTCCTCCACAGCAGATAATTGTGCCTCAAAATGGTTGACCCAACACTCAAGACAGAACGTTTATTTATTTTATGTGACCACGGTGCAATATGAATCATCTTGCTCCGTGTGTGTGTTATATCAAGTATCTCATCCGTGTCCACTCACTGCCATGATCTCCCTCGCCTCAAGTCCTGCATCAGTTTTTGTAGCGTTGTAGCTCTCGGGCTGTAATTGGGCTAAGATGTGTGTGTGTGTGTGTCCTTGGCTCTATGCACATCCCGTATAAAATTTGGGACAGCTGGTGTGTATTCCCAGGGGGAAATTGGTTTACAACAAGGTGTCCGATGCTGCTACATCCTTCTTGGGCAGCAGACAGAAGGCTTTTGCACTCCTCTGGTTTTCTCTGACCCTCTCCAGTGGATTTCTATGATATTTTATGTTATTTCTGGAAAAATATCCATCATTTTGGAATAGAGTGTAGGCAGTCGGTGCAATTAGTGATTACTATGAACACCAGTGAAGTGGTGACAGCACTTAAAAGTGCTGTTATACTCCATATCAACACTCGTGCCACTTGTCCAATCAAATGACTTGGTTGCAACTGGTCGGAACTAGCTGTTGTATAATAAGTGCAGTGACATTTTGCGTTGTATTATTGCTGAAATAAAGCCCCCTTTTGCTGTGTAACAAATGTGTTCCTATCTCTGTTTGTTTCTAGAGCCTCTGGTCATTGACAGACTGTAACCTGTGGTCCTGTTCAGAGAACACCATCCCCGGCAGGCTGGCCACGTCCCCTCCCTCCTGCCTCCATGTATCCTGAATCTACCACAGACTCCCCTGCTCGCCTCTCCCTCCGACAGACTGGCTCCCCTGGCATGATTTACAGGTGGGTTGATGGATATATGGTTTATGCAAAGACTTGACACAGTGTTGTTCATTTCCATGCACATTTTCCATTCTATGCCTACTTTGTTAAGAGTGTTAAGTTTATCCATATTCGTGCTAACACTTTACAATTGAAGATGGACAATTTCACGTTGCCCATACTTATGTGTAAATCTAAAAATGTGTGCATGCACACATTGGGCTGCATGCACTGTGTCATTAATAGCCATACATTACATACTCACCATGCTCACATTTGAACTGCCCTTAAACATGATATGACGCAATGAATTACACACATAAACCAGCTAAACAGAATCTTACCTAATTAAACCCATGTGATCTACTGTTTGATCACCTTGTGAACAGTGTGTACAGTCATGGTCAAGGTCAAATTTATTTATAGCACATTTGAAAACAACCCCTTTTGCCCCAAAGTGCTTTACATGCTTAAATAAAGGAAAGGAAGCAGTGAAATGGAATAAATAGTAAAGTCACCCAATAAAAAATTAGTAAAAACCCAACAATGCAAACAACACAAAAAAATAGAGAAGAAACAATAAGACCCATTAAAAGAAGAAGAATGAAAACTAATAAATAAGAACAACTGGTAGTAAAAGCCAGCGCAAATAAAGTATTGTAAGTACACAGAAAGTACACAGTCACCCTCTGTTACAAATACACGAATGACGTCACATTAATTCCTCGATTTTGCCTTTTATTAAGGACATTGTGATTCATGTTTATTCCTGTTTTAACTTATTTATTTTTTTTGGATATGTAAAGTCATTAGTTGCACTTTGTATACCTTACTGCCAAATCTGTTTAGCGTTCACTCGGACGTAACAGGGGTATGAAGAGCCACTGCACTCTGATAATTCACCAGCAGGTAGTGCCAGAGGTTCGTCAGCTTGTATCACTGAAAAAGCATCAGTTCAACTCCTCTAGCTGCCGCTGTATGGCAGTGTTAGCCATTGCCTTTATTAAAGCCAGATGGATTCTGTCAGCTGATGATGATACTTCACTGATGCTGTTTGACAGCTGTTGGCCTCTTTTCACAATCTTCTTCAAGTGATGGCAGTCATATTATTGTGTGGCAGTAATATTTCATCTGAAGCTAATTGTATAATATAATAAATTATTTTTCTTCTTTTTAATTAGAATAATTTAATGTTACTGTCATCTGCATTTATGATGTGATTTTTTTTGGCAGTATCACTAGGAAGCAGTGTTTTTAAAATTAGATTAAATAAATCAGTCTAAATCTAAAAGAAATTGTCCTTAATTTGTTTCTAACAAACTTTTCAGCTCTCTCTCTCTATATGTATGTATGTGTGTATATATATATATATATATGTATATGTATGTATTGGTATATATGCTGTGTTTGTGTATATGTTGTTTTGATGACTATCGGCACATAGATTATTAACAAAAAAAGTGAAGAAATCACACTCAAGCTGATAGAAATCATAGAATCTCTTGAATAAGGCTGGGTTCAGAAAACATATTTTATGGTTCATATTGATTTATTTTGAAGATATGATATCAAATTTATAAAATGATGCCATTTTATTTTCTGTATCCTCTGCTCAAATCCGTGGAGACTGTCACTGTCAAGTCTTGTGTGATTGTGATAGTCTGGCGTGAATCCATTCGATTCTGGAACTCAGCATCTGGGTTATACTAAGCCCTGCTCTCAAAACAATTCCAAATGCTTCTTTTAAACAAATAGACACTTAGAGAGGATTGTATGGTAAGAGATTTTTAATATTTTCAGATTTTGAAGACTGATGCTGGGAAGGAAATATCACAGCGTGTTCAAACTGTAAAGATTTAAAACCTTTTTTATTGTGCGTTTCTCAAAATATGCACACATACTGTAACTGTAGCTTCAATACTTTACATCGGTGTCAGCAAGTACATTTGGCCTCGGGATAATATGTTTTCTAAGCAATTGAATGCCAGGCCAAAACCTGTTTTTTTTAACTAATCAATATTGTACAAAAGTGGCAAATTTAAGAGATGCGGTGGTTTAAAAAAAGTGACTTGAATTTGCCACAGAATGTTACTCGTGTCTTAAAAATCTTTGATTCAGTTGATCTTTTTTCAGACTCAAGGCTCTGTTGTTTTTTGGGAAGGAAAAACAAACTATTGAGGCCCACGGACCGGCAGTTGCTGACCTTGTGCCTTACATTAAACACCTTCCATTTCTATTTCCTTCCTCTTTCATATTTTGTTCTTCATGTAACGTGACAGCAGTCAACATCCCTCATCACTTTTTCTACATTTCCACATTTAATAACTTCTTCGCTTTCCTGCTTTAATTAATCGCTTTCCTTCTTTCCTCCTTTCTCCTTCTGCCTTCAGCGCTCGTTATGGGAGTCCCAAACGACAGCTGCAGTTCTACAGGTACTTGTCTGTCCAGTTTTCTGTCTGTCTTCAAAGGACAGGGTTATTCATGCTGAACTATATGTTTTTATATATATATATATTATTTTTTTGTGCGTTACGTGTGTGTGTTTGTGTTTCTAACAGTTTTGTGCATTTGCTTTTGTTTTATTTCACTGTAATAATAACCTTGCTGTAGAGGCTCTCTGCTCTGTCATTCAAAACCCTGCGTCCATTAAACCTCTGCAGCACAGATAACACTTATCATCCACTATTTAGCTGGCAATGCACTATGCAGCTTAAACCTGAGAGGGCTGGTGATGGATTTTGCTGCAAGGTTGCTCACAAAACCTTTGAATCAACACTAACTGTCTGTGTTTTTAATTTTTACCCCCCTTCCTCACTTTTTAGCAGTGAAACTTGAGACATCATGTGATTTTTAACTGAACTTGCAATTTCGTGACCATTGTCATGATTTAGCAGAAAGATTTCCTGTATTCCTAATTTAATAGTATAGTGCAGCATCTTTTTCCCTTTACCTCTTAGGCTTTTTTTCTACATGATCCGTCTTGTTACGGCCAGAGAAATTTATTTTGATCAATGTTGGTGGGTAGAGTATGTGATCATGCTCTAATGTAGCTGCTGCTCACTCCTGTGGTGGCGAGCTTTAAGGTGGTCAGTGTTTGTGCAGCTTTAGAGTAGTATCGTGTTTTATGGTCTTATATCAGGACTTATTTTTGCTGATCTAGTTATAAAAACTCCTGACTATGTGGATCGGCTCGTAATGAGCTCACCATTGGATTTTTATCTTGGCGTCTTGCACATTTCTGTCCTTTTAAAGCACAAACCGTCCCGCTAGCTGCTCCCCTGGCCTTTGTACAGAGGATCAATTAAGCCCCTTATCTCTGTGTGTCTATCACTCTGTCAGTCACACTGTGCTGTGAAGGAAATCTCTCTCTTTTTACAAATTCTGCAAACTTTATGGGCTGGCGGACCTTGACACTGTATTCCATGTGATGGAATCCAAGTGCTGCTTTGTTTTGTCTCTTTTTGCCATCATAGTGATCAATGTATATACACTCACTGGCCACTTGTTTAGGTATTATGTGTATCTAATAAATTGGTCAGTGTGGTTTTCTGCTGTAGTCCATCTGTGTTAGGTTTTGATGTATTGTGCGTTCAGAGCTCAAGATTGTGCATACCTTGGTTGTAATGAGTGGTTTATTTGAGTTATTATTGCATTTTGATCATTTCAAACCAGTCTGGTCGTCGTCCTCCGACCTCTGGCTGTGTTTGTCCAGAGAACTGCTCCTCACTGAATATTTTCTCTTTTCAAGTTCATTCTCTGTAAACCTCAGAAAAGTGTGTGTGAAAATCCCAGTAGATAAGAAGCTACTGAAATTCTCAGACCGGTTCAAAGTGACTTAACTTACTTTATTTAACCATTCTGATGCCGGGTTCATATTTGCATGTTGAACAGGTGCACCCACAGCAGTGACCAGGGAATTTATGTTATGTGCATTGTGATGAAATGTTATTTTTAAAGATCCATACTATTTGTAATTATATCTCAGACATTTATGATTCTGCACTAAGAATGCTTTTAGTAAAGTATTTCCGGGTCTGGCCAATAGCCATCGTTAAAGCTTTTTACAGTTTTCAGGGGGCTAAGTACTTTTCTGACAGTTAGGGTCATTGTCTGGACCACAGTTTGTGTCCTCTGTCTGCATTAGCAAAAAATAGAACTGCAAATTCTTGTAAAATATTGTAAATATTTTGGGGTATTACATACCCGTTTTAGTTGACTACATAGCAGAATTTTAAAGTGCTAGTTGGAGGTAATTAAGTTAAAATACTATGATAAATTAAAGTAAAATTTCTACAGAGAGACATGAAGCAGGAAGTACTGACATAATAGCAGTTTGACCGATAATGACATATACACTATGATAATAAAAATAATAATGCATGTATTGTACATGATCACATATAATATTGAATAATTAGACTTAAATGCTGAAAATGTATTACTTTTTAACACTACTGTATTGTTAATAATATTTCAAAAGTGAAAATCTCAGCCAACAATCAATAAATCTGTCTTTTCCTACTGACTGTTGTACTGTAATCGTATATTTACAGATTTTAGGTGTCCATTAGGGTTTTAATTTGGCAATACGGTGGATTATTCAAGCACTTGGCCATTGTGTGTTTTTCGATTCATTTTCATGCGAGCTACTCTGATTCTGACCTTGACCTGAACACACGGATACTGATGTGCTGCAGGCTTTTTTTTCTTTTATCTGTGTGCATACGTACAGTACAGTACACTATATATCTGCTTGACACTGTGTGTGTGTGTGTGTGTTTCATGTGCACACTCAGACCCTCATTATTGTCCAGCTCTTAGTATTCTTTCCTGTGGAACAACAATCAGAGGCTTTTAGCGCAAAAGCTTTGGTGAATAATTCAGGGCTGATATTATTTGCTGCGGTTAGCAGAAACAAGACAGGCCGCTAAATGACATAAATGGATTTCTACCATGAGATCTCATAGGGAGGGGGAGAGGTGTTTGGTTGTGAGGATAGAGAGTATGGTCCAAGCGGTGAGGGGAGGGAAGAGATGCACTCTCTTATTCACTAATTGGTTTAGACGTTTCCTAGTAAGACACTCCCAGTTTGGGTGGATCCGCTTCATCACTGTCTGCAGTGTGTGTTTATAAGAGCAGACCGGCACCCCACGATCCTGCTCATGAGCCGACCCCCAAGAAACCGGGTGAGTTTGAGCAAAGGTTTTCACTCATGACCACAATGAGAGTATGTTTGTTTGTGTGTGTGTGTGTGAGTGAGTGAGAGAATGGCAGAGTGATGAGGTGTGTGTGCGTGCATGCATGCTGCCTAGCTTGAGGTCTCCTTCTTTATTTACATCTTCTGTCTCTACGCAAGGAAAACCAGATGTTTTAGTTGAACTTTAATTCATATTTGAAACTAAAAGGACATTTTTGAGAGCTAGACCCGGGGTATTGCGTTCAGCAGCTTGGACAAATTTTTTGTTCCATATTGGAATTTTTCGCTGTTGGCGTTATTTACATCTGTATTTAAATCAATATAAGTTTTATTAGATGTAATGGTATACTTTTATGACTTAAAAGTCTTGGTTTTTAAAGGCTTGGTGTCATTACTGTGTCTGCTCTGAGAGCTGTTGTTGGAGAGACAAAGGGAGCGCTGTGTTGCATTTGTCAACAGTTTTACATGATCAATATGGATCAGACCTTTCTCAAACTAAATATTTCTATTAAGCCATTATTTATGTGTGAATTTACAGTGACCCAAACTGAGAGTAGTTTGCTTTTAATTAAAATGCTGGTTTAAACATCATGATGAGTAATTTCAGATTTATCTGATCTGTCTGGCCAGAAACTCCCTATTATGTCTTGTGCTAATATTTGTCGGCTAATTTGGTTAAAAATGCTCAGTCATATCATAGGTTGTTGTTGTTTAAGGCTTTGTATGTTTCCTGTTTAGTCACAGATTTTACAAATTATTTACTATTCTTTATGTAAATAATAATAAAAATAATTTAGAATGTACTTTAAGTATTTTGATGGCATTCAATTGGCCTTTATATTAATATAATAAATCATAATGTAAAATAGCAGTTTTGATATTGTGTTCTGTCCTTGCATAGTAAAAGTCTGTGTGTTCTGTGCTTACAAGCACATTTGGCATTTAGCTGCGTTCTTGTAGTGATGATGGAATTGGCACAGTGCTGCCCTCCACTGAACAAGTTCAGAACAACACTCTTTATAGATTCATTATGAAACAATCAAATAATTCCACCAAAAAAAGTGTGCGTTCATGGAAGTAAGAGTTAATGTTTGAAACAAAAACCTTTTGTAAGGTAAAGATATTTTAAGTTCTATAATTACATATGAAGTCGTCACATGAAAGTCTTATTTCAGGATTCTTAAATACATTTGTGTGGAAAACACTTTTATTTGACAATTATATTGACTGCTATAACAAAGTTTGTCCCTATGCTTTTTTTAAAAAAATGTCCAGTCTGGTCACAGAAGTTAAACCAATGACAACAAGGCTGGGCTATTATTCAATTATAGTATATATTTATCATGATATCATTTTTAAAAAGGCATTTAGTATACTGTACATATTGATTTAATATTTGTTCACTGTGCAAACACTTCACACATAATCACTAAGACACAACATATAATTGCTACTGAATGTTTTGCCCTTAGATTTGTGAAATGTGTCTCTGCTTAATAAGAGTTTAAGACCACCACATAACTGCTTTCAAAAACCTAATAAACCTAATATATAATTATGATATTTTCTTACAATAATTCACAATATTGACAGGTTTATAGGTTTTTATCTTGAAATAGTTCAGTAAGTGATTGTTTCTCCTCCTGTTGCTTTGTGCATGTCTGAATGCCTCCTTTTTGAATGTGTCCTTGTTAAGTCCTGCTCCTTAATCACCAGCCAGTCACCTGAATGCTCCCTATCAGTGTAACCCTGCCATTGTGTACCTGTTGAGGAGGGTGGTGCTGCACTATGTTGTGCGACTCTGGTTACAGGATGCATGGCCATGCACTGCCCCAAGCAGGAGAGCTGTTTTTTTTTTTTTTTTCATGGTAGCAGTTGCTATTTGAGGAGGTGGCTGTGCCCTGTCAGATCCTTGCGCTGTTAGTGTCCCTACCTTATTCTTCACCTGCACGGGTCGTCTCAGCATCTCAGAAGGAGGAGGAGACGTGGGGGGGCATGTTTGCTGGGGGATACGCTAGTGGCCCCCAGGGGCCTCCTGGCAGGCGAAAGTCCAGTTATTGTCCTCCTGAAAACCTGCAGATCCCCAAACCTCCAGCGCCAGGCAGCGGTGTTCGTAAGAGCAGCAGCAGTGGCAGCGGCAAGATGCTTTCTATGTCATACAGTGAGAGCATCCGGAGCGGCATTAACCGCTACCACTCAGACCAGGGGCTGAATCAGCCGCCGGCCCGGCCCACCGACCATGCTGAGCTGCAGAGACTGCGGGAACAGAGAGTTGCCGCTCAGATTAAGAACATGGAAGACTTCCTGAAGATGAATGGACTGGCCCTGGAGGAGTGTGTGTCCTATCAGACAGGAATGAAGTACAGGTAAGAGAGAGGCAAAGCTTGACGTGGACTCGGATAAACCAGGGACTCAAACAGTGATGGGTGCTGAAAATCAGCAGGTGGGATTAACTCTGTGGCTGAAGGTGATCCCACACGAAAGGTGTGTGTCACTGCATTTGTATTGCGATTTTGTTGGCCTAAAAATCATTCCTGTCAATGGAAAGAGATGTTAGGAACGTCTGTGTCTTTCTTAATGTCACCACAGTCTTACTCCATCTTCTGGTCACTCTGCACTCATGCAAAGGTACTGGGGCTCAGGTTTTATTTTCATCATCTAGGTCGGTGACATATTTGCTCATCTACATGGGAAGGACAGACTGCTCCATAAGGAGTTACCTGGCCCCTTAAAATCTCACTCAGACTTTTCTTCTCTTCTCCCCTTGATCATATGTAGTCGCCCTTCTCAGGCTGTCCTCTCCCCTTTACAGAACAGGACAAACTACTGCCTCATACATGAACGTACAATGTTAGAGGAGAAAGTGTGTGTGTGTGTGACGCTTATTGTAAGAATGATTTAAATAATCTCAGCATTTTTGCATCATGCAACTGGTGTGATCATGACTGAATCAGAGGGGGAAAAGCATGTGTTCCATTTTGAATTATTCAAATAAATGAATGAATTAAATATTCCTTTAAGCTTGGCAAATTGTTTTGTTTTAAAGCAAAACAAATCATTTAAAATGTCAAAGTTGACTCATAAATGCTTTAAGATTTTAGAAGTCAGAGCCTTTCATAGCCACACTGGTGCAGAACATTATGTATTGATACTGTGCCAAAAAACATTTTTCTCAATTTGTTATTACGCAAAGCTTCTTTTTAATAGTTCTAATCCAAGACTCAAGTTATGCATGTAATGTGTATGTTTAGAAATTTAAACATGTGCTCCTTTTTTGCTGTCAGGAAACCTAACCGGTCATTTTATGGACTGATGGTTTAGAGCCCGTGCAGTGCAGCCGGGCTGACCGGCTGTTGTGTTGGTTACTATGTCCTGTTCCTGTTCTCATTGACATGGATAGCTGAAGTCACATCCAGGCATGGCTGCTGTTGTTTTTGGTCTGAGACCAGTGACCTGAACCGTGGTATGTCTAACTGCTGTTGCCATACCTGGGGCGACATTAGTTTTACTGTCATCTGTTGACAGTGTTGTGTATCACCACTGTTCACATGATAACTTGCGCAGTTAGTGTCAAGGTGTGTAAAGCTCAGCCAGTTGCCTATGACAGGCTTGAGTGCAGCTTTGTGAGCGTGCATGTAGAAAGAGAGTTAATTATTGCAAAGAGCATGTGTTTCTCTTCACTTCCAAACCTCACTGAGCCTCCGACAGTGACTACTTGTGACACACAATGACTACTAAACATGGTGGTATTTTGATAAATGTATCAAAGTCAAATCAAAGTGTGATTGAATGCACAGTTAATTCTTTGTGGTCTTGAATTCAAGTATTCGTGTTGGTTTACCACAGGAGCAGTAACTCATCTGGCAGAGGAAATCCTGCCAGGATCAGCTGTTTCTTGTACTGTGATCGCCTGCAATACTGTAATTACTACCGCAATTGGGTCAGCAAGTAAATGCAGCGTCTGACTCAAACTCATCATTATTTCAGGTGCGTGGTCAGGAAGCGAGGCTGGCATTTCTACTTACACACATACAGTGTAAGTATTATTTACAGTGCTACCGCCCTACCGTCATTCAATTTACCGATTATTAATCAATTACAATTATTTGGTTTTAGCTTCTTTTTTTGAATAATTAAAACAAACTTTCTGATTTTTCGTTGTCTTAAATGTGAATATTTTGTGGTTTCATTGCTCAATTTGAAAAAGAATTTATTAAAACTGAAATATTTTGGTTTGTGGACAAAACAAGACATTCGATAGATTCATTCATTATGCAAATGATCGTTAGTGTGAAGACATATCCTACACGTAACTTCTGATCTGCAAGGATTTTTTAATTTCACCACAGGAATGTATGGTACTGTATTGACAATGAACTGAAACACTAGTCAGTGAAGTTGGAACTAAGCTAAATACTCCCGTCATTGACAGAATTCAAGATTGTAAATATTGTGCAACTTGATGGTAAATGATAATCATATTTTATGGTTGAAACTAGAGCTGCAACTAATGATTATTTTCATAATCGATTAATCTGCCGATTATTTTCTCGATTGATCGAGTAATCGTTTGGTCCATAAAATGTCAAAAAACTTTAAAAATGTTGATCAGTGTTTGTCAAACCTGGAAATGATGATGTTCTCGAATGTCTTGTTTTGTCCACAAACCAGAATGATTCACTTTGAATGATTTCTTTGTTATATGGAGCAAAGAAATGAAGAAAATATTCACATTTAAGAAGCGGAAACAATCAGAAATCTTGTTTCAATCATGAAAAAAGCTTCAAACCGATGAATCGATTATCAAAATAGTTGAGGATTAATTTCGTAATCGATTAATAATCGATTAATCGAGCAATTGTTTCAGCTCTAGTTGAAACTAAATATCTGCAGTGAGCAGGTCCATTAGTGTCCAGGAGAACTTCCCCTAGTGTCATTGTCTTCTGTATAAAGAAGCCAGGCAGCTGGTCAAGGAGTTGGCTTGAGTTGTGTGAGGCAAACAGGAAGCCTCGCGTCTCCTATTAGTGCTACAGTATATGGTGGATGCCTGGGAGATATCGATTTCTGGAGTGACTTAACACTAATGGACGTGGTAATGACCTCCACTCAGGCATTCATAGGTTACATGTTAAGATGTGTTTGACCATAACCTTTACTTGATGTGTCTCTTTTTAACCCTCTCTGCTCATAAAAGCTGGGATGTGCTGGGGGAACACGTACCATCACCGCCACATAGATTCTCCTCATCTGTCCTTAAAGCTACTTGACAAATATTAACTCTCTCCTCTGACAGAAAAGTGTTTTTGCCGCTGGATGTTAAACCGTTTTACCAGATGCTTTTTCGTTTGTTGTTGGTTAGGCAGTGCACGGTGGCTTTATTTCACGCCTTTCATGGATGGATTGACTGTCAATTCGCTAATTTTGATAATCCGTTAGATTGGGACTGATTCATTTCGTATTGTGTACAATCTGACATTTAAGAACATCTTCATTTAGGGTTTGGGCAACACTGATCCTCGCTTTTCAACATTTCAACCAAGAAAATAGATGGATGCATTGATTATAAAAACAATCATTTGCTACAGCTAGGGCTTGGAGGTATGATAACTCGATATTTCCTCAAAAGAATGAGAATACACTGTAAATACTATAAATACACTCTATGATCTGTATTACATGCTTGAAACACAGTTATCTTTTATTTCGGATGATAGAGCTTATTTCTTTGGCTTTTTAATGTTAAATAAGATTTGTATGTGTATTCGATTTTTTAATCAATATACAATATTTAATTTTAATATTTAGTGCATTTCACTAATTTATTCAGTATAATAAATATGATGATGATTATCAATGATTATCAAAATCGAAGATGATATCTTGTCCGATGTCATGACTCATGATATAGATATGATATCGATATGTTGCCCGGCCCTAGTTGTAGCCCAAGTTTATTTGCCGGTTATTAGATTTATTAAGGCTCGCTCTGCTTCTAATGATTTTCAAATGTCTTCATTTCATGATTTCACGTATTAGAGTCAATCAATCCATCGGTAATTCAGTCTTTTATAACATTAAAATAATACCTATGCTCATCCTTTGAGTAGTTCTCTGTCAATACCAACTGATCACCACTAGATGATGCTAGAGTTCCACATTAGCAACCAAGCAAATACAAGGAAACACCCATTCCAAATAGTGGACTTCCATGACTCATTCACTGTGCATACTTATACACTATTAACTGTTCTTGTCCAACCTTTTTTTTTGTTTATCAGTGTCCTTATCAGCATTGCCTTGTATTGAAACATAAGCAGTTCATGAACAGGATTATTTAAAATCACTGCCAATTACCCAGTGGCAGCATGAAGTATCTTTTCTTTTACGTTCAGGCAGGGATTTGAACTAGCAACTGTCCGGTCCCTTCCCACTTGGCCAGGGACTGCATCATCCCGACATTCAGTATTACCGTTCTCTATTTGCCAGTGTCGCTCTGATTTCTCTCTCGTGCACATTTAACACCAGACATTTTGGTGAGGACATAGATCTTCAGTGAGCCACTCTAAACTGTTATATGTTTTTTTTATTCCTCTTAATCTCAGCAGCGTTTCAGCCTAGGCAACGGTGATGTTTTTTTTCAGGCAATCCCCTATTTATGAGCTAAATTTACAGACTCGGATCTACAGCTGCAGCTGGATACAGATGAACGGACTGCAGCCTAACCTGTTCATGTGTTAGTTTATCTTTAGCCAAGTCTAATCTTACTACTCCTGCGAAAGCTGCTGAAATGGCTGGTCTTAATCTCTATCACCAGAGTAGGTGTTGATCTTAGTCCTAATGTATTTGCAATGATATGGATTTGGTTTCCAGTGGTGACCTCTCCTGTTCCTCTCTTAGCTCACACTGGCTTGACTAGCTGATAGCTTGTCAAAATGTTCTACTCAGTGATGGAGTGTGAACACGAGAGGCGTGAATGTCAGAGATGACAAAAAAATCTGTTCATTAATTCGTTATGTACTGCTTTATCCTCCACATGAGGGTCACGAGGAGGTGGAGCCAATCGTGAAAGGCGAGGTACACCCTGGACAGGTCGCCAGTCCAGTCCATCGAAGGGCAAACATACATAGGCAAACAACCCCCCTATTCACACCTATGGTCAATCTAGGGTATCTTATTATGCACCTTTGCATGCATGCATGCAACTGTGGGAGGAAACTGGAGAACCCTGAGAAACCCACACACACACGGGGAGAAAGTGCAAACTCCACATGCATGCCTTTTAAAATTGACAATTCTTATAAGCCTGATATGTCATCGTCCCAATCAATTACAATATAAGATTTCACTAATTTGTAAGCCTGTATGTTTGGCTGTATTATCTTAGTTTTTACTGTTGCTTTTATTTGACAAAAGGCCACTCCTTCGGTTAATGCAGTTTCTGTGTTTTATTATGTTTACAAATGATTGATTCCCTAATTTTCAGTAAATGGTAGGAGTAGTTGAAAGGTGTTGGCATAATAAGACTGATCATTTTTTGCAATGTTAACTTTCATGCGTTCATACATGCGTTTTGCTTTGTTTTGGACTTAATCTGTACATATATATGTTGTGTGTGTGTGTGTGTGTGTGTGTGTGTGTGTCACTGGAGGCTGCAGGCTGATTGCTCTACTGGGTTTTTGAATACGCAGTAGTGACAGGAAGTAGGAGGCTCGCTCCGCTGTCCTCAGCCTTTTAGACACTCAGGCTTTAGAGCTGCGTTGTTGTCGCTTCACATCCCATAAATGTTGTTACTTAACAACATTCAGCATGTATTTCCTGAACTGTCAAGTTCCATCTCCGAACGGCATGTGAGTTTTTGTTTGTTTTTAAGTTCTCTTCGGGTCACATCTATTGCTGTCGCTCGCTCATGAAACAACAGAATATAATGGATAGTTGTGAAACCTGGCAGAAATATCCTGCTTTGTGTTGTTTCGTTGTCTCTCACAATGTTTTTATAATAAATTACAAAGGGAAAAAAAATGGTGGATGTCTTGCAGAATGTGCAGTACTTTATACACATTTAAACTTTATGTGTTGCATATTCATCCATGTAAATTCAATTCAACATTTGACATTTTTATTTCACACTTTGTCTTTGTTAACATATTTGGTCTTTGTGTTGGTGAAGTCTGACGTCAGGCAGCACCCAAAGGAAATCTCTCAGAATACTTAAATGAAAGGATTTACTAATGGCACTAGCTGCATTGTTTCCATATGTTCCAAATGTGGTTGGCAATTCAGTATCACAGAATCAGCCGCTGAGACGAGAAGGGAACATTCTGTTCCGTAACCTTTTGGTTTAACCTTGTTTATTAAGTGCTTGTGTGACGGCGCCATTAAAAGATTAAGCTTGAATAGTGTTTGCTATAAACCATGGGTCATTCATTGTAAACATGCATTCTTGGCCGCCCAGAGTCAGTAACTGTAACAACGGATTAAGCTTTTCAGACCACATTTCTAAGCTCATCAACAATCTGTTTGTTCAGTCAACTGTTTTTCCGGTATAGTGTACTCTATCATACTGTATTTTGTTATTGATTTTGATAGTACTGCTAAACATGATGAGTGCCACCAGACAATCCAGTACAATGTACTGGTAAATGACTGCACTAGTTTTAGTTTTAATGTTTTAGTGAGAATGAAATTATAGATTCTGTATTGTTGTAAAACGATGCATGAATATGCAAAATCTTTGTATACAAGGATTACAAGAGCTTACATTAGCCTCCTCTTTGAGGTTTTAATGCACAAAATAGGTTTGCACTCAACTTGATCAGTATCTAGCCAGTTGCTAAGGCGCCGCCTTTGTGAAAACAAAGCACATTCACTTCCATTGTGCCCCTCATGCATAGTGATTTAATATTCCGTTGCTCTTAAAATGCACAGTTCAGTAGTGTTTTTTTATGGATATTTTATGGATAAATGTAAAATAAACATCTGGACACAGGATTTCAAGTTGCCAAGTGTAAGCCACTGCAGCACGGGCAGTTAGAAGTGTTTCTGCCCAGTGTGAAGATTCTCTCAGGTATGACAAACGCACACAGGCAGGCGGGAAGCTCTTCCGTCGAAAAAGAAAATTTTTCTGCTTTCTCCACTCACTCTCTATTACCTCACATTAGTGGGTGTACTCACTGGGCCTTTTAAGCAAGCCTTGTTTAACAAGCTGTGATAGTGAAATCCCGACATGGGTGTTGAATCACTTCTGGTTTGTGATGGTCAACACATTTACTTATCCTCTCTGTCATAAGCCGAAGCCATAAGGCATCATTATGACTTTGCATTACAGAGCAGGAGTTCCCCAGCCCTCAGCTCTCCTTCTCAGTTAGATTTGTCAGCAGGGACAGCTGATACGACAACTCCTCCTGAGCCCTGTTATCTGCAGGGAATCTGCCGTGTTCACTGGAGAATTAGGAATTGGAGCAGCACACGCCGCTCACAGATGCGACCCGTGTCTCTTTCTTCACTCTTCCTTTCCAAAGGAAATCCCTGAATCTCTTAAAAAAACAAAAACAACAAAAAAAAAAAACAAAATCAGCTTTAACCTAACCCTATGTCTATTTTATTTGTATTTGTAAAGCAACCCTTTAAAAACCTCCAGTGCCTCACTTGAAGCAAAAATAACAGATGAGCCACAACTACGTTAGATATTTTTGCTTTGGTTGATTACGTCCTCATTACATTGATGAAACAGTCTGCCATTACAAATGTTTAGACACAGCTTCAGGATTCATTTAGCTGCTAGAGAGGCATTACCACATCTGTCAGTCAGGACTGTCAGTCTGTCTGACCTCACATCATTTTCTATTAAGTCTCCTAAGCTGTTCACCCACTCACAGACGCACTTATTCCTTTTTCCTCCCAGCATTCATCTCAGGCATGCTTTCCTTTTCACCCGGTTAGTCAAAGCCTCACCAATGCTGTTTAATTAAACCTTCACTAAGTGGAACTTAAACCTCTATTGAACAGCTGGCCAACAGTAACACACGATACAACAGCGGTCATTCTCTCGGTATAGGTGAACGCCACACTTGATCTTGTCCTGGCATGATGCCACTGAAACCTTTTTTTTAAGGTGCACCGATGAAGAAAGATAAATTTGTAAAAAGTAGAATTAAACTAAGAATTAAGTAGCTGGACTAGCTGTGAAGTATTATTCATGAGTGGAGGAGTTAGTTCTGTTTACCAAGCTTGAATCACTTGGCTTTAAGATGTAATGTTTAAGTGCAGTTTTCAAAGGACTTATTTTCAGAGGATAGCTCTTCCCCACAGAGGGCTGCAGAAAGCCAGTGTTTGCTGCACTTACTCGGAGAGATCATGCCAGTTCATTTGCCAGCAACAGCTCAATGGAGGTACTGCCCCTGAGAACAAATTAGTGAAAGACCACATCAGATGCTCATTGTGGTGACAGTCAAATTTGGGAGTCTTTTTAGTTGCTAAAGGCATTCTTTGTGTCTTGTCTGGGCCCACTGTGCAGAAGTGATTCAGAGAGCCAGCGCCTATTTTTAGAGCTAATGCTGCTGTTGTGGTGAAGGATCACTGCTCATCACTGTACTCCACAGAGCACCTCTGTGATCAGACTAGTTTCTAACGCTCAGTCGATCACAGTAGTCGTCTTCCCCTCTGCTACAGGGCTCCCTAGCTGCTGTATGTGGGCTGTAGTTTAAAGAGGTCACTTGTCTGAGGTAAAACTCCTGCACCACTTGAACAGACTCTGGAGGCTTCATTATGGTATGGCATCATTGATTGCCAAAGCCTCTTTCTGATCAGGGCTGGATGGAGGTGCAGAACAAGACCAATTATTGTGTGTGTGTGTGTGCGTGTGTGTGTGTGTGAGCACACTGCTGCAGAAGTAATTCTGTTTTTGCTATTAGTGTTATTTAATTCCATTGTGGTCACGATGAGTGAAAAAAAACACATGGGCTGTATATGTATAGCATTCCTCTCCTCTTCCTCCCCCACATGGTGAATGAAATCCACGGCCCTATCAGTGCTCTGCCTTCACTCACACTGATGGAGTGTCTAAGAGGGATTTCAGCAGCTCAGTAGATTTTTTTGGATAACCATGAATCAGGCACTTAATCAAAGCAAGGAGGGGACATTGTGTTTATGTGCGGTGTGGGAAGACATGGATTTATATCCTTTTATTTGTAACAGCACAGCTACCTGACAACCAGCTTCTCCCACACCAACAATGGGGAGGTGGTAGGATTTGGGTCTCAGGTATTGTTCAGTTATTTCTTCCTGAATTGACACAAAATTGCGTTTTATCATAAAAGAACAGTTGTGCATTGCCTTGACTCCCTGTACTATGTGCACCCCAAACACAATAGAGCTTATCAGTAATTTACCAGTGGCACAGTAAACGCATTATGTAAAGATCAGAGTTTTGTAGGATCCTTTTATGAATACATTTTTCTCGTGATTAATGATGAATAGGTGTTATTTCCAGTTTTGCTCCAGCAGACACGAATGAAATGTCACAAAGCAGCTTATAGTTTAGGCCATTGTTCGTTCAATAATTGTGTTGAGAAAAGAAAACCTCATACAAGTGTGTTTGGTTCAGAATGACCTTGACTGCGGCAGACCAATAGGCACTTTCTCCTCTTACTCCTCTGCAGTGTTATCTGTTGTATCGTGCAAGTTAAAATTTCTTTTAGAGACACTGGCACAGTGGAAATATATGAAGAAAGAATGGCACACAGAAAATACAATTCCCCTGCCTTCACCAATGTCATTTTTGTACTGCAGGTTATGTGTTGAATGGGGAGGGGGGGCAATGTCGAACAAGGCCACAAGGTTCTAACAAAAGATAGGTAACATGTCTTGCTAATCATCTTTTGTTGCTTACAACAATAGCTATACACCCTGTCAAGCATGCTCACTGCGTTGAGGTTTTCTTTATTATTATTATTTTTTTTTTTGCTTTTCTTTCCTTCAACAGAACCACATGTCAAATGTCTGTCATCTTTAATGATCATGTTTTCTATTCATCTGGTCTTTTGGTCCTCTCAGTTTTCTTGATACGGTCAAAGAGAATGAAAGTAATGCTGTCAATCTGCAGAAAGGGCAGATGAGCCTGCTGAGAGCATCATAGTAAATGTGACAGGCCTCGGTTATTGGATTGAAAATATTTATTTCTCACTGCGCTTGCATAATGTCTGTTGTGGTGCATAGCTCCTAGTTTATTTAATAACCACAAGGTTATTATTTATAATTTTAGTTTTAGACATTTTTACAGGACGTTTGAGTGGGGGATCAGAAATGACGGCAATATGTTAAAAAAAAATAGAGGCTGTTCTATTGATTCATTTAGGTGATGGATCGTAAGTCAGTCAGATGATGCATGCCTGTATTGATTACTGTTCCTTGCATTGCGCATTAGTCAATAAATGTGTAGATATTCAGACGCTGATACTGTAAATCAAGGATCAACAATGGAGATGTATGACAAAATATCAGTAGTCACATGGTTTCAGAAGACATGGAAAGCTGTGACAGTTTGACAATATGCTGTATATGTTTTTAATAATGTCACTACTTGATTTGTGACATGGCCGAGGCTTGATGTTGTTGACATGTTTCACGTTGGATTTCTGTCAAGCTTGTAGTGAAGAGCAGAGGACTGACACGGTATCTGAGCAGCCTAAGCTCCTGTCCCTTTCCTCTCACACTTCTCCGCACCTTACTCATTTCATGACTCTTGAGGCCCCCCCCCCGCAGTAGAGGGGAGGGAATTGTGGCATCATGTTTCCACAGCAGTGGAAATGCAAATGCGTGGTCTGCGGACCATGGACCCTGTCGTGGAGAGACTCTGTCAAGATGAGCAGATGGTCGAGGGAATGGCATCATCCCCAAATCTGTTCCCCTCCGTCTGACCCAACGTCAGGACATAACTCTGCAAAGGTGACAAGAGCCCATCGATCTTCCCCATTTCTTCTGCCAGTGCTGTCAAGGTTGATGCATACATACATCCCTTCCAAACTCCTCACTCTGTCTTTGTTACAAGAAGTAGCCCTCTTGTGTCTTGCGCTCTGCACACAGTGTGAGATTTAAATCCGATTTCAGTTGAATTAAACCACCTTTCCCCTCAGGGTTCTATTTAAGTCCAGGAGACCAAAAGGTCATAGCTCCAAGAATAGGGTTGTCAGTTAGCAACAGCCTGTATGCTGGATTCCACTGATGGAGGTCGCTTCTTCTTTACTATACGTGTCTGTTCCTGATGGCATCTCTTTTAATTATCTCCTTGGCGCACTGGCTGGTCCACTTAGATAAGCTTCAGTATTATATTACTGGGAGCGGGGTGTCTCATCTAATGTCTCATCAATCCATAGTCATCGTTGCATTGAGTCCAATTATTGTGGTGTTTACTTTCACCCTGCAGCCACATATTTTTTTTCTATTAACTCTTACCTGTCAGCTATAATAAAATATGATTGAATCATAATATACTAAGGTTTTGAGCATTATCCTGTCTCTTTTTGAATTTTGTTCACTGAATTGGCTGACCTTGTGTGGTTTAAAAATATAATTCAAATAATGAAGTCTGAGAACATGGATTTATATATGCAAAAACAAAGCATCTCAGATATGTCTGTCACATCCCTGCCTTTGACATAACATTGTTACAGATAAAGTTACATAATGAATATTTCATGGGCAGTTGGGCAGACCCACGTGCCAGTGAGCATGTGGCTGCCTCCTTCTTTCCTATATTAAACTCTTTTAAATCTATCTGCAGGGTTAACAGATGGATAAAGAGGGAACACAAAATATGCAATATCCTTTTTTTTTTTTAGGAGCGCTGCTGTAAAAGCAACAGATTTCAATGCTTTGCTCCGTGGCTCTAAATGCTCTCCTCAGCTTCTTTTCATATCCCTCCCACCACATTGTCTCTCTCTCTCTCTCGCTCTCTCTCTCGCTCTCTCCCTCCCCCCTCCCCTCCCATCTCGCCTATGTGCACCATGCTGCTTTATGGCGAGCACAAGGCATACAGATGTAACTTTAATCCAGGCAACAGTCAGAGCAGGGAAGTGTATATGATGTTGCCCCCTTGGTAACATGCAGTAGTATTTGGTGGATTATTGCGCAGCCAGCGCAGTAGTGAAGGTGGGCTTTGAGCGGGAGATGGAAACGTCCTGGAACTGTTCTTCATGTTTCATTCTCTCCATCCTTTTGTCTGGATCTTTGTGTTTCCACTCTTAAAGCTTGGAAGCAAAGAGGTGTTATCTCTAGCACGGAGCTCAGCTTTAAAGGAAATTGCAGGACTAAATCTGCTTGTCAGCTTCTGATCAGACTCCAACTAATAGATAAAGCAAGAGGAGGAGGACACGCGGATGCATCGAGGAAAAACTCGCCACTATCCCTGATTTTATTTTCAACTCTGGTTTGTAGAAGAATTCGATTTTTCTATTCACTGAATTGTGCTGGAAGAACATTTTATGTTTGTCAACTCTGCACTGATTTGAAATTGATTTTTTATTTTCCCACCGGTGGAGGAAATGTTGTGCTTGGATTTTGATGTCCTATAGAGGAGGTTTTTGTTTTCACCTGATCAGCAGTCCTTCAGTGTGTGAATACTTTCTGATCTGCACAGACCACATGCAGGTTTTGAGACTGGGATCAAGTTGATCGCATCCTTACAGACTGAAGAGTGTCCCTCTCCTCTGTGGATCCTCAGACTTTGCTTCCTCTAAGGAGTATCAGCCACTTGGACTAATAAAAAAAAAGATTCAAGATGCAGGTGTCATTGGTGTGCACGGACCATCGTGGGGGAGTGAGTCGGAACACAGAGGACCGGTTAAACCGGCAGAATGCAAACAGCCCCAACACGGGCACTCGCAGCAAGTTCAGAGCGGTGGCAATGGTGGCTCGCAGTCTGGGACAGCTCTCGGTTCAGAGTGTGCCTTCCTCCAGCGAGCAAAGCATGAGGACGGGCATGAAGTATAGGTAGGGCAAGTAGAAACTGTTAACTGGCAAACGTAAATATGGCCCTAAAAGAAAGTAGAGGGTTGGACACCTCCAGTAGTATATTTTTAGGATATACATAGACCCACAGTGCAGTATGTTTTTATAAAATGAGCCAAACCTCACCGGTGTTAAGATTAATGACAGTTAATCTTGCCACAAATCAATGACATATAATAAAAGGGCTTCACAATAATCACCCCCCTTTCCTTTGAGCTGCACATTACTCTTTGTCTGGTATTTATACAGATTATCCTTTATATTAAGCTCCAACTTTTTTGTAGTCATTTACGCAAAGCCACAGTAGTCAGACGTTACCATTAGAGTAATGTCTCTGTCATGTTAAAAAGCCTCTGTAAGTAGAAAGAGAACAAATCCTGATGCTCTGTACAGTGATACATTTTACCCAAAGCTTTGTGTTCTGATTTGATGCTGCAGTGAATGTTTATCCTAACCCTTCACACTGCGTTGATTACTGATTTTTTTGCTTGATGGTAATGTTTACAAGTGTGTTGCTTTCATTCTGTCAGCATGCATAAAAAGTTGTATATTTTATTTAAGGGAAACTATAGCGCCCGTTTGAGCGTGGAAACCCCCATTTACGGTATCTACCATATTCCATATTGAACATTAAGCAGGGAAAGAATTTGTGTGGAAATGTCTTCTATTTTTTGTATTTGCCTTCTGCTTCTTCTTCTTCTTTCAGCCCCTTTAGGGGTTGCCAAAGCAGATCTTCTGCCTCTATCTTGCTCTATCCAATGTGTGGTGAATTATTCAAATTATTCAGGCTTTTATACAGGGGCGAAAAAAACCCAAACACGTATGAAGTGGGATATCTTTCAGGCATATGCAGGAGCTGTGAGTAGAGGCGTAAATGGCAATTGGACAGTCACGGGGAGAGCAACTAATCTGTTGACAGTATCAGTGAAGATATTAGTTTCTGTGCGTGGTAAGGTAGTAACATTGAGATGTGCAGTAAGCTGCCGATTAATGTGATGCGTCTGCCTCACCATTCAGTCTGTCGGGGGTTAATAGGCAGTAATAACCTGCAGTCAGTGTATTTTCCCATCTGTCAACTCCACCTATCGTAACAATTGTTTGACATGAAATATTCATTCTGAAAGATGAGCTTTCGGCAGAAAGCTGCATGTTTATATGTATCATGTTCTGGCACAACCTGCAACCATTTCAATATGTTTACAGCTTGTCATAATACATGGTTAGATATATTTGTTTTTTTCACAATAGAAGAGCCTTATGTGAAATTCCTTCAAAGCAGATTTATTTTATTTCTTTTTTTGGGGGGTGTTTGTGATGAGGTGCAATTAGTGGTATGTCGATTGTTGACTAAGGAGCTGCATCTGATTTGCTCGCGGCAGGCCACACTGTCATTATTGAGGCTAATTATATTGAATGAGTGAAATCATTTTCATCTGGGGGGGGGGGGGGGTGAGCGTCTGTTCGTGTGCTTTGCTTCTGTTGTGTGGACTAAAATACATAAGGCTGTGTGTATGCGTGTGAATCCGGCCTGTGTGATGTAAACTGAAGGTAATGCAGTTCTATATGCAGCTGCCTTACTGCATAACTGCTTACATGCAAATCTTAGGCTCATATGTTTATGAACTGAGAGAACAGAGTGCTTTAAGAAACTGAATGAACGAGAAGGGAAGGAGAGAGCGCTAATGTTCATTCTGGTGAAGGCACTATGCCCAAGAGGAAATCAGGCTGGAATTATCTGTCATGTCAGTCAAATTTGCCTCTTTGGATGTGAATCTTGCAAGCCCCTCTAACGGCAACATATTTCTCTTATCATCCGCAAGCCCAGGATTTGTTTTCCTCTGTTAGAATTTTTCATTTTTGCCCTTTTGAGAGCTGAAGATGTTAGTTTTGCAGCTGTACTGCAAAAGAATATAGTTAAAGGTGTCTTAACCACCGAACAAAACTTTGTGCGATTATCCACGCTGCAGAAAAGCTGCTCAACATTCAGTCTGTGCCTCATTTGCATACAGTTCGCCTATCTCTTTCCTTGAATGGCAGTCTTGAGATTCAATCACGACTGTCGGAGTACATCCGCAGGCAAGGTGGCATTTTCCGTTTGAAGTGACTTTATCCACGAGACCAAGGAAAGCATCAAAGTGAATGTCTTTTCAAGGTGTGGAGGGATTGCAGCAGCTTTAGTGCACTGCCTCAACAGAGAGTGAGCTGTTCTGAAATTCGATCCTTGGTCTGCATGGCTGGACGGTTTAAAATCATCAAGCTCGGCTATAAGAGCCCGCACCACCTCCAAGGAATGATTAAATGGCTTCAGTCAGGACTGAATTAATGATGCACACAAAATGGCTTATGATTATGTAAAGTAGTCTCTCTCAGGGAATGGAAGGATATCTGAGACTGGTGAGGCCTTACGGGTGGGGAGTCGTTCCTGTCAGAGCCATGCTTTTCAATCTGAGAGCAGCTCTTTACTCAATTGATCAAACTTGGGGAAGTTTCTCTCGGGACTGAGTTGCATTTTTTTGGGCTTAGTTGTATAAAACAAACTGCTGCATAGTAAGACTGCATATCACTTTTCAGTTGGACTGATATTTTTGAGCTTTGCTGCACTTTGTTTCCGCTACAGAAAGCATTCTTTACTGCAGATGCCGTGTAATTCGGAGCACTAACCTCCTCCTGGGTATAAATCTACACATAACTTGCCTCAGTCCTGAATCCTCACATTTCTGGAGGTCCACCCTGTTGGTTATAGCATTGACAGTAAGTCACGGTCCCAGTAAATAGCTACTGGCATTGTTGTGTAAGTGGATGACATTTAAATCCCACCACAGCAGTGACTGAGACAGGAGACACTTTGTAAAAATGCCAATTTCTCTGAGTTATCATTTGTGAGTCCACCTTTAAATGAGTTGATGTATCAGATGGCAAAAATGAAGAGAGAAATGTGAGGAGGTTGGCAGCACAGTGAGACTGAGCGATGATTTAGGGTTGTTTAAGGTTGGGTGACAAAAGCCGTGGGTGTGAGACTTGTGGGTGCATGCTGGGATGTTCGTCTCCAATCTACGGGTTCCACGGTGACTCTGAAATAGGCCGTAATAATCAAACAGAATTAACGCAGAGCCGCAGTTCTCTTTGTCACTATGATGTAAATACTAAGATTCGTGTAAGCCACAGATTTCAACCGTAGCCACTTAAGGTATCATCTTAAATGTGCACACATTCACCATCTGCTTGCTCTGTGCGTGTGGAGAGAAATGACCAAATTATGGGCTGGATAATTTATTGATTTAGGATTGAGTTTCACTGAATGCACTCGGATTCTTCTGTGTGGCAAGTAGCATGGTGGAGTTATTTTGAAGTATTTAGCTTACGTGTCTGTAAGTGTGTTTGCATGAGAGACACGCACACGCGTGTGTTATGCTGAAGGAGAAAACGAAGACAGCTGTTGTTTCTTTGCTTCACTAAAGCATGCATGTGTGTGTTTCTTAGTGCCGCTCTTTTTCTGTGCATTTGTTTACTTAAATGCTTTAGAAATAGCCTAGTGTGTATTGATTTTGTTGTACAGTTTGAAGAATAACACATTCTGAATTCACTCATTCATGTTATCAGTGTTGTAGTCACTCGATTCATATTGTTTCATAATAGTGTAGGCGTACAGTTAAGGAAGGGGTTATTTATTTTTATAAATGATTGTTAATGTTTTGACAATTAAATATGTACGTCCAAGGGAAGTATTTTAACCTTTAGTGTGCTGTTAAACAATTTTAGCACTGAAAGCATTGAGACAAAAGTCATATCTGAACTGAAAATGTAGTTTTTTTGTTTACCAGCAAGATATTCTCCTTACAGGCTTTAATCAGGTCTGCAACAAACAACAGTAGTTTTGTTCTTACACTATCATTACTTTACATTGAAAGTAATGTAATGTACATTACTTTCAGTCAATTGTTTGGTATATGGAATATGCGGAATATATGAGATGATTTGTTTGGTCTGACCAGCAGTTCCAAGAGATATTCAACTTACAATTAGAAAAATATTTGAATTCTCAAAGATCAGACCAGGGTATTAGGGCCACTTTTCTTAAAAGAAAAGAAAAAAACATTTATGTTTTTTAAAATAATTGCCAACTAATTTTCTAAACAGAATAATGTGTGCAACCTTCCTCCAGTTAATTAAGTTCAGATTTCTTTCACCTTTTAAAAATAATGACTCTTCAGTTGGAGAGACTTTCAGTGTGCTTTGATCAGTGTGCTTGTGTGAAAGCATGCTGGGTAGTTAGAGCACAAACATACAGTTTAAGAACCGTTGCGTTAGATGTGGAATTCCCCACTGGTTGCAGTAAGTCTCTCTCTCGCTCTCTCCCGCTGTCTCTCGCTCTCTCTCGCTCTCTCTCGCATCTCCAGCATATAGCAGATTTTATCGCTATGGGCAAGTGGCAGATTTATTCACAGACAAGAGCTTCTGAATACATCTAAGTTAGAGGAAAAGCAAATTTAGCCTGAAGAAAAACCCACTGTCCCGGCAATCTGTTTATAAATCATATTAAACTGTCTTTAAGGGTTTCATGGCTTAATGGCTTTATGTTTCCTGCTGCTGCTTCATGTATGAAGTTTTATTTCCACACTCAAATTAAATCACATTTGATCTTGTAATCTTGAACAATAAAAATGAATATGTAAGATGAAAGTAATTGCATGACATGGTTTTTTACAGTGTTCTATTGCTTTCGGGCTTCTCTTGATGGAAGCCTCTCTTTATCCACTTTCTTGTGGGCAATGTTCAACTCTTGCCTTAAAACCACATTTCAACTTTAAAGCGTTTCTTTAGTCGCAGTTGATTTTTTTTTTTTTGTTGGCAGCAAGTAAGCAGAGGCTGGTGTGATGTGCATAACAAAGAATACAATCATTCATCCGATAACACCGAGGTAGACTGGAGGTGGTTGGATAAAGAGGAATCATTATGCTGTATCAATTAATACATAGGAGCAGATATTAATTAACATTTAATTTGGGGTTACTGATGATACTGTGTCCAAGCAACTTTTCAGGCCAAAGTCGTTTCTCTTTTCTTGTCTTATTGGGACATCTTGAGATTTTCTGTTGCTTCATCCCCTCCGGTATTTCTTTAAGTTATAATAGATGTTTCATAAACCTGAATGGAGGAAGAAACCACCTGCTGTGTAAGTGAGTGTGTGTTTTTTTTTAGTTTTGGTAGTATTAATAGTTCAGCTCATCATGTTTCTTTTTACAACCTTGTGACCCTGTTTGCTCATTCATCACCCTCTTCCATCCCCTGACTTCCCAAACTTCAAACTACTATTTCTGACGCTGTCGTCCTTATCCCTCTCACTGTGTGCTCACTTGTACATATCCAGTGTTATTCTTTGGTTTGGATAAAAGAACAGTTTCAAGACATAGACATAGGCATGATCAGCATGTAGGTGATGCCCTGTATACATGAGGCAGTGGGTGTGATGCATCCCATAAGACAAAAGCCAAAACAAGAGGATCAATCAATTAGATAAAGAAAAATGGATTCATACCAGGATTTGCCAATGTGCTGTAGACTTGTGAGTCATTAATGTGTTTTAAATCTTCTGATTCAACATAATGAAAGAAAGTTACTCTTTGAAACTTTGCGAATTGTATTACTTTTTTTGCACTTGGTATTTACTTTGCAGCTATGTTGTCCTCAAGACTGTTGGTTGTAGGTGTTCTTTGTGGTAATATACCGTCTATGTACACTGTAACTAGAACGTTAGTAATCATACATGTCTCTCTTGCTCTTATAATAGAAAAAGTAAAATAGGAAATGATGCAATCCAACATTCATAAACTCATAGAGTTTAAAGATCCTGTAAAGAAAATTCTCCTTTTCTTGTCTTCTTACATATAAATATGTTAGAAAATAGTGGCTTTGATCATGTAAAAAAAAAAATTCATGTGTAGAGTAAAGAATTGCGGAGTTAAAAATGTCCTCTCCAGGAGTCTTTTCTCAAAATATGGCTTCATGACACACAGGAGCCACAATTAGCATAACTCCTCCTCAAACACGGTGTTGATATACAAGCTCTCTGCACCTTTAACTGTGATCTCCCGTTCACTCGTGAGTCACTGCAGCTGCTCTTACACTTGCTGAGATCTTTGTCCTGCATGTCTTACCAGAATATACAAACACACAGAAAACACACAGCTGTGAGGATACAGGTGCTGCTGTTAAAGAGGGAGGGAGGGAGGGAGGAGGACGGCTGCTAAACTACCTCTGTTTATGTGCAACCTGTCGTTAAACTGCCACCAAAATGGTGACAATGTCACTCCTCTACATGTTATCGCAGTTTTTACGTTAATATTACGTACAAACATTGACGAACTGCGACTTTCGCAGACTGGTTCCCACAAAGTCAGAAATGATATATATTTTTTTAGATTATCCATCTGTCGGTCTCTCTTTTCATCTCATTGTTATGATCCACAGTATTTCCACACCCTGAGGGAATGTCTGACTCTGGCACAAGCTTTCACTTCAACTTAGTCAAGGTGGCTGTGACTTCCCAAAAGGTCTTTTGATTGCACAAAGATTCATGCACTTACATAATTAAATGTTATAATATATATTATAATATAACAAATGTGTTTCAATAAATGACAAAGATGAAAATGTGCTTTCTGTTGTTAATATCCCTAACCCACTGTTTATTTTCGTAATCGTATTTCCCTCAAAAGACAATAATCCAGCAGTCGTTAATCTCATAATCACCAATAATAGTAGTCGTCTGGTATTCCCTTGGTATTGTTGACCTTGGTGGAAAGAGAATAATTTGCCCTTTTGTTAAACAGCTGCCAAAGTCAGCAGCAGAGCTGAGTGATGGACTCGGACTCGTAGAATGCATTGTGTCAAGTAACACGGTCCGCGTGTAAACAAGCCACAAATAGATCTGCAAGCCATCCTTAATTAAATAAACCAACATAATAAAATGAGAACACTTGTCCTTGTCCCTTTGGGCTTAGTACTGATTGCATTAGAGAGGTGAGTAAAATGTTACCCAGTTTTTGACGCAAACGGGCAAAACTGGTCATGTGCTGTGGTCGCCACATTCTGGGGATCCTGTCTGACTTTGTCTCTGCGGCTCCAGTGGGTTTGCTGTCCTGCACTGTACCTGCCTCCTTCATTATTGAAGAGGTTGTGATAGAGATGACTTTACCACTGTGGTTCATGTCTGCTGAAACTCAGCGGTAACCCGACCCCCTCGCAATTACAGGACCCAGTAGAGGGTCACTGCAGTATTCAAAGCCAGTCCAGTAAAATATTGAATACAACAGTGTGTTGGCAAAGAGACGGTGAGAACAAAGGCAAGGGCATGAGATGTGTATTCTGAGATCCTTGTAACTTATTTTTAGGCCTGGAGAAGTGCTTAATTCTGCTGGTACCACACGTGCTGTGTTCATAGTTACTGTAAAACATGCTCATGCAACACTGACACAGGAAGTTTCCCTTTGTGATATGCTCTAACACATGCTGATAAAAAGATGCAACTCAATACGCATGACATTTGTTCTTACTTCATCTAATTAGACAGGTTTTTTAAGTCTTCAGAATCACCATCTGGCCACTGCTCTGTTGACGTTATAAAATTTAGTTTATCTTTGTTTAGTATTTAATGCTTTTTTCTTCCTTTCCTTATTTCTACTTGTCTACCTTGTTGTGACTGTTGGCCGCTGTAACACTGCAAATGTCTTATCTTGTCTTATCTTAAATTGAAAGTTCAGAGGCTTCACCTGCAGCCATGCTTCAGTCACAGTGGTGTCCACTCATAATGTGCTGTACTTTATCTCATATTATCCTCTAAATGGAAACATTATTGACAGAGTTGCCATGATGTGCTGTTGAAGAAACCTGAAACTAGTGATTGCGACCATTAACTCATCAGGAAAAATGTTTACTGACGTCATAAATCGAGTGAGAAGTAGACTTTTTTTTATTATTATTGTTATTTTGTTTTTTGTTACCAATGAAATTACTCCCTTGTGGCTTTTAAATATACTTTTACTTCCTATTTGGCTACAGAAGAGCTGAGGGAACTAAGTCCATTTTTTATATACGGTCTATAGGTTTACTATGTATTTTTATATTTAAATCTGGAACTGTAAAAGACTCGGATCACTGTAAAATGTACAGTAGCACAACTGTGTTTTAGAACCCAACCTTGCGAGTTTTACAGCGTCTAAAGAGCACAAACGCAGTGAGGCAGCAAATACAGTGTAGATATTTTGCACTAATGTTCGTCTGTCATTAAAAACACCCACAAACAAACTCCGCTGACAATTTCACTCAGTAAGCGGCTTTTGGTTTCGGAGATGCAGAGAAGAAGCCCCCTCGAGGGGGTATTTTACTCGTGCAATTAAGAGGCAGTTAATTGTAGAGCGGCTCCAGTGGTTTGCTAGAGGGGACTGGTGTTAATGTTGTCACTACAGTGCAACATGAAGGCATGTGCTCCCATCAGAGTGTCTTATCACTCTGTGTTTGGTTTTAACTTTTAAGTCAGCTGGTTCCTTTTTCGATGTCATCACCAGGCTCTTGGATTCTAACTGTAACACGATTACAGACCTCACTGACCATATCAGATTTCTTTTTAATGAGACTCTTTGTAGATAATAAGTTGGACACACTAGCAAAATGCATGTAGTGGATGTGATTTAATTGTTTTTGATTTTTTTTCCTCTAATATGCTGCCTCCTGACTAAGAATATCGAGTAAAATAATATACAGACTCTTCAGTGGTATGTGGAACTAATGTATCGGGAAAATTTTTTCTAAAATAGAAGGTATATGGAGATCCGACACAGAGAAACTAAGAGCACTTAAAGCTGTGAAGAGCAAATTTCCAGCTTCCTGTCCAGATTTTCATATTTACTTTAATTTAGTTTTTGGACTTTGTGTACAGACCACACTGAAAGATGTGTTTTGTTACTCGTGGCAGTAGTCTTATCATAGCTTCACAAAACACCCACACTCGCATATACTGTAGCCCTACACACACTCACAGTGTATGTGTGTAGGGCTACATGTACGGTATACAACATACCTGACCTCTGTCTTTCACTACTCCTTTTCATTTCAGCCTTCTGCCTATACAGGCAGTTTTATAAAAAAGCATGTTGGAAATCCTCCCACATACTTACTTTGACTCTTGCTCATGTTACATCATTCGTGTTTGCAACATTTCTTTTTCTTTTTAACATTGCCAGCATATCGTAAATCAGGCTGACCAGAACTAGAGCATTTTTAATTGTGTGTTTTAATAATTTCTTAGCTCATAAACATTTGGAATTGTTTTTTTTTTTCTATTGGCTTCTCCCTCTATCATCAAGTTGTATATTTATCCAAGGATACACTGACATTTTGCTCTCTGAATAAACTAAGGGAGACAAGTTAGTTCCATTATGATGTTATCTTTTTACCAGGATCCTTTAGGCGTCACATCAAATATTAAAAGCTTGTATTAAAGAATCAAAGACCCAACCAAAACTGTCATTATTAACAGAGGAGGGGCTGTCTGGGCTGCGATAGGCTCTGAGATGCCAGCTTTAGCTGTTCTGAGTAGTCGAGCTACCACGTTGCTCAAGGGGATTTTAGTCAGATGGCAGTTGAGGCATCCTAGTGTGCTGTGTGAAATTTCACTGGATGTCATGGTGGGACTGTTTAAGTCCCACTCCTTCTCTCCTACTCTTTCCTGACATTTCTTTGCACACACAGTGTATATATATATATATATATGTATGCACACACACACACACACTCTCATTGTCAACTCCTTGTGGTGTCCTTCGACTGTGATCGTAAGCTTCCGCTTCATAAAGGACACACTGTTCATGAATTACAAAAGCACAAACTACAGTATATTTGATCATGTAATGTACTGTGCAAAGGTCTTACACTATTAGGTTTGTTGTTATAGCAGCGCTATAATGGCCATATAGTATAATTATTTCTCAGTCACTTTATTGGCACTCAAAAAAACATGCAAACCATGTATTCAGTTTTAATATAACACATTTGATGTATCCGACAATAGGACGACCCTGGCTCTCTTAAAGCTAGAGTGGAATCCTAATTTATGTTACTGGTAAAACCTGTGTATGTCTGCATTGGAAAAAAAGTCTATTATGCTTTTATATAAGACTATACATAACTTTGTCACATCATTCCAGTCCAAATGCAAATGATCTAAAACATTGTGATGCTATATTAATCTATCAACCAATTAAACATTACCATGCTGCTGCTTCATGTCCTTTTCCAATTTTCACAGCCACCAAGATATCACAAATCACTGCCACCCCTCAGTGCTGAATAATGTGAATGTTTTTCTCTCTGTTTTTGATAGAAACCTTGGAAAGTCGGGCCTGCGTGTGTCCTGCCTTGGATTAGGTAGGAGTTTCTTCTTTGTTTAGACACACTAACATACTTTTCTGCAGTTTTGAGATGGACAAGTAACATGTTATCTTAACGGATAACATAAAAACAACGTACAATAAAATACAAGTTTAGTAACAAGTTATTTTGCAGTACGTGCAGTACACACAGTATATAATGCGCCGTGACTTGCTCGTCTGTGTGAACACGTGTGTCTGTGTGCTTTAACACTTACACCCACCTGCCTGTCATCCTCTTTAGGAACATGGGTGACGTTTGGTGGACAGATAACAGATGAGGTGAGAGCAGATGGATTTTTGTCATCTTCCATCAGTCAAGGGTTTGGAAATGGAAACCAACCACATGATCTGGCAGCTCCCGGGAGGCTGTAAACAAACTGCAAAAGAGAGTTAACAGCAATTTGCAACAGCTATTTGTTACATGAAGGCAATTCATTGCATCTTGAGTGCTAAATTAAGTGTCAGCTGTTTTAATAAACAATTTTTAATCATTAAAATGAAACTTCCTGATTTTTCGTCATCATTTCAAGGTTTGACAACTAATCAGTTAGTTGAGAAATGATATGACGGATTAATCGATTACAAAAAAATAGCTGTTGTTTGCAGCCCAACTCTCGGTCTTCAATTTCAAGAAATTGAAAAGCCATCGCTCCTCACATGAGTAATCTCTCACCCCATTGTTTCCCCTGGCTGTTCCTTCTCCCCTGCTCTATTAACAGATGGCAGAGCAGCTGATGACTCTGGCTTATGAAAATGGCATCAATCTGTTTGACACAGCGGAGGTCTACGCTGCTGGAAAGTGAGTATATCCTGTGCCATGGCTCATTTATCACTGAGCGGCAACACAGATTATTATGAAGCTGCTGCTGTGATTAATTAAATTACTATGCAGAGATTACAGACTAGTTTTTGTGCTTGAGTATTGACATCAATTACATGTTATATTTGATGTATTTTGTTGTGTGAGTCTTCGAGAACATCTGCCACCAACCCAGTACAAACACAAGTGAATGAAATTATGTTCAAGCTGCTTCAGAATTGAAAGTAACAATGTTTTTGGACAGTTTAAGAAAGGAAAATTAGATTGTTTTGAATGAAACATTAATGCCATGTGTCCATCAAGTTCCGTCCTCTTCTTGTGTCGTGGTTTACTTTTATCCTAATGAACCAGCTCCTTAATGGATAGAAGCCAGCCTGCATTAATCCCCAGTGCTTTGTTCCCCTCCCAGGAAAGTGTTTAGAAATTGGCAGTGTACATGTGTGGAAACTTAACTTCTGCCAGCAGATTTCTTTGCATTTATTTCCAATTGTGACAAAATGTAGTTGCAGTGGACTGTTAATGGACAGTCAATGACTATAGTCTCTCTCTCTCTCTCTCTCCTGGAAATATTTATTTAATAATTGGACTTTTGTTGTTAACTCCTTCTTGTCATTGTTGTCATAACATTCCTGAGAGTTCATGTTCAAGGACTAGATTTAAATTTACTGGACAGCTAGTGATGATGTTTATATTTAACCTCCCGACAGCAGCCCTGTGTTGCCTTATTACTATAAGTAGTGATGGTTTAAATTCTAGCTTGGATTAATCTGGCTTTGTAGTAAATTGGGCGCTTTGAAATAATCTAAGGGATTATCCTTTTGCGAACACTATCTCTTATTAACAGCACCAAGTCGTTTTTTTAATCCTCCCAAGAATATTCTGGTTTATGTTTGGCGAGATGCACCAGATTACCACTGTCTCAGAGAAGACGTTTCATATTCCTATCTCATCGAGCGCCTCGATGTCATCAGACGTTCACTTTTTTCCCTTGTTTTAGTCGTCATGCTTCCACGAAACGAAACACAAATCACTGGAAAGCACAAATCTGTTTGACGTTGCAAATGTTTTTGTGACAGAATGTCACTTGGCTCCATGTGTGCTGCACAGGTGTTAATCCTAACAGCTTCCCGCGCAAACCAGTGCTGCCACTGAGGAGCTTATATTAACTCTCCTGTGCACCCACACATAGACACAAGGAGTAGAACAAATCACACACTTTGCAAATCAGAATGGAGAAAACCTTTTATGTTAATTCCTTGGTTTGACTTCCTGTGATTTCAGTCTGCCTCAGAGAATAAGAGCAGGTGTCGGTAGCGGAAGTACAATCGGCTGCTGTGGTGTTAATTCTGTTTTGCGACTGTGAACAGAGAATTGTAAGCCGCGCTTATTCTCCTCGACCTGCTTATACACCGCATTTGGCACGTTCCGCCTGTTTGTTTGACATATTTGTCCTGGCTTAGCTCTACAAAGAAGGAAAAAAAATAATGTTTAATTATAATTATTAAGTGTTATTCTAACCACTGAATCCATCCCAGCTTGAAGGCCTTCTCTGAAATATAAATAAATACTTTTAATTGCTTAAAAAAACATTGCGCTCATCCCATGTAGCGATTTACAGCATTTAAAACTGTGTGTCGTTTGCAGACAAAACAAACAAATCCATCTTCGTTCTCATTCAGACTCATTCATTTTTGCTCCAGATGCAGAGTAAAAGCATGACACTGTGTGTGAGCCCAGTGGCAAATTGGTAGCACAATTACACAGAAATCTGAGAGTAATAACATACTACAAAGCCACGAATAATCCAACATTATGTCATCACTTGTGCTGTAAGTCATAACACCGACTTGACACTGAAATAGAGATCTAATTATGGATGAGGAAAGTTAACCTGCTCAAGGCGCCAGGCACCTTATGTTTCAACTCTCAAATGACTCTCTTTTCTGAAGGGCAACACGCAGACAATCATGTGGGGATTTGCCAGAGACACACATGCACACACTGTTACACACATGATTGCTCTCACGGGAGAGGTGAATTCTGGCCGTGTAGAAAAGTGTGCGTCCAGCTGGCAGGGACTGAAGCAGCTTGTACAGTCATGGTGCAGGATCTCTACTTTACTCCTGCTGCTTGTTTGACTGTACCAGATAATTACATCATAATCTGACACTAGACTAATCCAATCAGAATGGCCACAGCTCTGTAAATACGATCCAGGTTAAACATTAGGTGATAGTCGAGTAGCTTTTGTGTATTACAACATTTACAGGTTACAGCAGGAAAAGTAGAAAAGTTGGTGTTTCTTATAACATTATTGAGGACTCTGTTCACTGTCTTTTTATTCTTATTAGTATTATTATTATTTTTTATACATGTGCCTTTCCTACTGTGAACAATAAATCTGTTTTATATCTGTTTATATATCAGCTCAAGCATTACACAGACTTTGTACTGAGGAGCAGAGTTAAGTCCTTTAACACACCTGTTCAGCTCTTCTGGATTATGTCTTGAAAAGGTTGTGGTGCATCCTTGAACGTTTCAATTAAAAAAAAAAGCTTAAATGGTTTGACTTCTCCAAAATCTGACCATTTGACTCACTCGTGCACCACTATGCCAACCAGTCAAAGGTATAACATTCACAGGAAGTACTGTATACAGACATGTCAACGGTATACTGCAAGTTATTAGTAGTCCTGTTTGAGCTCATTATAAAACTTCCCGATTACCTCGCCTGCCTGACTGGACTCACTACTGTCACAGTATTGACACAGCCACACTGTGACGGACAGCATCACTAATGCGCTGTCATTTTCTTTTTTTAGATGAATTCTGGTCATTTTGAGAGGAAATCACTTGAAAAATAAAACATTAATAAGTTAGCTTCTTGTTATGAATGCAGCCATAATTAAACCCACCCAAAAAGTTGTAGTGGCTGTGTTTTTAATGTAGTTTTCAGAATTGTTGATATACATTGTGTACATGTATCTACATTGAGGAGTTGTATTGTGAGGAGGGGGAGTCCGGGGAGGATTATTTGTTGGGCTGAGAGTACTGAGATATCTGACTGACAGGTTTCTGCACAGCTCTAATGAGCCCCGTGTTGAAAGTAACGTCACTCATTATCACCCTGTGGCTGCTAATGAGTGACAGGGGCAGTTCTACAGAACAGCTGGGCTGAGGGCCCCGCAGACTGACTGTCCAGGCAGCTACTTTACTCTCACCAGTCACAGACACATGTGCTTTCCATCCAAAGCTCCATTTTGTATGATACATTACGTCGTCAGGGTTGTTTTTTAATTTTTAGTATACGGCTTCAAATAATCTCTGTGACAGTCGAGGTGTTCATATCTTTCCTGGACTATCTTTATCTGATCCTCTCTCCGTCTGCTTTGCAGGGCGGAGGTGGTGCTCGGAAACATCATAAAGAAGAAAGGATGGAGGTATGAGACACCTTTTTTAATTTTGTTTGGTGTTTTAATTTCCGTCCCAGCCAGGCTTCCTAATCTCTCATCATCTCCTTCCTTACTGGGAGGCTGAGTGTTGTGAACTGGAAAGGTAAGATAGGGAGATGAAAGATTAATGAGGGCCTGTGTCTATCCACACACTCCCGTGTCCCTCCTCAAAGATGCAGAAGAACGGTTCAGCTCCACGTGCCTCGTCTTTGTCTGTGTCCTGGATTGGCATTTGTGTAGCTCTATCACGTTAAGACGCCCACAGCACTCATTCACTGGTGCTGGCCAAGTTCTGGCACAGTCACACTTACTGTGGAATGTGGGTGAGTGTAACTTTGAAGGAATAACTTTAAAGTGCGCGGTTACTCAGAGTATGTATCCGAGCCTTGCATCCTACACTATAGTGGTACAGTCTGTGTAAACACCAACACGGTTTTTTTTTTTTTATTTCTGCGATGACTCTCAGCGTTTGCTTGCTGTTGTGACATATGTGCTTTCACTTTCCATTTTCCAGACGTTCGAGTCTAGTGATAACAACGAAAATCTTCTGGGGTGGAAAGTAAGTTTCATCTGCTTGCCTCTGAATGAGAAATGCTCCTCTTGCACAGTTTTTTTTTTTTTTTTCTCCACTTAGATGATTCTGGAGATAGGATCATGTGTCATCTGAACTGATCTGTCAGGTGCTCTCAATAAACCTGAGACATTTATTAGATCATATTTCACATGGGGGCATTTGATGTATTTCATGCTGGATGGAGAGATAGTTATTTTTTTTATATATATATATATATATATATGTATGTGTGTGTGTGTGTGTGTGTGTGTGTGTATATATATGTGTGTGTGTATATATATATATGTATGTGTATATATGTAAATTTGTGTGTGTGTATATATATATATATATATGTATATATATATATATATATACATATACATATAAAAACATGGGTATATGTATACTGAGTTTTGTTTTTCTGTTTTATCCAGAGCAGAGACCGAAAGAGGTTTATCCCGAAAACACATTATAGAAGGTAAGAAGGAAAGTTCCAAATAACTGGATTAAACACTTCATCAAAGAAACACGCCTGACATACACTTGGCTTCGTTCAAGTTACCAAGAAACATTTCTTGCGTTAACACGGTAAACTGTTTATAACATCATTTCTCTTGGGCGTATTTGAAGATCATGTTAATGAAAGACAGCTGAGATTCACTACTTATTACTAACCCTGCTTCTTATTTCTAGGTTTAAAAGCCTCTCTAGAAAGACTGCAGTTAGACTACGTGGATGTAGTTTTTGCAAATAGACCAGACCCTAATACACCCATGGAAGGTAATTGTTCTTTTTGCCTCCACTTTGTGTTTAATCACTTTTCATTCATTTGCTTTCTTCTTTTCATGCTCTCTCTCTCACTCTATTTAACCATGTTTTCCTTATGTTTTGTCATATTGCACATAACAAATGCTCTTCTTTTCAGTCTCCATGGTTACCGCAACGTGAAGACTTAAACCTCTTGTAACTAAAATGTCTATTTTTAAATGTTGTGGGTTGTCCTGGCGCTCCTGCCTCCACAGTTAGAATTGGGATGGATACTGATCCTGAAGACCTTTTTAAATGGCAAAGTGCTAACTGTGTGTAGGCTCAGCTGGTCACAAGGTATCCATCCGCTCTAGTGTTGGAGCTCCTCTCCGGGTTCGTGTAGGTCACAGGTCATCTTCCGTGCCTTCATCGGCTGATGCTTCATCCACTCTGGCTCTTTCACAGTATTTAAGCATCTTGTCAGGCAGGAGTCGTGGGTGGTGTTTGATGTAAAAGTCCAGTGCAATTCTTTTGCCTTTCTGGCCTTTTTTTTTCTTTCTTTTTTTTCCATGGCTTACAGTTGACGTGGACAGCTCTGAATCTTCAGTCTTGAAATGCATAGTAGTAAAAGCATGTGGTGTATTTAATTCTAGCTATAGCGAAAGGTCAATAAAGGAGGTCAGCAGCTTTTCTGTTTCTGTCCGTTTACAGACAAAACCTTTTAAGTCAAGAGCTGGGGTTTTTTAGACCATGAGCTTTCATAAACGGTACATCGACAGTAGTTGGATAGATGAGTGATGACTGAGACCTGGTACACCCCTGTATATTATAGTCAATGATTCCCTGCTCATTATCTTGCATGTCTGACATTTTGGCCGCGTACAAGCAAATTTAATCATCTATGGAATGTATTGCAATCGAATAATGTCAGATATATCACTGCTGTCACACAGGGTCCGATCTGTTGACTTTAAATATAGTGAGGAGTTGACAGAAAAACAGGACTTTTTCTATAGTTGAATATTTTGTGTGATCTGATTTTTTTTTTTTTTGCTTATTTTTTGTTGCAGATAAAAAAACAGACAGATCTTTTTGATTTAGATCAAGTATTTTAATTCACAAAATCAATTCTCAAGTCCATTTGAATTTTAAATGATAACAAACAGGTTTATGAGAAGATAGAATAAAAGAAACTGATATAAATCTATTAAGATCTCAGGATGTTGACTGCTATACAGCGAGATATAGAGAACATAATGACAGCAAATTGTAACCATTTTCCGTGTATTTTTATTTGCAGAAACGGTCCGAGCAATGACCCATGTGATAAATCAGGGCATGGCCATGTACTGGGGAACTTCCCGCTGGAGTCCAATGGAAATAATGGTGAGTCCCTTTCACACTCGGCACAGAAGGCATCGTCAACTAAGACCCATAACGTCTGACTTCTGTCGTAAGCAGGAAAAGACACCATCAGCTTTAATTCTACTAACTATCCACAGTATCTGTGTCTCGTCTGCTCAGCAGCTTGCTGTTCATTCTGAAAGTTAGGTTAGGTAAACTCCTCTACTGCTCCTGAGGTTTAAGCCTTTAAGTCCACACATACTTGGTACAAATATTATATGTACTGTAAAGAAAAATGGGGTTTTTTTCCCCATCAATCTCATGCTGAACTGTTAACAGTAGGGGTTTAGGACACCGTTCTGTTTTGCACTGTTATGAGCAACGTTGTGTCTCTCTCTTCCATGTTTCCCTGTAGGAAGCATACTCGGTGGCACGACAGTTCAACCAGATTCCTCCCATCTGTGAGCAGGCTGAGTACCACATGTTTCAAAGAGAGAAGGTGGAAGTGCAGCTACCTGAGCTCTTCCATAAAATAGGTGAGCGATCACAAGGCGTGTGATTGAGTATTATCAGATATCTCCAAACACGTCAAGATCCAACGATATGACTAATGACTAAAATACCTCCTTGACTTCTATGCTAGCGCCCCCTACAGCTCCCCATCCACATCTGCTGTGATATTCTATTAATTTCACTGTAGAAGAGATTAAATGATGTATATATCGGTTGTCGTCCCAAGCACTGATATATTAAAAGTCCAGTATCGTGCATCCATACATTAGTGATCATGTGTTTGTGTTCTCAGGTGTGGGGGCCATGACATGGTCACCACTGGCCTGTGGGATCATCTCAGGGAAATATGACGGCAGGGTGCCTCCCTACTCTCGGGCCTCTCTGAAGGTAGACAGACTTTCTTACTCTCTTTGTGGTTCTCTTTTTTTCCTCTCACTTTAATGATCTGTGCTTCTGTCACCATTGTGATGTTTGCTGGTTGTTGTGTTCATCGTGTGTTTGTGTCTTTCAGGTTCTGTAGCACTGTGCACGCTCCCACGTATCTGTGTTGTTTCAGTGCCATGTTGAAACCCTGCACATGTTTACCTCTTCACTATCAGTGCTGTTAGACACTGTTTGCCCTTCTGGTGTCACCTTAACGCGCATGAGCACAAACAGTGCATGTGCACAACGGCGCACTCACACAGAACAGTGACAGTGCCCCGTGTTTGCACAATGAAGGAATTGTTTTTATTTTGACTCTTCACAGCACAACACTGAAACGGAATAATTCGATGAATTTCCTTATTTATCGAAGCAAGTAATGGAAAAAGTCAGTGGAATATTTCCTTTTAAATTACAAACTGAACTCAGTAAATGGATGTGGTTTGATCAGCAATCACACGCCACACATTTGTGTCTAATTTTATCCAAAACAAACAAGACTCTGTCATTCCTCGTTACGACTATGAGCATAAAAATAACCCACCCCTCGGTGACACAAGCTAAGCGTTGACTTAGTGCAGTAGCATGTTGTGTGTGTGTGTGTGTGTGTGTGGACTCTGTGTCTGTCAGTGAGACTTTTTCCTGGCTCATGAATTCAGCTCTACACTTTGGTGTCGTGTCATAGCTTTGATAATTATGTGTGGAATGAGCTGCATCTTGTTTAGTTCCATGTTGCCTGTAGATGTTTGTGGTATTTTGGCACTTTATAGTCGTATTGTGTTACAAATGGCATTATCGTACAGTATAAGTATCTTTTCTGATCCTTGATAATATTAAGTTTTAAAATGGTGGTGTTAAAAATAATTGTTTTATTCAGATACTATATCATTTCAACAAAGAACAATTATGATTAACTTTTCTCTGATGTTTGTATCTTTGTAAGTATCATGAACTCCAACCTCTTCTTTTTTTTAGTATTTATTGAGCACAGTGGGGGGTTTTTTTGTTCCCCCTCTCTGAGGTGTAGACAGCAGGAGACAGAGTCACGTGTTTAAAAACAGGCCCTGGTGACACAGGCGCTGCGGTGCAGCCGTGTGAGCAGGGCTGTGTTTTTGAGCAGGTGTGCTGTGTTTTCGACAGGGTTACCAGTGGTTGAAGGACAAGATCTTGAGCGAGGAGGGCCGGCGTCAGCAGGCGAAGTTGAAAGAGCTGCAGGCAATCGCAGAGCGGCTGGGCTGCACTCTGCCCCAACTCGCCATCGGTATGCTGATACACTCTGCCGCTCTCTCTCTTTCTGTCTGTCTGTCCGTCCCTCTGCCTCGGACGGACCGAGGTCAGCGCCGCTCGCCGCTGCTGCTGCTGTTGCTGCTGCTGCTGTTGCTGCTGTTGTGTGGCTTTGACAGTTGCTGTGTTGTGTTGTCCTGTGAGTGTTGTTTTTTTGTTTAGAAATGAAATGGACAAAAGTGAGAAGGAAACTTAAAAAAAAAAGGAACGAGCCAGAAAATAAAGGACAAGCAACGACTTAAACTCTTACAGGACAACCAGTAACATAAACAGGGTAACACTTTACAGTACAGTAACAACATGGTAAAAGTATGGTGATCATGAGAAGTAATACAAAAGTAATGGCATCTTATTTCTTATGCTCTTTATTTTTCAGCCTGGTAAAAACAATATCATTCACTCAACCTGCTCTTTTTATTATTGGTGTTTACGACAGAAATGAGATGCTATCACCATGATATTATTTTCCTATCACAAAATATTACTGTAATATAAAGTGTTACCAGCGATAGAATGAACAGTGTGTCCTCTCACATCGCGCCTTGAATATATTATGACCTAATAAGGATCTTAAAATGTAATGCAATTGTTTAAAGCGTGAATGTTTGTTTATGCTGGTCTGGGGTTTTTCCCCTCGCCGTTAACGGGTATTTGACATTTCCCAGTTTCAACATAAAAACGAGCGTCCCAGACGTAAATCCACTGAGTGACAGATATTGATTCAGCGCTGAGGAATAAAGTGAGAACGTGCAAAGCCCCAAAGACGCGCACTCCCTGCGAGGGCTCTTAAAGCATCCGACGTGAGGGACGTGTAAATCTGGGACTCCGGTTCCCATCAACGCAGATCACAGCAGATTTTTCACTCTCGCTGTAATGCAATGTCATAGATTAGGTTTCACGGTCCATTAGTGGATGGCCTCCTCTCTCCCAATTACCATAAATCCTTCCAGGGCTCCTGAAGGCAACACCAGATTTATATCTGCAGTACCTTGTGGCGCTGGAGTAATGAACGAGGCTGTGTGCAGGTCAGACAATCGCATACATCTCCCCTGTCATACATTTGAAAAAGGAAAGGGAAATTGTTTGTCTCTGTTGGATTTTGACATCATTAGTTGTACATCTTTTCCTGTGAAATTGAATTAAATGCCACAAAACATCAACAGCAAAAAAGATAATCCAGTAAATGTAGCCGCGAACCGTCCTCCCATCACATTTGGTGCAAATCCTCTCAGTACTTCAGTGCTAATCGTGCCGACACATAAATAAACAGGTAAAAATATAGTCTCCTTGGCGGAAGGTGATGAAAACAATGTGACCTTTCTGCCTTTGGCTCGTCACGGTCGGCGAGTGAGTGCGGCTGGAACAGGCTCTGGAGTCAGACTGTGGTTGAACTCAAGAGAATAGAGTCAGTAGATGATGTGTGAGTATGTCTGTGGCCTCAGGGAAGAGTTTTCTAACATCAGTCTCGTGAAAGAGCTTCAATTGTTTTTGTTTTATTATTATTCTGATGTTTTTTGGTGGAAGATTTGTGCAGAGCCATAATCTCACTTATTTTTTTACATCATTAATCTCGGTCCCCGTATGCTGTAATCTGTCGTCATGTGTATCATCCTCCCTAGCAGAAGCAGACGGTTGTGTTGCGTAATACATCTTAAAATTCTAACTATAATGATACGACAACAACACCACACAAAGTTTGTGTGAGAGGGTTTGTGTATGCGTATCTTTGTGAGGACCAAAATAACTGGTCAATGACAGGGAGTGAGGACATTTTATCTCCTCTTAAAAGTGCTTTTTGAGGGTTAAGATTTTGTTTTAGGATTAAGGTTAGGCATTTAACTGATGGTTAAAGCTAGGGAATGCTTTTAATTGTCCTCACTTTGAATGCTGCTTAAACGTGTGTGTTTCTTTACGATCCCCCCAAATAAATCACATTTCTATGTTAATGGCAGGGAGCCACACTGGCAACTAACAAGTAGACGAATTATCACATTTTATGGTCCAAGATCCAACACATAAAAATTATAATTTTAAGAAATTATGGTGAGCTGTAAGTAATTAAAATTAGGACCGACAATTTATGTCTTAAAATGTGATAAAACATAACTATTGAATAATAATGTATAAATAGTAAAGCCGTAAAACATTGTTTAACTTAAGCTTCTGTTACATTGTAACCAAATAAATATTGGTTGATAGACTAATCAACTACTTGGAGAAAATACTCTTCAGATTAATCAAAATGAATTAGTTGTGTCTTTGTTAACCCTTTAATACCTACGCCTCAAAATGTCCATCTGGACTTTTTTTTTGTTGCTTATTTTAACCATAAAAGGGACAGAAAATGTCTTGTGAGTTAAGTGCTTTTGCCCATTTTTTTCAGAATGACTTTTTACAATTGAATACAATTTACTGCATGCTAAAATAGTGTATTTTCTCTTCTCTGTGGAGACAAAGACGCTGATTCGACGGCTTCCTGCAACCTGTGCAAGTGAAATTACCGCATTAACCACGTACTGACTTTTCAGAAACCGTTATCTGGTAATGCAAACGTGACGTCTTCTATACGCTCGGCATTAAAGGGTTGAATCAGCGTCTCTAAAAGTACATTTTGCTGATAATACCTTTGCTAAAGTTTCACTCCTTTCACACCTGGAGAGTTTCAGTGTTGAGGATTTTCTAGTTTCAAAGGCAAACGCCGCTCATTGTGAACCAAAGTGTTGTGTGCTTGCGGTCGTGTGCAGATGTAGTGCTGTGTGTTTGAATTAGGACTGCTGTGTTATTAGTGTGTGATAGTGTGTCCATAGCCATGGTGGAGATGTCATTGCTGTTTACTGGTTCCCTGCAGCGTGGTGCCTACGGAACGAGGGGGTGAGCTCTGTCCTTTTAGGGGCGTCCAGCACTGACCAGCTGATGGAGAACATAGGAGCGATACAGGTGAGACTACTCTCTGTGTGTGTGTGTGTGTGTTTCCATCAATACGGCGTTATTTATACAACACATATCATCCAAAGGAACCCCCCCCCCATCACACATCAAATTAAAATATAAAAAAATGCAGCAAAGAAACAGGGAACGAGGAACTGAGGAAAAGCTACTCATAGATCTCAATAATCAGCGATTAGAGGCTAAAAATTCAAATGGATGAACAAAAAAAACAGCAGGAATCAAAGAAGAGAAAATAAGTAAATACAAGTTTGAAAACTAAAATGAATGTTGAATATGTTTCAAATGATGAAGTATAAGGCAAGGTAAGTTTATTTGTAAAGCAACATTCTTACACAAGGCAATTCAGAGTGCTTTACAGAAGCAAGTAAATACATTGGAAATTAAAACAAAATCAATTTAAAAAAAAAAAAATCAATTACAGAAATAAAAACAATTTAAAACATTAAACATTTTTAAATCAAGCAGACAAAGAATTTTTCATCTGTTCTGCGTTTGCCCGTGATAAAGGTTCAGATAAATGGACAAGGCACAGGATTAAGAGACATTCAGTCACTTAGTTTGAGAAAATGTTACCTGACCCGTTTCATCAGCTCTTATGTGATTTTACAGTCCGTAGCAGCCTCCTCCTCTTCCTCTTCCTCTCGGTACAGCTGAGCCTCTTGGGCAGTTTTTACCGCTGCACACTTGGGTGCTTTACTGTACCGAGTTAATAAGGTCAGCCGAGTATCAGTTGCCAGGGGGATTGGAAGCAACTGACGGGCTCTTCTTCCTCCTCCTGATAAGATGCACTCCTTTTAATGGGGTTTTCAGACCGGTGGTGGGGGGGGAGGGGGGATACCTCTTCTCCTCTTCTCCTCACATTATGTCTGGCCTGCAGTAAAGATCATCACTGCACTTCTTTTCTGCTACTGTGTGTGTGTGTGTGTGTGTGTGTGTTTAGCCCATTTGATGTTTGGGCTTTGAAATGCTACGCTCACATTTCCCCAGGGCTTTGTTCTTCTCATTTTACTGGGAATTTTATGTCTCAGACCCCGAAATAGACTCGGTCCACATTAGTATTATTATTTAATTTTTTTTCTATGTGTGTTCATGTGTTCTTGCTGTGGATAAAATTAGAGACTAAATTACTTTTTTTTAACTTTTCCAACACTGTAATAATTTGCATTCAATTAAATAATAATTAAATTAATAATAAATAATAATTAAAGGTTAAAAGTTTAATAGAACATATTTATGGGAAGAATCCTGTGTCAATAGGACCTGAAATGAAGCACTCAATTCAAATTTGGCTCCTTTTATTCTCACCATTCGGGTTTCAGCTGAGGGTGCCTTCATACCAAGGTTGTTGCTCCGAAACTGCACATCGTTTTCTCTCCTAGATGGGTTCTAATGCACCGGCACATTTACCCACGAGCCGGTCCGACTAAAAGCGCTGTTGCAACAGAGAAAGACAAAACCTATGGAAACGCAGACTGTATGAACGTGTTTTATCTCGACTCTGAGCATAAACAGTTGATTTGCTGGAGCCAGGAGAAGTCAGCGACAGTGATGAAAAGAAACAAAGATAAATTGCAGACCAGGGTGACTATTCACTGGAGGTAAAGAATGTTAGCGGCAGCTTAACATTTAATTCAAGTCAGCCTTCAGTACTACTTAGTGCTGATTTTCCATTGTCCATTTCCATCCGTCTTGCCTGATTTCACAGCACATGCAGACATGTAATCACATGTACCTTAGCTAATAATTTGCTATACTCAATCATTTTTTTACTAGATATATAAAGCTTAAAGAGAGGGAGCCAAATACAAGAGGCTGAGCCCCCTAATAACCCCCCTCTGGTTCCGGCTCTGTGTTTTCAACGTCCACGTTTAATTTGTTTATTTATTTTCCTGGCCAGGTAACTTGAGAAGTGTGGTACTAATCAGTTATTATAATCAGTTAGCATTATTTTGTGGGCCAAATACAATTGCATGGTGGACCGGATGTGGCCCGCACGCCTTGAGTTTGACACCTGTGACCTAGAGGCTGAGATGTAACACTGTAGAGGATTTTGTCTTAAAGACGGTTAAACGTGAACCAACAGTGACCTTTCTTTGTCGCCGTCTTCCATCACAGGTTCTTCCAAAGCTGTCGTCCTCCATCACACACGAGGTGGACAGCATCCTGGGGAACAAGCCGTACAGTAAAAAGGACTACCGCTCCTAACACGTGGCGCGGCGCGGCCTCGCCCGGCAGGGCTGCTACCCGAGCTGCAGCCGCAGCGCACCCCACCTTTGCCTGATCCTCTGTTTGCTTGAGCTTTTACTAAGCGAGACCCTGGCGCATGAGTCTGGCCACACCAAGGCCACGCAGGGCAACTCGCTTAGAGTTACAGGGATAAAGTTAAGAAAAAGAAAAAATGCAGTCACCTCCACAAGGAAATGAAGGGATTGACAAAGAAAGACAAAAGTGGAAGAGGGATTTGCGCTCATACTTAAATCAGTTACACATTCAACTCAGCTGAACGTATTTTAAAACCATAGAGAAAAATACCTTTTTAAAAAAGTCAAAAAAATAATAATAAGCACACGCTTGCTTGGCAGCCAGAATTCTGTTTTTATTTGTTTGTTTTTTGCTTTTTTTTGTTTTTCTCCTTCCAAAAATGAATGCAACTAAAAGGAAGACGATGTTCACACTGTATGAATATACAAGAACTACTCTGTTGCACATGTTGTACCATTCGTTCCTTGGACGTTGTGATTACAGCCGTGTCTCTCAAGGTTTCTCTCAAAGGAAAAAGAAAAAAAACTGTGTTGTTGACATTATCAGTGTAAGAGCCTTGAATGTGGGCTTTAACAATCAGCACTTTAGTATTGTCAGTATAGGTGCTGGGGGGTTGTTGAAAGGAGAGGAGAGAGGTGGGTATTACCGTAGTTTCTTCTCACAGCCATTGCACTTTTAGAATTGCATCTCCTCGCGACCGCTCCCCTCTCCTCACCCTCGCCTCACCCTCGCCTCACCCTCGCCTCGTGTCTTCACTGGCAGCGCGTTTGTCCAGCCTGAAGCTCTGACACTCCTGTTGTCGAAAGAAAAGAAATAAGTCCTGCTTTGGACAGGGCTGAGAGGACGAGGGGGTTGAAACGACTGCGCTCTGGCTCCTCCTCCTCCTCGTCCTGACCGGTGAACTGTCCACGACAACGAGTCAGAAGTGCAGGCTGCTATGTCGGGGGGGGCAAATGCCACTGAAGAGATAAGCGATTTATCCCCCCCCCTTTACAGAGGGAGCTGCAGCCATCATAAATAAAATGCCCCCCCCCCAGTGTGCATCACTGTGTTCTCCCAAGCCTCCATTCTGTTGCTCAGGCTGAGGAGTTACTGTGCAGGAAGTGATCATCATATCCGAGCTGGCTCCACCTCTCTCCTTGATCAAGTTTTTGTTTGAGTTAATTTTTTGCCTTATTTACAGTTGCGTCAGACTGTGCTGCGGCTCGACCGCTGTCCCTTTGGCCGACCGGTCTCACGGAGGCGGGCGTGTTGCGGGCGAGGACGAGGTGGCGTTTCCGGTGAATCAGAGCGCGGCAGCAGCTCAGGGAAAGGAGCAGGTGGTTTTTCAGTGGAGGTTATAGTAACTTGTCTGTCTTTCTTTCACGCGTGGACACTGGGGGAGAGGACCAGTGACATATTTTAGTGTGGCTTCAGCCAAAGATCTTCTTTGTTTTTCTCTCTCTCTCTCTTTGATGACACACTTTAACTTCCTGCAAGGTTATAGAAACTCATCTTCTTGACGCATGTGCTGTCCAAGTTTGTCATCCATCTATGGTCTGGACTTTACTCCATGTATATCTTTACTTGCCCATGCTGTTTAAACTAGTTAACAAAATGTCCTTCTTATACAGAATGCATAGTACACACAGCTGAATGCTTTTAGGAAACTTAAGGTTTGTTTATAAGCGACACACAAGCTGGAGGCGTGTGTTCAAGCAGAATTTGATGCCGCCCTATTATCACTCGTTCTCCTGTGGGTGCTCTCTTACTGTGATTAAAGCACAAGTGGATAGCATGTGAGACAACCTCGAAGCATGGACTCTCTTCACCTTTGGTGTACAATACCTGCAGGACAAGCGAGGTGATACTGCTCCCCCCCCCCACTTACTTACTTACTTACTAACTAACGCGTGTAGATAACAAATCTTTACTAACAGCTGAAAATATTGAGGGAAAAAAAAAAAATACACTTAAGTACAGTTAAGGAAATTATATAAATGAGATGCGGGTGCTTCTTAGCGAGCGTAGAGGAAATAATCAAAGTGAGCGTCATTTGTGTGGATGAGATTGTGTGAGTGTGTGTGTGTGTGTTGGGGAGGGGGAACAATTAAACTAGTCCCTTGCTGTTTTAGCCTGTTGTATTTAGTTGATCCCTGTATCTGTGTCTTGTGCGTCTGAGTGGATTAAAGTGGTGCAAGCCGATATAATGTTTTCTCGGAGGAAGAAGAAGAAGAAGAAAAAAAAAGGATACGCAAAAGAGCATTTAGTTTGTTAGTTTGTGGAGTTCCTGTGTCTTAATATTTCCATCTGCAGGGAAAAGTAGAGGAAGTTTGAGATTTCAAGGCCACGTTTGACTCTTTTTTGGGTCGGGGTTTTCCTGGAGTTAGAGAGGACTGAAACGTCTGTCCGTCAGAGATGTGAAGCTACAGCCAACAAAATGATCTTTGTAAAATCTCCTTTGTTCTCCACTCACAGGTAGAATTTCCACTTTGTTACGAGCAGCTACAGTGCAGTGAAAAATCATCAATCATCTGTCACGATTTATGAGATGAAAGGCGTTATTAAAACAGTATTGAATATTTAGTGACATAAATGCATGTACAGTACAAACACGTTTCATCATAGAGGTTTTTTTTTAATGCTAAATCAATAGTTGATTATAACCAGAGAGCTGTTTTTCATTGGGTTATTAAAAAAATGTAATGGAGAAAACGATTCTTGAAAGGATATTAAATGTTTCTGTGTTTGCGATGAGACACTGAACACTTGTAAACATTAAATTACAGCAGGAAATTATTTGTGGTATATAAAAAAAAATCACATTATTCATTAACAAAGGTTAGAATGAATATTTCATAGTGTGGTTTTATCATTTTCTGTTGTGTCCGTTGACTGTTGGCTGTAGTTTATACAGAAAACACTTCTAACTCTGGGCAAAGTAAACATGAATATGCAGATTTTACCCCCAAAAAATATATCCCAGCTTCTCCTTTAAATAATATCGCTGTGCATTGTTTTTGTTAAACCACAAGTGTTATTCCACACTGTGCTTACCTGTCCTGCAAAAAAAAAACCTTTTGTGCTGTTTTTAAAGGTTAACGCACACATTAGAAATGACTCTCCATGTTTTTTTTTTTAGTTTGTTAGTTAGGGACAAAGTCATGCTTTAAAGTGGTCCTCGTTTCATCATACGTGCTCTTATCGTTGAAGAAATGAAACCAGGCCCACGCGGTGGACAGAGCTTATTTTACAGAAGGTTCTGGGTTATACAGAGAATATATTTTTTATGTTTTTGCCTTTAATGCAGTAGAGGTCAATAAAAATAGAAGTTTTTATTTTTCTTCATCACGCTGCATTTTTCCTATCTGTATCGTATTGACTTTAAAGACAAGACGAAAAGAAGCAATTCCTTTGTGTTGTGTGTGTGTGTGTGTGCATTATGAGGGGAAAAACATCGTGAGCGCCTGGTTATCTCCTGTACATAGTTTGACCTTTTTATGTATATATATGTATATATATATATATGTATGTATATATATAAATATATATATATATATACATACGTATATATATATATCTGGTTGTGATCACCTTTGCCTTTTCTCTCTCTCTTTTGTTTGTTTTTTTAATTTGATTTCCTTTGGCAGGCGTTGCTATCTGCACTGTGCTTGTATCTGAAAGTTAGACAGGATGTACAGCTTCGATCTTCAAAGAAAAAATGAAATAATGATAAAATAAGAATGATAAGCCAACGTTTGTGCGTCTCTTTATTGGCATTTATGTGTTAAAAACGTACTCATTTTTGGGATGTTGTAGTCTAGATTTGGCAGAGCTGTAACGAGTATATTCAACTGTTAAATATAAATATGAAGCAACTTATACACAAAATCATACCAAAATATTTAGATACAATGAATGCTAGCTGTATGAACCAAAAGAAAAGTGCTTTACTGTGATATTAACACCTGACGTTAAAGCACCATAAGACTGAGGGATAGTACTTCATTTTGTAAAGACGGAAACAAAAACTACTTCATTGCAATGACAAGTTCTATAACATGGATTCCTCAGTGTCAAATCCAGCAATATCATTCACTTTCTTACAAAATTAGAGGTTATTTTATATATGTACAGTAACGGTACCCATAAAAAAAAGGTATTTCAGGAACAAAAATACCAAAAGAGCAGTAAAAACAAATCCTGATGCTGCACTCTGATGATGTGACTCTCATCCTGAAGACAAAAGCTGCTTTAATGTGGTTTTTTTTTTGTGGTTTTTTTCTGCCAACACTGAGAAAAAGCAGTGACAGCACAGGTCCACGTTACAAGGACACTTTGGTACACAAGAAAAAGAAAATGTCCAGCTCAGGTCCAAAAAAACATGGAACTGCAGTTCTCATCAGAGAGTCTATTTCCATGAAACTTCTCCAAATACATCTTGAGCTTTCACTCACTCGAGTCTTTGAGCTGGACGGAGGAAGAGGAGGAGGAGGAGGAGGAGGAGGACGGAGCTGCTATAACGAGTTGTTGTGCCGAGAGTCTCCTCTGCTGCTCCCAGAGGTGAGACGTGGAGGTCCACCTGAAGACACACACACACAAAGAGCTGAGTCCACCTCTCTCCAGACACACACACACACACAGTCATGTTCGATCAGGAAGGAAAAAAAAAAAAAAGACGCCACCAAAGAGAAAGTGCAGCGACGGCAGTTCTGCCTCCAAACGCAGACAGACAGTAACTGGACGCCGTCAGCACTTCAGCCTCTTATTCACTTTTATTTCACAGAGTCAGCGACTTGTGTGCTGACTCCAGAGTCAGCAGAGCGTGTCACCTGACATCCGTGAGGATAGTATGATGAAGTGAGGAGACTCTTCAGAAAGCAGGGACGTGTTTTTGTGTTTGTGTCCAGCGTTAGTCATTACTGTACCTTCCTGACAAGAGAGGCCGATCCAGCTGTGCATGCAGCTGCAGCGGCCGCTGCGTCGGTCGCACTGTGCTCCGTTCTGACACTCGCACGTCTCGGCGCAGTCTGGCCCGAAACGATTCCTTCCACAGTCTGACAACAAAACACAAAAGAGCAGAAGTGGATGAGTCTTTCTACAGTTGCCAGTTTATTAGGCACACCTGCCTTATATAGTATAACATGTGTTTTTATCCTGTCCTTATTGACATAAATGAGATGAATTATAACACAAAACAACATTTTACTAAAATACTGTCAAATTGAACTGCTTTAGAAATTAATTTTACTATAAAACTGGAATATTTCACTAACACTAATCACTATACGACATATTGTTAGTTGTATTTATCTCATACAAAGCCTTATATATTATTGTTATAAAGACAAATCAGTTTCATATATCTGCACATATAAAATGTAACAGACTAAATTAAAAAGTTGTCAACGTTGATGAATAACTTCAAAATGGTTCTACTAGTACTACAAATAAAAAAACTTGTATTTAAGTTGAACACTAGTTAGCACTTTGTTGTTAGTTCGATCAAAGTGACTGAGTGATTACCGATGTCACATCTGGCTCCAGTCTTCCCTGAGGAGCAGAGGCATCTTCCCGTCACGGGGTCACACGGAGCGTCGTCCTCACAGTCACACGCCTTCGCACATCCCTGACCGAAGGTTCCCCGTTCACACCCTGAGGAACAGCCAGAGAAACCAAAAGTAAAATAAAGAAAATGGGTCATTTAGACACAGACGTGTCTGTCTGTGTCTGCTTCTATGATTGTAAAGAGGGGAAAATCAGCAGTAATGTGACCGACCTCTGTGACAGTGAGCTCCGGAATATCCTGGAGGACAGAGACAGTGGCCAGTCACGGGGTGACAGGAGGCTCCGTGCATACACTCACACTGCAGCTGACACAGTGGACCATGGAGACCAGGAGGACACGCTGAAGACAACAAGGTTTAAAGTCCACATTTAGGATTTCAAATATTTTCACTTTGAAAAGTATCGCAGTGTCTCAAGGGATCAGTGTAGACTCGCTCCTGGACCGGTCTGAGCTTTTTTTCTATTTTTGTTTTCATCACACTTCTTATTTTCTTCCCTTTGAATGTTTGTTCTGCCACCTTTTATCTGTGTGAGCTCATAATATTGCGTATAAACGTTAAGACTGCGTTTGTAGGATTAAACATAGTAGTAGTTTGTGAAAATGTCACTATATTAAAGTCATAAAATTACAGTTATACGCATCAAGGAAACATGTTAAATTGAAATACTGTTTTTACTGATGGTGAACAATGGCAGAGCAATGTTTACCCACTGCTGCACACCCAAGGAGGCAGAATAACATGATATCATTTAACATAATAAAGTATATTGTTTTCTTCTATGTGGTTAAAGAGCAGCTTGCATCCATGATGTTGCATCACTGCCATCTTCTGGAAATTTACTACCCAGTACTTCATATTTTCTCTCCTCTCTCATTGTCGTATCTCATAATGAAATCCTTTTCCGCTGCTGCTCTAAATCACTGACACAAAATCTCTGCCTGTAACTGACACTTGAAAATGAACCAAAGAGGATCAATGTTAATTTTTCGGTCTGATCTGTAACACACTTGTTTGATTGAGTGATTTCAGTTCGCACCGTGTTCACACAGATGTCCGTAGAAGCCTGGACCGCACCGGCACATTCCCCCCACTCTGTCACAAGTGCCGTTATTTTGACAGTTACATCTTAGCTGGCAGTTGACACCGAATCTGCCCGCGGGACATTCTGAGAGGCGGACGAATAAAAAAAAAGAAAAACAGGGCGTCAAATTCAGGATCATATTCTGCAGTGATGAGCCCCAAGGAAATGCCACAAGACAGGTTGGACTGCTGTGCTGTTACCTCTGTCGCAGTGAGCGCCCGTCCAGCCCAGACCACAGGTGCAGTTGCCACTCACTGAATCACACAGCCCTCCATTTTTGCAGTGACAACGCTGAACACAGTCTGCCCCAAACCAGCCTGGAGGGCAGCCTGACCCTGCTGAAAAATCCAGTAGAATACCATTAGAAAAAAACCATAAGAACCCATTAGAAACCAAAAAATATTCCTAATAGTTTCTCTGACTTTTTTCAGCATTGGACACACACACACACACACACACACACACACACAAGGTAATGAGTGCCTGCTGCTGCAAGGCATTCTCGTGAGAACCTAGAGTTTTTTGTCAAATTTTGGACGACATACTATACTATGACTTTTTTTTCAAATTTTGGACAACATACTATACTATGACTTTTTTGTCAAAATTTGGACGACATACTAACCTATGACTTCTTTGTCAAATTTTGGACGACATACTAACCTATGACTTTTTGTCACATTTTGGACGACATACTATACTATGACTTTTTTGTCAAATTTTGGACAACATACTTTACCATGACTTCTTTGTCATATTTTGGACGACATACTAACCTATGACTTTTTGTCACATTTTGGACGACATACTATACTATGACTTTTTTGTCAAAATTTGGACGACATACTAACCTATGACTTTTTTGTCAAAATTTGGACGACATACTAACCTATGACTTTTTGGTCAAATTTTGGACGACATACTAACCTATGACCTTTTTGTCAAATTTTAGACGACATACTAACCTATGACTTCTTTGTCAAATTTTAGACGACATACTAACCTATGACTTTTTTGTCACATTTTGGACGACATACAAACCTATGACCTTTTTGTCAAATTTTAGACGACAAACTAACCTATGACTTTTTTGTCAAATTTTGGACGACATACTAACCTATGACCTTTTTGTCAAATTTTAGACGACATACTAACCTATGACTTTTTGTCACATTTTGGACGACATACTAACCTATGACTTTTTGGTCAAATTTTGAACGACATACTAACCTATGACGTTTTTGTCACATTTTGGACGTCATACTAACCTATGACTTTTTGGTCAAAATTTCGGACGACATACTAATCTATGACTTTTTTGTCACATTTCGTACGACAAACTAACCTATGACTTTTTGTCACATTTTGGACGACATACTAACCTATGACCTTTTTGTCAAATGTTGGACAACATACTTTACCATGACTTTTTTGTCAAATTTTGGACGACATACTAACCTATGACTTTTTTGTCAAATTTTGGACGACATACTAACCTATGACTTTTTTGTCACATTTTGGACGACATACAAACCTATGACCTTTTTGTCAAATTTTGGACGGCATACTAACCTATGACTTCTTTGTCAAATTTTAGACGACATACTAACCTATGACTTTTTTGTCAAATTTTGGACGACATACTAACCTATGACTTTTTGGTCAAAATTTCGGACGACATACTAACCTATGACTTTTTTGTAAAATTTTGGACGACATACTAACCTATGACTTTTTTGTCAAATTTTGGACGACATACTAACCTATGACTTCTTTGTCAAATTTTAGACGACATACTAACCTATGACTTTTTTGTCACATTTTGGACGACATACAAACCTATGACCTTTTTGTCAAATTTTAGACGACATACTAACCTATGACTTTTTGTCACATTTTGGACGACATACTATACTATGACTTTTTTGTCAAATTTTGGAAGACATACTAAGCTATGACTTTTTTGTCAAATTTTTGGACGACATACTAACCTATGACGTTTTTGTCAAATTTTGGACGGCATACTAACCTATGACTTTTTTGTCAAAATTTGGACGACATACTAACCTATGACTTTTTTGTCAAATTTTGGACGACATACTAACCTATGACTTTTTTGTCAAATTTTGGACGACATACTAACCTATGACTTTTTTGTCAAATTTTGGATGACATACTATATAGTAAACTAAGACTTCTTAGTCACATTTCAGATATTTGAAGAAACTATACCCCAGGTGGGACTTGAACCCACAAACCTTGGCTTACAAGACAACTGCCTTATCCATACAGCCACTTGGTCAATTGCTGTCAATTGCTGTCAGGCTGCTAACATACTGACCTATAACTTTTACGTTATTCTTGGATGACATACAAACCTATGACTTTTATTGTCAAATTTTGGACGACATACTATACTATGACTTTTCTTTCAAATTTTGGACGACATACTATACTATGACGTTTTTGTCACATTTTGGACGGCATACTAACCTATGACTTTTTTGTCAAAATTTGGACGACATACTAACCTATGACTTTTTTATCAAATTTTGGACGACATACTAACCTATGACTTTTTTGTCAAATTTTGGAAGACATACTAACCTATGACTTTTTTGTCAAATTTTTGGACGACATACTAACCTATGACTTTTTTGTCACATTTTGGACGTGATACTAACCTATGATTTTTTGGTCAAAATTTCGGACGACATACTAACCTATGACTTTTTTGTCAAATTTTGGACGACATACTATGACTTTTCTTTCAAATTTTGGACGACTATGAGTTTTTGGTCAAATTTTGGACGACATACTAACCTATGACTTTTTTGTCAAATTTTGGACGACATACTAACCCATGACTTTTTTGTCAAATTTTGGATGACATACTATATAGTAAACTAAGACTTCTTAGTCACATTTCAGATATTTGAAGAAACTACACCCCAGGTGGGACTTGAACCCACAAACCTTGGCTTACAAGACAACTGCCTTATCCATACAGCCACTTGGTCAATTGCTGTCAGTTGCTGTCAGGCTGCTAACATACTGACCTATAACTTTTACGTTATTCTTGGATGACATACAAACCTATGACTTTTATTGTCAAATTTTGGACGACATACTATACTATGAGTTTTTTGTCACATTTCGTACGACAAACTAACCTATGACTTTTTTGTCAAATTTTGGACGACATACTAACCTATGACTTCTTTGTCAAATTTTGGACGACATACTAACCTATGACCTTTTTGTCAAATTTTAGACGACATACTAACCTATGACTTTTTGTCACATTTTGGACGACATACTAACCTATGACCTTTTTGTCAAATTTTAGACGACATACTAACCTATGACTGTTTTGTCCCATTTTGGACAGCATACTAACCTATGACTTTTTTGTCAAAATTTGGACGACATACTAACCTATGACTTTTTGTCACATTTTGGATGTCATACTAACCTATGACTTTTTGGTCAAAATTTCGGACGACATACTAACCTATGACTTTTTTGTCAAATTTTGGAAGACATACTAACCTATGACTTTTTCGTCAAATTTTGGAAGACATACTAACCTATGACTTTTTTGTCAAATTTTGGACGACATACTAACCTATGACTTTTTTGTCAAATTTTGGACGACATACTAACCTATGACCTTTTTGTCAAATTTTGGACGACATACTAACCTATGACCTTTTTGTCAAATTTTGGACGACATACTAACCTATGACGTTTTTGTCACATTGGACGACATACTAAAGTTTGGACGACATACTAAAGTATGACTTTTTTGTAAAAATTTCGGACGACATACTAAAGTATGACTTTTTTGTCAAATTTTGGACGACATATTATACTATGACTTTTTGGTCAAATTTTGGAAGACATACTAACCTATGACTTTTTTGTCAAATTTTGGACGACATACTAACCTATGACGTTTGTGTCACATTTTGGACGACATACTAACGTATGACTTTTTGGTCAAAATTTGGACGACATACTAACCTATGACTTTTTTGTCAAATTTTGGACGACATACTAACCCATGACTTTTTTGTCAAATTTTGGATGACATACTATAAAGTAAACTAAGACTTCTTAGTCACATTTCAGATATTTGAAGAAACTATACCCCAGGTGGGACTTGAACCCACAAACTTGGCTTACAAGACAACTGCCTTATCCATACAACCACTTGGTCAATTGCTGTCATTTGCTGTCAGGCTGCTAACATACTGACCTATAACTTTTACGTTATTCTTGGATGACATACAAACCTATGACTTTTATTGTCAAATTTTGGACGACATACTATACTATGACTTTTCTTTCAAATTTTGGACGACATACTAACCTATGACTTTTTGGTCAAATTTTGGACGACATACTAACCTATGACGTTTTTGTCAAATTTTGGACGACATATTAACCCATGACTTTTTTGTCAAATTTTGGATGACATACTATATAGTAAACTAATTCTTCTTAGTCACATTTCAGATATTTGAAGAAACTACACCCCAGGTGGGACTTGAACCCACAAACCTTGCCTTACAAAACAACTGCCTTATCCATACAGCCACTTGGTCAATTGCTGTCAGTTGCTGTCAGGCTGCTAACATACTGACCTATAACTTTTACGTTATTCTTGGATGACATACAAACCTATGACTTCTATTGTCAAATTTTGGACGACATACTATACTATGACTTTTTTGTCACATTTCGTACGACAAACTAACCTATGACTTTTTTGTCAAATTTTGGAGGACATACTAACCTATGACTTTTTTCGTCAACTTTTGGACGACATACTAACCTATGACTTTTTCGTCAAATTTCGGACAACATACTAACCTATGACTTTTTTGTCAAATTTTGGACAACATACTTTACTATGACTTTTTTGTCAAATTTTGGACGCCATACTTTACTATGACTTTTTTGTCAAATTTTGGACGACATACTTACCTATGACTTTTTGTCACATTTTGGACGACATACTAACCTATGACTGTTTTGTCACATTTTGGACGTCATACTAACCTATGACTTCTTTGTCACATTTTGGACGACATACAAACCTATGACCTTTTTGTCAAATTTTAGACGACATACTAACCTATGACTTTTTGTCACATTTTGGACGTCATACTAACCTATGACTTCTTTGTCACATTTTGGACGACATACAAACCTATGACCTTTTTGTCAAATTTTAGACGACATACTAACCTATGACTTTTTGTCACATTTTGGACGACATACTAACCTATGACCTTTTTGTCAAATTTTGCACAACATACTTTACCATGACTTTTTTGTCAAATTTTGGACGACATACTAACCTATGACTTTTTTGTCAAATTTTGGACGACATACTAACCTATGACTTTTTTGTCACATTTTGGACGACATACAAACCTATGACTTCTTTGTCAAATTTTAGACGACATACTAACCTATGACTTTTTTTGTCAAATTTTGGACGTCATACTTACCTATGACGTTTTTGTCACATTTTGGACGACATACTAAAGTATGACTTTTTTGTCAAAATTTCGGACGACATACTAAAGTATGACTTTTTTGTCAAATTTTGGAAGACATACTAACCTATGACTTTTTTGTCAAATTTTGGACAACACACTTTACTATGACTTTTTTGTCAAATTTTGGTCGCCATACTTTACTATGACTTTTTTGTCAAATTTTGGACGCCATACTATACTATGACTTTTTTTTCAAATTTTGGACGACATACAAACCTATGACCTTTTTGTCAAATTTTGGACAACATACTTTACTATGACTTTTTTGTCAAATTTTGGACGCCATACTTTACTATGACTTTTTTGTCAAATTTTGGACGCCATACTATACTATGACCTTTTTGTCAAATTTTGGACGACATACTAACCTATGACTTTTTGTCACATTTTGGACGACATACTAACCTATGACTGTTTTGTCACATTTTGGACGTCATACTAACCTATGACTTCTTTGTCAAATTTTGGACGACATACTAACCTATGACTTTTTTGTCAAATTTTGGACGACATACTAACCTATGACCTTTTTGTCAAATTTTGGACAACATATTTGACTATGACTTTTTTATCAAATTTTGGACGACATACTAACCTATGACTTTTTTGTCAAATTTTGGACGACATACTAACCTATGACGTTTTTGTCACATTTTGGACGACATACTAAAGTATGACTTTTTTGTCAAAATTTCGGACGACATACTAAAGTATGACTTTTTTGTCAAAATTTCGGACGACATACCAACCTATGAATTTCTTGTCATATTTCAGGGAACATAGTAAAATAAGACTTCTTAGTCACATTTCAAACATTTGAAGAAACTACACCCCAGGTGGGACTTGAACCCACAAACCTTGGCTTACAAGACAACTGCCTTATCCATACAGCCACTTGGTCAATCGCTGTCTATTGCTGTCAGGCTGCAGACATACTGACCTATAACTTTTACATTATTCTTGGATGACATAAAAACCTATGACTTTTATTGTCATATTTTGGACGACATACTATACTATGACTTTTTTGTCAAATTTTGGACGACATACTATACTATGACTTTTTTGTCAAATTTTGCATGACATACTAAACTATGACATTTTGGAAACATTTTGGACGACTTATTAAACTATTACATTTTTTATAAATTTTGGATGACATAATAAACTATGACTTTTTTGTCACATTTTGGACGACATACTAATCTATGACATTTTTGTCAAATTCTGGACGACATACTAAACAATCCACCCGAATGTTACTTTACCAGCACAAGTCCTGCACCCGACGACATCGGCAGCAACAACAGCAGGCACGCTCAAAATTCCGCCGTAGAATTTTCTAGTCAGTACCACTATTCAAAGTTATTCATGCGGTACTGACACACATAATGATGACAATAATTATTAATTTATTTATACTAACAACAAAAAAGTATAGGAATAATTGGAAAGAAACAGGGTTAAAGGAATACTTACCGATTTGCATTTAAAAACCTTCTTGCTCTATTCATTTAAATTTAAATGTACTTTAAGAAGTTCTGAAATTAATTTACCGAAAAAAAGACTCAAAACCACAGTAGTAACAGCAGAATCAGAGAATAAAAGCACACTTAAAAAAAAAAAGTGTGTTTTGAGGGCAGTTTTAATGAGGTATGAGTTCATCATCCTAGTCTCAGAGACACAGACACAGACTCACCACGTTCACAGTTCTCTCCTTTCGTCCCAGGGAGGCACTCGCACTGACCAGTAACCGGGTCACTCTGGGATCTGTCTCCACACACTGCCACCCGAGCACAGTCAACTCCGTAGCGCTGGGCTGGACATGCTGTCAACACACACACACACACACCCTTGTCCCTCACTGTAACACACGTTTATCTATTGTATTCACAGACATCATCACAGCCTCCACTGGACTCACTGATGTTGCAGCGTGCTCCTATAAATCCTGCCGGACATTCACAGGCTCCAGTGGACGGCACGCACTTCCCTCCATTTTCACACTTGCACACTCGTTCACAGTTGGGACCATAACGACGATCGTCACATGCTAAACGTGGACGACAAGGTGGTTTCATTGGTTCTGAATCAGTTTTTTTTTGCCCAAAAGTTTGTGTGTGTGAAAATGCCTCTCTACGTACCTTGCTCACATTTGGGACCCTGGAAACCTGGGGCGCAGTAACACGAGCCTGACACAGGGTGTCAGTGTTGGTTTGTCTGCGAGCACTGGCAGACGTGGTTACAGTTGTGCCCAAAGGTCCCTGGAAGACAAACTGATACAGAGAGCACAGGTACACACACGTTGTCTGTTAGAGACATCGTTGTTTTCATCAAAGCATTCACATGGATGGACATGGAATTTGAATTAAGACAAATGGACGTCCTGTAGAGCTCACTCTGTTCACAGCCGTTGCCAGTGAATCCAGGAGGACAGCCACACTCTCCAGTAACATGGTGACAGGACGTCCCCGCAGCACAGCTGCAGTGCTGCACACAGTTCGTACCGAACGTACCAGGCAAACACACTGAAAGAAAAGATAAGAATAGCGTCAGATGTGGAAGCATCACTGTGTCACATGAGTTGGATGTGAACACCATGACACTACATTCAGTTTTACCACCATAATGACAAGTTGTCTTTTCATAAAGGTCTCTATTCTAGCTTTAAGGTAAGAAAAAAATAAGGTCTAATGAATGAAAAGTGAAAATGTTTCCTGTAATTCTTTCCACTAAGCGGACAGAGGACATATTTAAAGGGCTATTCTGAGGGTTAAGATTTGGTGTTAAGGTTAGAATCGGGTTCAGGTTAAAGGTTAAAGGTCAGGCATTTAGTTGTGATGGTTAGGGAAGGCATATTTATGAGTGTCCTCACAAAGAATTATCTACAAGAATGTGTGTGTGCGCTTGTATTTATCACCTCTTTAGGATCTTTCCTGGCATAAACTCTGACCTTTTTTAGGACCAGTAGTCCTCATGGAGACCAAAAGTGGCAGAACCTAATTTTTGTGAGGAACTGGTTAAGATTTGAATTGTGGTTAGGTTAAAGTTAGGGTTCGGCAGGAAATGGTTATGATTAATGATAAAGATTATGTTTTCATAGGATACAGGGATGAGATGGGGGTGTGATCAGTCACAGGAGGGGGTTCATTCATGTGCTCAATATATTCTTTATGTTACTGAGCATCCATTTATTTATGTTCTGTTTAAAGTCTGCCTTTTTGTTTGGTCCATGTGATGATGTGTGTATTTCAGGTAGTAGTATTATTAGTATTAGGACTAATTATTAGGGGAGCAGGATAAACATGTAATATAAATAAGGGAGCGTGTAAGTGAGAGTAAATAAGTGTCAACTTATGTTAGGTGTTTCTTTTCCCTTGCGTTGTTGTTTTGTTATTGCTTGTTGACTCCAAGTTCCATCCATCCATTTTCTACCACTTTATCCTCCACATGAGGGGGAGTGCTGTGCCAACCTCAGCTGACATAGGACGACAGTCCATCACAGGGCCACATACAGAGACAAACAACCATCCACTCTCACACCTACACTCAATTTAGAGTGTCCAATTGACCTAATCCCCAAATCTGCATGTTTTTGGACTGTGGGAGGAAACCGGAGAACCCTGAGAAAACCCACACACACACACACACACACAGGGAGAACATGCAAGAAAGGCCCTTGAACCAGGTCTTCTTTCTGGTCAAAATCAAAGGCGTCCTAACAAGAATAGCTGTGCAAACCCGTGTGTAATTTTTTGGAATTGTAAAAAAAATCATTTTGAAAACGCAGACTAACTGTGTCCACCAGGTGTTGCAGAAGCTCCACTGCATCTCAGCGTCTCAAGGTTTTGTACCTTTGTCACAGAGTTTTCCTCTCCAGCCCGGCGGACACTGACACTCTCCAGTGACGTGGTGACACGAAACACCGTGCACACACTGGCATCGCTCCTCACAGCCAGAACCGAACAGGCCCACCTCACATGCTGGTGCAAATCAGAGATTATAATTAACAAAAAAAAGTGCTGCAGGTTTTCACAATGCAGTAGTTACCATGACAGAGTTTCAGACTCACCTTTCTCACAGTGCTCTCCAATCCAGCCGGCACTGCAGCTGCACCGTCCAGTCAGTCTGTCACACTGGCCACCATTCTCACATCGACACTGCTGCTGGCAGTCCGCCCCGAACCGACCCGCTACACATTCTGTATGATGATGATGATGAAGAAGCAGAAACATACACACACACGTGTGAGAAAACACAGAAGCATGACGTGACATAGAGACCTGTCCCACTTCTGCTGAGCACTGAGTGACAGGTTAGCAGCCACAGAGTTTAGAGGGTGAAGACATTCCAGAAACAGGATTAGTGGTTTCCTGAGGAGGGGGGGTGAGCTGGGCCTGGCCTGGCCTGGCCTGGCACGGCCTGGCACGGCCCAACAGGGTGAAGGTTGTAACAGACTCAGGGGAAGGAAAGTGTGTGTGATATGGAGCTCAGAGAGAGAACAAGCTGGAATGTCATCCCCGGGGTCAAAGGAGACTTTAACAGAAACAATGAGCTCAGGCAGACTGATGGATCTCCAGAGCACTGCAGTCAAACAAGCACAGGCTGCGCAGGTTTTAAATATTTACTTCAGTGTTCAGGTAATGTGATTATTCTGCATTTGTGCCCAGACTAAACAACATCATCGTGGCTTTGTTATACATGAAGTCCTGATGGATTTAAGTAAGTCTGGGTTCGGTGTCCATGTGAGTTTGTGACAGGTGGTGATCGAGGGTATTAAAAGTGAACGAAAACTAACGAAATAAACGAAAACTAAAATTGAAAAAGCATTCTTTGTTAACTGAAATAAAATTTAAAAATGAAACTGAACTGAAACTGAATTGTGTGTTTATAAAACTTACTAAAAACTAATTTAAACTCAACTAAAACTAAGCATTTATAAATACAAACTAGCAAACCTGCGCTAAAAACTAATTAAAACTAACTAATTAAAAAAAAAGTCAAAACTAAATAAATGCTAAATAAAAACTAAAACTAATGAAAAAGCCAAAACTATTATGACCCTCAACTCTGCAGTATAGCAAGATTAAATCAGAGTAATATCCTAAAAAAAGAATTTATTTTTAACACATGAGTGCATGTTGACATGCTGGCCATTACAATGTGATGAGTTGTGTACGTTCAGGCTGTAGATCTTTTATATTAGGTGATTTAATCAGGTTTCCAGGTTCAGATGTAAAAGATAATCACATCAAATGAAGACAGAAACTCTAAATTAAAGGCACAGTATGCATTATTGATCGATAATAAATCTAAAAAGAGTCGGAAAGAAAAAAGAAGGAGAAAAACAAAACAATAAAACATGTCAATTCAGAGATGGCGAGTGTCCATGCTCATTTTTATAATCTTTCATATTCTTTTAATAATCTGCAGGTAAAACTCAACAATTGAAAACTTTCCCAGTGATCCTACCTACTGCAACTTTATCAAATCTAAATGAAGAACATATGCATACAGGCACAAGGTGCTGTAGACTGTTTCTGTGGTTAAAGGAAAATTTATATTTTATCCCAGCTGGGCCATATTTTTACTCCTTTTTTTCATAAAGTAAAACCACTGCAGTCAGACAATTATTCTGGAATATGGTGAAATAATAATAGTGAAAAAGAAAAATCACCTGCAGTCATTCGATCATGACGGTTAAACACAAAGGTTGGTCAACTTCAGACAGATTTCCTGGTTGGTGTTGGATGTACCGTACATTCATTACTCAGGGATTGATTTACTGACAACAAACTAAAACATCTGCAGAACGCGTTGAACATGTCAGACATTTACCAGAAATAGAACGATAAAAAGACCTGGACTCATTTCCACCGGTGTCTGTGGTGTTTACACAGTCATTAAAACGGAGACAGCGTTTAAAGAGCGACGTTACAGATATGCGAACGTCAGGAAAATCAAAGGGAAAAAAAAAGTCACAGAAACACTTCATCAAATCCTTTGTGTAACAAATGATTATTCGTTTGAAATAATTCAATGATAACAACATATTATTATATTATTATGTATTTCAATCCCTATTTAATTTGTGTTTTATCTCATTTATTATTTTCTCTTATGAGGATTTTATTTAATAATCTTTAACTCCACCCCTGGTGTTTCCTCATAGCGTAACCTCATATTTTGTCATGTATGATGAACTTTGTGTGTGTGTTTTTATACAACAATGCTATAGAAACGATTGCTAATCATCACGTTACATAATTAAAGACTTGTCTGATCGTGTCCTGTTCCTCGTCTTATCGACCTCGGCGATGTTGGTGTTCTCCGAGCCGCGAACAGTGTTATTATAAATGATGGCCAAAAGCACAAGAAAGTGGCTCGAGTTGTAATAAATGAGAACTTTAATTTTAATGATCATTTGCAGGTGGGTTTTTTCGTGGTAACACACATGGAAACTCTTACTCACAGCTTTCTCTTCCCTGAGTCTTACCGAGTTCACAGGCTGTACCCGTCCATCCACTGGCACATGCACATTTTCCACTGGTCTTATTACAGGTGGCTCCATTCTGGCACAAGCAGCGCTGTCGACAGTCCGCTCCATAAAACCCTGCAGGGCATTCTGGGAGAAGAAAAGAAAAGACAGTTATTTTCTACCTGTCATGTATATGATCAGTCGTGTTTGTGTAAACTCACCTTCTGAGCACGTGGGTCCGGTCCAGCCTGGTGTGCACACACACTGCCCAGTGGCCGGGTGGCAGATGCCGCTGTTACCACAGCTGCAGGTTTGGTTACATCCTTCGCCGTAGAAACCTGTCGGGCAAGCTGCCAGCAGGGGGACAAATAATACCGTTACCTCTTCATGAACTCTGCTGATCAAAAGTGGAAATTCCAGGGTCTGGTGAGTGACGGGGGGCCACAGCGTGGGGAACATCAGGTTCTTTTTTTCATGTCTGTCTGACTGAGCCGGGTTTCCCCCAAAATAACTCAAACCAACTATGTTCTCCTGTTCCAGTGTGATGATTCAGCATTGAAAAGATGCAGAAATGTCCTGATATGATAGAATTTAAGGCTAAATTTACACCTCAACATGATGCCAGCACCTGTCAGGAAGTGACACTCACTCAGGTTGCAGAATGGACCGATCCAGCCGGCCGTACAGGAGCAAACTCCGCTGACATGATCGCAGCTCCCGCCGTTGAGACACAAGCATTTCTCCTGACAGTCGAGTCCAAAGAAACCCTGAGGACACGCTGGAAACACACACGTGGACCAACGCTTAAAAGCATATAGAACGAGAAAAAGGCAATTTATGAAGAAACTGCAGTGGGATTGCTGCCCTCTGCACGAGCTCAAGATTGAGGCTGGTTCTGGCAGAAACGCTGGCCACTGCACCGGCGGTTAAACAAATGCTCCATTATTTTTTTGTTCTGGTAAAAAATCAAGTATAAAGAATAAAATTTATGAACTGGAGAGCGAGTTTAACGAGTAGAACAACCTCCAGTCTCAAGTGTTGGCCGTGATATCGTCCACACAAAACACACCAATGTCAAATATGAGAGGCTGACAATTCCAAGAATTTTTATCGGTAACTGTAAAAAATTAAATATAAATGAAAGTGGGTTTCAATTCCTTTGAATGAGATTTTTTATGAGAAGTATGAAAAAGTGCTGAATGGACTGAATAATTGAGATGAATATTTTAAAGTTTGAATGAAGTATGTGGAACTAGTAAGAAGCTGAATGTGTTTGTTTTTGAAGGTGTTTTCATTTCAGAGAAAAATGTGCAACAAAAACATTGAATATTTCAGACATTAAGAAATATTCCAACTAAAATAAAACAGAAGCAATAAAGATTCCTAATTGAGCTGCACGTTTTAAAAGTTTGAATGAAGTTAAAGTAGAAGTTCATATTCACTCAAGAGAAGTTTCTCTTACGCTTTTCGCAGAAGCTTCCAGTCCATCCCATCTGGCAGGTACAAGCTCCGCTCACGTGGTCGCACAGAGCGCTGTTGTCACACTGACACCGGTGTCGACAACCGAGACCAAACACACCCGCGGGACATTCTGAGGGAAAATTATACACACACATTATAGATCGAGAGACATTTGTGTCAATTTACAATCAAAACCGAGACTTCGAGATCTGTTTGACCTTTAAAACGACTAATGACTTGGTGGAAGCATAACCCTTTAACACCTAAGCCTCAAAATGTCCGTCTGGACCTTTTTTTCTTGCTTATTTTTCACCATAAACATAAAAGTTAAACCATAAAATGATCCTGTGAGTAGGTGTTTTTGCACATTTTTCCAGAATAACTTTCAATATGGCATTTATTTACAATTTACTGCATTAACAATTACTAACAATTTAAAATGAAGGAAAACAAAACTTTTATTTAAAAAACAAACTTTGCACAGCCGGTTTTACAACTATCTCCTCTCTGGTGACAAAGATGCTGATTTGCCGGCTTCCTGCAACAGTGAGAGTTAACCTCTCAGCTTTTTCCAATAGCACAAACATTGCGTAATTACGATAATGCAAAGTGCAAATGTGCAAACGTGTTGCCTGCGATACGCTCAGTGTTAAAGAGTTAATGTTTTATCAACAAATATGTAAAATATCAAGAATAAACCAAATAGGTTTTACGCCAGTGTGGATGAGAACTCCCTGTGTTATTTCCTCAAGTAACAAAAATAAAAAGTTGATTTAACAGAAATGAAAACTGGGTGAAACGAGGTGAGAGCCACCTCATGGTGATATCAAGAATGGCACTCTGCAGAATGACTGCAGCACAAACTGTTCATAATGAATGGATGAATATATTAAATGAAATACAAATTTCACACCTGGTGACTTTAAATCATGACAGAATGAACAGTGTTATAAACTGAGAGAGAGTGAGCGTGAGCGTACTCTGTTGGCAGCGTGTTCCCGTGTAACCAGCCTCACAGTTGCACTGGCCCGTCGAAGCGTCACAGCTGCCGTCTCCGTTTCTGCAGTCGCAGGTTTGCGCACAGTCGGCTCCCCAGTGTCCTGCATCACACGCTGCAAAACAAACGTCAGGGTCGGCTGTCAAAAACATAAGCACAGATCCATTTCCCCCACATAGTCCTGTCCTGGTGAGGTAGCTGATGTTAGGCTTCATCTGAGGTAGTGTCTCACTCGACTTACCCTTTCTGCAGTTGTGTCCAGTCCAGCCAGGAGGGCAGGTACACAGTCCAGTCACCGGGTCGCACCGAGCGTTGTTCTCACACACACACTTCATTTGGCATTCTTGACCAAACCGTCCACTCGGGCAGGCTAAACAATGAAAGAATGATTGAAAATAATCTAATCCAGTAATCTAGTGAGTCATCTCTGCTGTGTCTGATCCAGTGTTTGGCAGAATCACATTTGTTCTTCTTGGTAAAAACATGTCCACAGTTGGTTTCTCAATGAACTCTGAGATAAAAAAAACACAACTGTGCTTGTTGCCTCCCTTTCCTGTCCACACTGCACCACTGCATGAGTTCAATATTTCACACTGCTGCCTTCCACCTGGGTGATAGCACTGTTTAACGCTTGTTGCTATGGAAACCTACCCCCCAAAAAATGCACTGCAGATACTCACAGTTTTGGCAGAGTTGTCCCATGAATCCAGGAGGACAGAGACAGGAACCGTTGTGTTTATCACACGAGGCGCCGTTCTCACACGCAGGACACGTTTCCCTGCAACCTGGACCCCAAAATCCCTCCTGACACACTGTGAAAACAATCATATTCATATTGAGTTTTTCTATATGTATATATATATATATATATGTATATATACAGTATATATATATATATTAAGCTATGAAAAACAAAGAAAAGAGCATTTGCACTCACAGCTCTCGCAGTGTTTTCCTAACGTCCCTGCTGGACACTTGCATTGTCCTGTCACCTTGTCACATGGGGCACTCGTGCAGTTGCAAGAATGAACGCAACCTGTCCCAAATGTCCCCTCTGGACAGTCTGATACAAAGACACACAGCGGGACATTGTTTAAAAAAAAAAGATGGGTCAAATGATTCTAACTGCAGTTAAGAGGTAAAAGTGAGACTTAAGTGAGACTTAAGTGAGACTTGCCTACCTTGATCACAGTTCTCCCCGTGACGACCAGGAGGACACTTACGCTGACACTTTCCTGTCACATGGTCACAAGACACTCCTGGGGGACAGGAGCATGTCTTCTCACAGCCAGCTCCAAACTTACCCGGGCTACATTCTAGAGAAAGATTGGACAGGACAGATTGATTACACATCACATAAGGACAACTGAATATACAATCCTACATGTGCCTTAATGACCAATTTTTGGATTCCTTTGGACTTTTGTCAAGAGTTCTTTTTGAAAGTCCAGAAATAACTCTTTCTAATGCACCTGCATCTTAGAAAGTTGGATACTCTTATTACTACTGAAATTGCAGCATTGTGGGCGGAGCATTTTGGTGTACTCGCCTTCCTTGCAGGTGTTGCCCTGGTAACCCGGTTTACAGACGCAGGTGCCATAGCGACGGTGACACTCCAGAGTGTTCTGCTGGACACAGTGACACTCGTCGGAGCAGCCGGGTCCAAACATCCACTTAGGACAAGCTGGAGAGGAAAGAGAGTCAAATAAGAAAAGTTTAACTGAATGAAAGAAGAGTTTTTACAAGAGTGTTTTCTTTTACTGCCACAAGTAAACAGTTATTAGTTATTAGTTACAACCAACAACAACTTACAAATTATTATTTTTATTATACGAAACACGATCATTTACAAGTTACAAGAACATGCTATGTTATAAAACCAAACTACTCAACAGGATTTGATGAGAGAACAAATTCACTGGCATGTAAAATGATAATCATATGCAGAAAGGTGTCGTGAGCAACAGTTGGCGTGACTTACGAAGGTGGCAGAAGCGCCCGTACAGCCCTGGATCGCACAGACAGGCTCCATAGGTTCGGTGGCAGCGTCCATTATTTGCACAGTTACACTTCTTGTTGCATTGTTTTCCATAGAAGCCCTTTGGACAACCTGAGCACGGCACATATTAAATAAAAACCCAATAAAATGCAAATGCTATCACTAAAACTTTGAAATAACTCACCATCCTGGCACAAATCTCCACTGACTCCTGGAGGACAGCGGCAGCTCCCAGTCACAGGGTCACAGCTGGCTCCGTTTTTACACTTAGAGGGAAAGGAGCAGTTTTTGCCAAAGAATCCTTCTGGACAAGCTGTGACAGAAATGAAAGGGTTAATCAACGCAAGTGTGTGTGTGTGTGTGTGTGTGTGTGTTGAGTCGGCGCTCACTCTGGTTGCAGATGACGTCTGTCCATCCATCCGGACAATCACAGCCGTTCTTCCAAAGATTACATTTCCCTCCATTTGAACAGTCATCACATGTCAAACTGCAGTCGTGTCCAAAGGTGTCGTCCAAACACACTGAAAACAACATAAATAATGAATGAACCACCATCACAATTCTTTAAGACTGACATTCTTCCTGGTGTGTAAAAGGCCACGAGAGATTCCCGATTTACTTGGGAAAAGGATCATCTTTAGTCACATTTTGCAGTCTCACCATTAAAGGAAAACTTCACCCATTTGCATTTAGCGTTGTATTACTATAATCAGTAATACAAAGCTAAATAAAACTTGGTGAAGTAGTCCTTTAAATATCACTAAATCCTACACAGTGGACTTTGAAAACTTTGAGAGAAATTCACACTAAAGTCTTTAGAGTCCATTTAGTCTGGACAAAAACACGAGCCTTGGACATCCTGCTTCAGACCAGCTGCCGGTGCATATAAGCCTCAGTGTATGTACCGACAGTCTGGGAGCATGCAGCACAGTAATTAACCTCCACCATGAGGTCGGTTCCTGCTTGCAGTAAATGAGTCTGCCAGACAGCTTCTAGTAGCCCCAGAAGCTACACTCTGCTAATCAGATACAGGTTCCTGTTAATGATTATGAGTCGTTAATGGTTCAGGAAAAAAAACAAAAAAAACAACAACTCACCAAATTTCTCTGCCAAGTTATTTTCGGCCCTGAGTTCCCCCTCGTCATCTTCGTAGTCATCGTAGCGCTCCAGAGGTTGGCTGTAGTCATGTAGTAACGTGATCTGAGGGCGATGGAGAGGCAGCTCCATAGCACCTCCACTGGAGAGGGCCTCAATTGCATTTTCTAGTGCTAAAAAAAGACATTAAACAACATTCGGAGTACATTTTGGTGAAATAACGTCTTTCTTGGAACAGTATGGTGGCACATGAAACGTGTATGCAATGAAAAAAAAAGGAAAAACGTAGGAGAAAGTCGTCTAATTTATTAGCTGGGCTTAGCTTGACTTTGTTTGACTTATACCTCATGACTATGAAGCACATTATTTGTTCCATTAAAGGTTTTTCCTTTTTTTTTCAACTTTGCTAAAAGTTTCCAGAGCTCCACCTCTGCTGAAACCTGCTGTTAGTGGCATAGTCAGTCTGTTTTTCATTGGAGGAAAAGTACAACAGTAAATAACAAAATGAACAATTCCATTTAGCTGCTTCAGGTTCATGGTCCTGGTATTGTCATACCTTACTGAACGTAAATTCTGTTATTAATGTTATTAGACACACCTGTGCATATATATATTATTAAAACACGACTTCATAATGGATTTTTTTGTGAATCTGCAAACGGCAAATGCTTTCAGGTCAAAAGGTTGTTGTTGTTGTTGCATGTGTTTGGTGTGATTGTGACTTCCTCCTCCTCTTTTCACCCCGATAGCTGATACTCACGGGTGCACGATTGCCGGTCTTCGTCCAGACGGAAACCCGAGTGGCAGTAACACTGGAAGGAGCCCGCACTGTTCTGGCATGTGTGATCACAACCAGCGTTACTGGCCAGACACTCATCCACATCTAAACATCACAGAAACAGAAACAGCACAGGTGTAAGTGCTTTATCTCCATCGAGAGGTGAAGCAGAGCAAAAGCCAAGAATGCTGCTTACTTTCATTGTGCCCGTCTCGTGAGTCAAACGTCATACACGCCTGGGCTGTTAAGTTACACTTACCATCACAGCTACATCCATCCGAGTTGAGTCTGTATCCTGCAGAGCAGTAGCACTCATAGCCTCCGGGGTAGTTGGTGCAGTCCTGCTCGCAGCAGTAGCTCCGCTCTCCACACTCGTCGATGTCTGCCAAACACAGCAAGACAAAAAGTTACGAGGGCTCTGACCACAGAGGAAAAACATTTTATAGGACATTGTAAATTGAAGTCTAACAACCAGATGAGGTCACGGTCACAACGTGAGAATAAAATGAGTGTACTTCAAAAAGCTCTCAGCCTCACCCAGAAAACATCACAGGAGAAAAATCACTCTGACCTTTATTTTTCAAAATATTCTCCTTTAACTTCAGGGCACTTGGTCCACTGATGTTAAAGCTTTGCTCTTTCTTAGAGGAAGAAGGTTTTGCATTTGAGCCTCCAGAAAGAAATGATAACTTTGTCATCACTGAAAATGGGGACCACCCAAGCAGGATTTCAGTTTAGGAAAAATCAGACGGCACCAGGTCAGGTGTGAAAGTTGTGTGGGCTAACATTCTGCAACTGCCAACAATTGGAAATTATTCTTCCTGGATATTTTCGCCAAAACACAGAAACATGACTTTGCCAGCAGATACCACTTGCTTGAACGTTTGTTGGGAGCTGGAGTACCAAGTGTGTTTCCATTAGTATCTTTGATTCTTTGTTTCTGGATGAAAACGGCCAAACCTGTGTCTGGGTCTCAAATGCCCTGAGGAATTTGGCAGGATGGGCCTAATAATTAGCCAAAAGTGTCCTTGAAATTTCCATTCTTTTCAACTTCTGATCTGGTGTCAACAGTCAGGGCACCCATCGAGCAGACGTTTTGCTCATCACCCAAGGTGTCAGTCAAAACTGTGTGAACTGAGCCAACACTGACGTCCAAGGGTTTCTGCTGCGTGTCTGATGCTCACGCATCTATCATTCATGACCATGTGGAGAATGACCTCCGCTTGACCCTCCATGGGCGTCTTCATCGTGGGTCATCATCAGCTTAAAAATCAGCAACTCACTTCTTTTCACATTAATAGTGAGAGGAATGCAGATCCTTTTTATGCAGGTGTTTTAGCAAAGCTCTGGCTTCTATCTTGTCTTGTTTAGGATTCCCTCTCAGTTACTCTTAGTTTTTCAAAGGGTGTAACTTAAGAAATAAAAAAATAATTTTGAATTTCTGTGGACAGTGATACAGAGCTTTATGGTTAACACTCATGCCCTAACATTTTGAAGTAGCACTGACCAAAGTAAACATCTGAATGTGACATATCTCGACTTCTTCCTTACCAACACAGGTTTTAAGGTCCACGTCTAATCTGTTACCATGGTTACAGGAGCAGACAGGACCATTGTTTGAATGCTGGCAATGGTGTGAACATCCGCCGTTGTTGTTTTCACAGCTGTTCACAATCTCCATCTCGATTTCTGTCACAGAGAGATAAGTGTGTGTTAATTACAGTCCTTAAGCAGCTCAGACCAACCAACTATATTGTATATACACACACGTGTATATATATATATATATATATATATATATACACATGTATAGACATATATATATATAGATATATATAAAAACATGTGTGTTTATACAATATAGTATATGATATATATATATATAGTAGATACATATGATTGTTTGAACTGACTGTAGCACTGTTTTCCATCAGAGCCCAGTTCGTAGGCTGTGTTACAAACGCAGGCGAAAGAGCCCAGAGTGTTGTGGCAGCCGTGAGCACAGTTGGCTGCTTCTGTCTCACACTCATCAATATCTGTTCAAGGAAAAAAAAAAAAAAAAAGTGAATTATAATGGAGAGCATCTGGTCAGCACACGTTCATTTACATTCACCACCACATGTTTCTCACTAACCAAATATACGTTTCTGTGATGAAAACTATCTTTCACACCATTTTAGTGTGAAAATGCTGGCTTGCAAATTCTATTTCATCTTCCTACATGAAAACTTTTTTGATTATGTCTCTCAAATTGATTTTTTCTTGTGGTGATTATAATTGTGTTGAATCCCTTTATGTATCCTTATTATCCTTAGTGGTGAATTGACCTGCACAGGTTTTCCCGTCTTCATTAAGGATGTAACCAGCTTTACAGTCACAGTGAGCTCTGCCACCATCGACTCGACAAAGGTGCATGCAGCCTCCGTTGTGATCTGCACACGGGTTCTGCACTGAAACACAAAGCACATACACACTCGCATTTACATGGCGTCAATCCAGTGAAAAATGATTCTGGCACAGTGGTGGCAAAAAAGGGTAAAACGCTGCCTCTCTGTATGTTAATGTGGCCGGATTTAAAACCACAGTGCCACTAGGCTCTTTAAAGCTCTCTCTGCATAGTTGTGTGTGTGTTTGACTTGTATTAGCCTGTCTGGCATCTTGGATTCAAACCCTCAGCACTGTAGAAATAAGAGGAGACTGTTCACAGCCAATAATTACAAAGTAAAAGCACCTGAAAGACAGTCATTGAAAATACATATATGTATAATTTCCCACCTCTCAAGAGAAGAATACTTGACCACAAGGCTTCGGAGATTATGTCTAAATACTACAAGGACATTACAAAGAAATTAATGGATTACATTAATTTAATGTCTCATCCCATGAGCGACAGTTAATCCCGCTCCAGCATAGGCTCCCTGTCAGATAATTACAGTTGGAAGCAATGAGTTTTCATGTTAATTAAATCCTCACAATCACACCTTCATAATCTTCCAAAGTACGCACTTTTACTGGCACTCCTCCCTCCATTTATAATCCCTCCTTTCTGTCTTGTGTCATGTGTTGATGTGTACGTAGTGCTGTCTTACACCAGACTTTGGAAACACGGGCACTCACGTTTGCAGTGCTTGCCATCCTCCGACAGCAAGTGACTCGGCTTGCAGCGGCAGCGGAAATGGGCAGCAGACTGCTGCACGCAGTAGTGTTCACATCCTCCGTTGCTGATGGCACACGAGTGCACCGCTGAAAAGGCAAAAGAATGAAAGAGTGAGTGGCACTGAGCTGCAGGGACACATACAGAGGCAATGGCATACAGTAGAAGAGGGGAAGTCAGTCCGTCTAGAAACTTGAGACATCATGAACTCACACAATTTGGACCGTATAACTCCCACAATCAAGATGCATCATCACCAAAAGGGCCAAAAAGTGTCAGAGATCTGAAGGACAGGGTCTCTGTGGTGGACAACATCATCCACTGATGTGTTTCCCTCTCTCACAGCAACAGATGAGACCCCAGAACACTTTTTTTTCAATACTCAAAGACTGGAGTCAAGATCCATACATGCTTCAAGAGTACTCAGTGTTTTCCAGCTCAAATTTTATGCAGCCACATGCAAAGTGTGTGGAACAAATCTGACCCCTGCTGGCAGATGCAAGAGCTGGATAAGATGAGTAAAGTGGTTTGGTATGCACTGTCCTCTGTCATGCTATCAAGTGCAAACACACTTTCACTGACTTGATGTATTGGAAATGCATTTTTCAGACCTCAGATTTGTCTCTGGGTAGATTTAAAAGGACTTTATATTAAAGGCCTCAAAGATTCAGTCCATCCACATTGTGCACATCAATTATTGGTGAGATCATCCATCTCTTTATGCGCCTGGCATCACACGAGAGCCTCTCTGGGACAGTTGGGTCTCAGCTATGGTATCTGCTCTGTGTGGCTGGAATCAGAATTAACAAGGATGGAGGTTGTGTTTCTTTATCCTGTGTGTATGTGTCTGCATGTGAGCGTGAGATGGGCTGCAGGTGTGTGTGAGAGAATGGTTTGTTTAGGGAGTTGGGAAGAGGGAGTCTCCTCATTCATGGCTGGTTGTAACAGTTGGTCTACTTACTATATGTGTATGTACAGCTTTTCACCAGATGCAGCTCACCTGACATCAACCTACTACAGTGCTATAATCACATCATCCTAACAAATGCAGACAAAACTTATATTCCTCCCCTCACTCACGGAGGCAGGTGCGGCCGTCCACATGCAGACGGGAGCCCGGGTGGCATTCACAATAGTAGGAGCCTCTGGTGTTAATACATCTGTGCTGGCAGCCTCCATTATGGACCTGGCATTCATCAACGTCTGTAGAGGAAAGAGGGAGAAAAGAGAAAAAAAACAGAAGCAGAGAGAAATTAGCGTCATTTCCCTAAATCCTCTCATTACAAGGGGGAAAAAAAACCCTATTGAAAGAGGCATTTAATGCAGGCTGTGGGTTAAAGTTTAGTCCCGAGAAGAGAGAGGATGATGGATGAGAAGGGAAAATAATCTACAAGTGCATTGCAGCTCAAACAAACAAATTCTCCATGTGGTAGCAACTACTAAACATCTAAAACCAAATTTAAATTCCTCTGCTTCTCTCCAACATCCCCTGGGTGCAGCAGACATTTGGAAACTTAAATCTGAGGATGCTAAACATACACATTCCTCTCAACTAGGCACAAATAAAAGAACGGGGTCAATTAGAGAAAGGAGTAGTAAGCGAAACGTGACACCTCGCAACCAGATAACAATGGAAATGAAAACACTTCTTGTTTTTAGGGGTCAAGGAGTAGTAATTTGTTTTGTGTGTTCCGCAGCAGACCCTGAGATCTGAGCTGATTGTTTGGAGTTACGTTAGTGGTCTGTCTGCTGACATCAGCATCATCAGCAAGCCCCCCCCCTCCCCCTCCCCCTCCCCCTCCGAGCAGTGGCAAGTCACCTGTTTGCCTCAGCGTTGCTAAAATTATCTGAGGAGTTACTGGAAATGTTGCTGACTCAAACAAGTGACATAACACAGTGAGAGGGTGAGTGTGGATGGCTCTTGGCTGCTGAGGTCTGTAAAACAGCTAGCACATCATAAAAGACTATTAGTCAGTGCCAAGTTGAATGTCTGTTTGAGAAATGTGTTGTTCCGTCCAGTCCTGACTCCAGGCAGCCATTATAGCAACAGAGTATTTGAAGAATTCAGAGAATCTCTGTGAAAACTGTAAAAAGAGGTCGCTTTTATCCCTCGTGTCTGACCAGGCAGCGCACATTCAGTGTTGTAAACAAGTCAGTAAACATCTCTGTGCAAATAAACCACATGAATGATTTCTCAACATTCATTAGAGTGCTCCCGCCCCATAAATAAACACACAAACTAAATGAGGTGAACACATAAACACAGTCATCATCCTCCTCTTCCTCACAAATACTTCACACACTGATAAAGTGAAATTAGATGAAGATGGAGCGAGAGATAAGGTAAGACTAATTATTATTATTTCATGTATTATTATTTTTGTTATTTCCCATGCATGTATTAGTATTTTCAATGTATAAACTAAATATTTAATACATGAAACAGGTCATCAAAAAAAGTAAATAAAGAAAAATAACTATTGGATGAAAAAATTAAGTTTTCGTGACTTAACTTTTATCAGTTTCTGAGAACAAAAATGTGTAATTTGTAATGAGTGACTGGTCAATGCCAATTATTACAAAATAAATGCAAATATAAGCGCTCTAAACCTCTTAGCAAACCTATTAACAAATGATTTAACAGAGAAGCAGCAACATTAGCATACGTTTTATGTTTATTTTTTTATTACCAAATGAATCATATTAGCTCTGTGTTTAGTGTCCACCATCTTGTGGCTCATGATTAGAGATTAGAGATTAGATTAGAGCTTTTGATTATAGTGAAGTGTTAACCAAAACATTCAGGGTCCAGGCTGTAAACCAAATATAATCAGCTGAAATTAGAAAACAGCCTCTTCCACGTCAAAAAAAACCCCACTGTTAATAGCAACTTAATTAAGATATTAAATTATTTCCACGGCCAACATCTGTGAGGTCATTTTTTTAATCAGAGAGACAAAATTTGGCCTCCATTGGAATCAGAATCTCCTCTTACAGATCACATCACTGCACACACAATAACACACGAGCTGCATATGTGACCGGTCACCGAGTACTCGTTCATTGTGTGAATAGTTGACTTACTGATTTGAAATTGATTTAAATCAGATCTTTTTACAAATCCCAAAACCTGAAAGGCTTCTGTTATAATACACGATGGAGGGAAAGTAGTGTTGTGTTATTATAAATGATTAGGAAATATCAATGTCACTATAGTGCACTAAAGTCATTCTACCGTTCACATAAAAATTGACAAAAATTGACAAAAATCCAGAATATGAGCATAAAGGGAATAAAATCTACTTGATGAAATGGTGAAACCTGCCCAAGACATTTGTTTTATTGAATATCCTATGATTAACTGTACGCCCAATAATATCCCACAACATCCTCAAATACTGTTTTGGGGTGAAAGTGAGTTTCTAAATTTTCCCTCTTCTTTGACGATCTGCAGCCAAGTGTAGTCCAGGGAAGCTGGCAGGAGCCCTCCTTTCATTTTTCCATCCATGCTCCATGCTCTCCTTTGGTTTGGTTTCTCATGAAACGTCTCCAGCTTTTGCAACTGCGGTGCAGGGCAATGAATCCTCTCCCGTTCTGGGTTTTCTACGTCCAGAACATGATCACTCTCAAGCTCCGAGCCAAAGCCTCAGCAGCCGTTGGCTTTTACAGAAAGGCACATCAATTCTCAGCCCGCAGCCACCTACAGCACCGCGTCATCCTCATGGAAAACATCGAGGCTTGTGTTTGATACAGTGTTGTGTTTATCGTGAGCTTGAGATGAATGTTTTATGATTTATTTTATCTCCAAGAAAGATGAAGATCAAATGGGATTATGAGCAACACGACTGCAATACATGTTAAAATATGCTTTATCGGGTGCATTTATCCCCGAGCACTGTACTCGTGCCAAACATGAAAAGAAATTTTCGTAATAATCTTTCTAAAAAAGTGTTTTGGTCTAAGGCTTCTGTTTGTGTTAAGCATACAAAGAGCCTCTCATGGTTCACAATTCATGTTTTCATGTGCTCTAATCTCTGCTGATAAAAGTGACCCTCCTCTGCTCGGATCACAGACTGCTTTATGTGGGCAGTGCCAGACCGCCGTATCACCAACACTGATTAACCCGTCTCCCTGAACTATGAATGAGCTCAAACAAATACTCTCCACTTTGGTCAAATGAACATTATTTATATTAAATATTATTTATAACAATTATATTTAATTATAAAGTAAAAAATAGAGTATTGCATTTTGGATGTGAAATCTTACTCTCACTTACCTGCCGCCTGGTAGCCCAGATTGTAGCCATGGTATCCATGGTAACAGTGCGGCCTATAGCAAATCCTCCTGTAGTAAGTGTACGGAAAGTTGGCGGCAGATGTCAAACATGCCATCACTTCAATGAATGCAAAGAGGAAAGTCCCCAGTCGAGACGACAGAGCCATGGCGAGAGAATAAAGTCTTGCAAAACATTCAAAGTAATACTTTAAAAATGCTTCAAAAATCTACTGCACTTCCAATAAAGATCTACGTGAACTATGACCAGTGACAGTTTTCCAGTAAAGGCTCCTGCGCTGATGTAACATGGTAAGTAGTTCTTATTCCCTCTGCCTGTTGATTTTTATGTCCTCCTCTCTCCCTCCATCTCCCTCTGTTTCACCCTCCCATCGAGCAAATCTAAATGTCCAGCACATTAAAGATCCTCCTCCCCCCTCGTCTCTACACTCTTTCCTAAAGTAAAAGGTGCAGCGCGTGCCGCACGGACTACAAAAAAAACTAAACAGTCGTGATTTATTTCTTTTCCCCCTCAGTATATTATACTATTGTGCCACAGTGTGTGCACGCGTGACAGCACATCATTCACGAGAACAAAGAACGTGTGCAAATGAAAGGATGGGTTGACATTTTTCTTTTGATATTGACATGTATAAAAAAAGAAATCCGCCACCAAAGGAATGCCAGAAGTCAAACACCGTGGGTTTTTGTTTTTTTTTTTTAATCCAACATCTGAGAAAGGAATGAGCTTTGCAGTGAAAATCGTCTTTTCAGGAGCTGAGCAACTGTGGTCTCTCATCTGCTGCCAACACATACGTTCAAACACAGCAGCAGGATGGCAGCAGCACTATCAAGCCTCTAGTTCATGGTCACGATCGTGGGCCACAGAGACCCTCTGCAACATGCCGTGATGACTTTCATTCACTATGACTGTTCCTCTTCATTAAAGCCTCTGTAACACACACCTGTCCTGTCACTACATCAAGCCACACAGCTATGTCAGGTGTGCTGAACAGACTTGCAGACTCCACACACATTATTCATAAAATGCATATTTGTGCAGACGTCAACATTATGCGGACAACTGTGTGCCAGCCAGGCGGAGGGGAGGGTGGGGGGGGTGAAAGAAGCTCAGCATGGACGACAGACTGCAGGCTCTGAGCCATAACTGTAAAACTACTCACCGGATCAAGTATCAGAGAGCTCACAACGAGTCGAGCAACGGTGAGATGTTTTTCTTACAGAAAATGACAGAAACTGCTGCTTTCAGGTTAACAAGAGCGTATTACACCTGTTGATCTTGGACGAAGTTTCTCACCATTACGACAGGTGACAAATACGGGCAGACCATTACACACAGCTTCACGGTCGTGTTGGTGTGAGCTGCAAGGTTAACGTGGCGTGACGGCTAAAATGTTGACAGTGCTGTACGGCGCACGCAGCACGGCAGCAAGGCAGCAGTTGATGTTGGCCTCTTCTACTGAACGTTCGCTCTTTGTATCAACGGTGCTCATTCATAACCAAACAAAAATCAAGATGATACATAAATACAGAGGAATTTGACCGGGATCTTTAGAGAAGGAAACTCTCCACAAGGGATTAAACTGCAAATGACTTTATTCCTACTAGACAAAAGATGTGTTTGTTCATATATTGTCGACGCCAGCAGAATCGGCATGTTAGCATACCACAGCAGATGTCTTTCATTGACAAAATACTGCACAATGCCAAGGACAGGATTCCCCCCAAGTACTGATGTGGTTGCGTGCAGTCGGACTCTCCTGAATCATTTACTCTTCACAGCTAAGTGAATGAATGATGTCTCTCATCCAGGCTAATTTGGGCTCTGCTCCACCATCCTCCCCGCTTCAGGTCTTCATAAAAGGAGGACAGCGGATCAGTCTTTACAGGCGCCGTCCCGCACAAGCAGCACCACCTTCCGCCAATTACAGACAATTAGGACGATAATGCTGCGGGTAGCTGTTCTCTTCCCATACAGACTAGGAGCAGAGGGCAGATAGCTATGAAAGCAGCGCTGTGACAACATCCTCATCACGTCTCCGAATAACCACGACCTGAATCAGCAAACAGCCATGCTGCCGGGGCACTCCGGCATCTCTCTTCTAGGCTTGGCCGATGTACAGAGGAATCATTATCCTGATGAAACCAACCTCTAACAAAGATTCCATAATCAGAAACATCAAACTCTAAAGGAACAAAATGAAAGTTACTAATGGGAAAAATGTTGGAAAGAGGCTCAGGTTTGGTTTAGCACTGGTTCAGAGAGTTTGGTTTGGTAACTGCACTCTCTTCCACAGACGACCGTACGAGTAATTCGAGCGGCATGAGCCAAGATTATTTCATCACCTTCAGTATACAAGATAAGTGATGCCGTACTATGGTTCACAAGAATTCAAAGTATCTGATTTTCATATTCGCTCAGTGCCGCACCAAAGTCATAAATTGCAAATACCAGGTTTTGTGAATATTGAGGACGGCCAGGACACAAACCTATAGGGGACCAAAGTGTTCAGAATAAATTTAAAAAGATTCAATGACCAAACACAAACAGAGAGGAACGCTGAGTGTACAGTTTCATAATCAGACCTCGACATTAAATCTCCTGTCATACATAACAATAACTTTAAAGGACACTGCGTTGATAATGTTTTGTACCAAAATAAATAAACATCTGCCATAAAGAAACATAAAGAAGCAATTTTTAAACCTGTAATGTGATGCAAGCTTTACCACAATGCTTGTAAAAAAAAAAATGTTGTGTCTTTTAACATGATGTAGTCATAATTTCGCGGACGACAACAAGGGCCCAGCACTCAAGCTTCATCAATTTATGATTTAGGACAATCTGGCTCAAGTCTTTCAGTTGTTACAGGACCTTCGCGTTTCACTGTTTCATGATTGACGGCTAATGTTTAACTTCATTTTAACCTAAAATCCATCCGTCCATCCATTTTCTACTGCTTTATCCTCCACGGGAGGGTCGCGGGGGACTGTTTTTTACTGTTTTTGGACTGTGGGAGGAAGCCGGAGAACCCGGAGAAAACCCACGCACACATGGAAGGGAGAACAAACTCCATGCAAAAAGGCCCTTGTTCCAACCGGGGGTTAAAACCGTTTTCTTGCTGCAAAGGCAAGAGTGCTAACCACTACACCAACCCATGTGGCTCCCATGACCAATATTTATTTATTTAAATATATTATCTAAATGTATTCCATCTCATGGCATAAAATCGTCTGAAAAGTCTGCTTCCATTAGAGAATATAAGATAGAAATGATAAAAACTGATCAGAAACCCAACACGACCACATACTCACCCCGACATGTCTTGCCGTCCTCGTGCAGTATGTGTCCTGGAGGACACCTGCAGTAGAAGCTTCCGATGGTGTTACAGCAGAGAGCCTCGCAGCCACCGTTGGTCTCCTCACACTCGTTCACATCTGAAGGAAAGAGAGAGACAAGGTTTAGTTTACCGTCACTCACAGTGCAGCCAAATACCGCCACAGAAAGGTCAAACACGTTTAAAATGCTTTATGTTTTGGTTAAAAGCAGCCATGGGATCCTTTTTTTTTCTTTTCTTAGCAGAAACGAGTAAGAAAGGATGTATTGTTTTCAATGTCCAACTTTGGAAAGTATGGAAAATGTTCAAGTGCCTGGCAATTTATGACAATTACTGCAGGAAACAGTCTGTGCTGTTTCCATCCTTAAACCTTTCTTTCCTCAGTAGCAGCTTCAAGCAAGATGAAAGTGGGGAAAAATGCACTTTATATCCAAAAAGGACAAGAAAAAAAATAAATCAAGTGATAAATTGAACGGGACAATGGGAAACATCCAGCAGTAACACGTTGTCCTCACTGCTTCTCACTTTTAAAACTTACTCCAACATAAAACAGGGAATTGCGTTTGTCTGTCAGGCAGAATTTCCAAAACACAGTTTTTTGTTGTTGTACTTTTTCCATCTCATGTCCATCAGCTGCCAAAAACTGTCATCAGCAGAACCAGATAGAATCTTTCCCTTTCAGTTCCCAAACTACACATAATGACTCGGGTCAGATACAGATGCTGACAGTTCAGCAAATACCATAATTTGAGCTATTAATGTTAAGAATGAAAGGAATAGTGTTCAGTTTTATGCTGATTTTTCAGGACAAAGATGCTCAGTGCCTCCACTGATGTTACATTTCGCTCATATGGGAGTTTGTCGGCAGAGATTACGCTCACAGTGGGGTTTCAAACTTGACGACACTGGGCCGGCTTCACTTCACCATGCCAGTGGAAGGAATATTGGCCTTGAAACTGGAAGCCATGGAGGAAATTAGGAGGGAGCATTCACTTAGCATTAATCAAGCTTATAAATGTTCTCCATGTCTATAAAAAAAAGAGTCAGTCAGTGTACAGAGGGAGGAGGATGAGTGCAAAGAAAATGTTTCGCCCTCTAGCTAAAGGTTGGTACATTGCGATGCCAGCAGTTAATCAGCCAATTAAATGATTTCCCCTTTAGTTTACAACATCTGGAAATGTTCACACCAAACACACTGCATTCTTTCTATTCCCAAATGTAAACTGTCATAAAGCCTTAACTGGATGCAGCATGTAATATTATTGTATACGTCACGGATACATTTATTTATACTTTTAAAAGATCTTTCCTACCAGGTTAATTATGTCAACATGTCTAAGCAGGACTAAATGAACTGCAGCTGAGGATATTTTGGTCGTGGCATCACAAGAGCTTGATTTCACGAGTCTGGGGTTTGAGAGAGAGAGAGAGAGAGAGAGAGAGAGAGAGAGAGAGAGAGAGAGAGAGAGAGAGAGAGAGAGAGAGAGAGAGAGAGAGAGAGAGAGAGAGAGAGAGAGAGAGAGAGAGAGAGAGAGAGAGAGAGACATCGGGTTTAAAGGAAAGCTACACAGAGGGATGGTCAGCGAACAGGGTGCAAACTGAAGTCAAGGCCAGAACTGAAAGCCCTGAGGGATCCTGAGGTGAGATCTGCAGGATGTGTGTGTGTGTGTGTGTGTGTATACGTGAGCATGTCTATCTCCCCCCTGAGGCCACACACCTGTGTGTCAGCCACAGAAGGTCTGACGAGGGTCAATATCAAGCTCATCACTCTTGAAGTCTTTCTGCCCAATAAGTGAGCAGGAATGTCGAAGTGCTCAGGGTCAGGGATGAGAATATGAAACATGGAATCTGATCTTCTAAATGTGATTTTTCTTTTAGGAGTTTCTCTTCTACAGTGTCCAGATGAGTGAAAAAAGGATCATGCGTTTAAGAATAAACTCTTTGTGGGAAAACTGTGTCTTATGCTTTAAGGATGTTTGTTTTATATTAGCATCATAAATGTCATTTTCTTTTACAATGATGAGCAGTCGAAACTTCTGCCCCCGCAAAAAAAAGAAAGAGACAAAGCAGATCATTGATCATGTGTGACTGAGACACATGGAAAGATGACTTTTCTCCATTCACTGTCTCCACTACCATAAACGTATTCTCTAACAGTGACATTCCAAGCCACAAACGTTTCCCCGAGTGTTAAACTCAATGACCTCTGAGGATAAGCGTGAGTCTGGGGGTTGGAGCAGGGGGCTACACCCTCACCTGACTGCAGGGGGCAATGGAGAGATCAGTTTACCATACCACTGTTTAATCTCCAGCAGGGTGATGACATTCAACTATGGCATCAAACAAGACCTGTACTCTCCTTAAAAAGGAGGAGTGCTTTAAGATTGACCGCTTCACATCAACATCAACATCACCAAGGCTTCTTCTCTCTGACCTGAGACCTGAGATTCTGGAGGGGGGGGGGGGTTGGTTTAGTGTGCATGTTTTCCAAAAACAGATCAGATGCCTGAAACAAGATGTGAGTCTGCAGCAGGTCAGTGTGTCGAAGGCCAAGGATCAGGGTTAACTCGCGCAGAGGAGCGCTGCGTGGAACCGTGTCACCATGTGGTGGACATTCATGTGCATCATATTTTTGGAAGAGGAATCCTGTCGAGACCATGGCGAATAAAGAAAGACAGAAGAAAAACTCAAAGCAGTAGAGCAGTAGATAAAAACCAGCCAGACTCTGTTCACATGGTAAACAAAATCAGTGAGTGCAAGTATTTCTTTGCAAAAATGTAATTGTACTATTCCAAATAAAAGAATTACAACCAACAAATGAACAAATACAAAACATACTGTTATTTGGGAGAACCTGAAAACAATTACTCTGAAAACTATTTTTTTTTGGTTGATATGATTCTAGTAGTTTTAGCCTTACAGTATAATAATTGTGTTGACTGTAAGAGAATGGTTGAATCATCCTTCTATCATTTTGGAGGCTGTAGTTAGTGGTTTTGTATTTAATTGGAGTATATTGGGGGTTTAAGTAGCAGAGGTGAGCCACGCTGCCTGAAACCAGGAGCACAGATACGTCAAACTAAGACTGTTTTTATTGTAGAAACTGTCAAGGTCATTGAGCACTTATTAAAAACAACATCTGTCCGGATCAAAGTTGCTTACAACATCAGGAAAACGATTTTAGGGGGAAATAGAGAAAGTGTTTTGAATATTCTGTCACCCTGCTGTACTGTTTTTGTACATTATCCATCCACACATATCTTGAGTGTCATGCAGGGGAGCAGGAGTCAGTTCTAGGTGACACTGGGTAAGAGGCGGAGTCTATCACAGGGCCATCATACAGAGACAAACGACCATTCACACTCACAATTTAGAGCATGTCTTTAAACTGTGATAGGAAGCTGGAGTACACCAAAAAACCCATGTGGACAGAGAGAACATCACAAAGAGTGAAGGGTAAGTAGAATGCTCGGCTTAAAAAAACAAAACAAAAAAACACGGCTGTGAAACGTGAATTATTTCTCTGCAGTGCACAAACTGTTCCAAAGCAATCATGGGAAGAATGGAAAAAAAGAAAAAAAAAAAGAAAAACTTTTGATTGTGCGTTTCTGCAAGTTCAGCTGCAGCAAAGCTCTGGGTTTACATTCCTCTCCTCTCAGTGTTGTGTGACCTCCTGTGATAAGGATGACGGCCACTGCTCTCAGGAGGACGGTGCTGATGTTTCAGCAGACGACGCGCGGCTACGACCGGGGGCCAATGAAAACCACCAGACCTCTGATGTTATCTCGGGAGTCATGGGCCGGAAAATTGCAGGACTCATCGAGGATCAGGAGGGGAGAGCGCCGAAGATAGCAGGAACTTGTTTCCTTTTCAGAGCCCTGGTCTAAAAGCGCAGCGGTGTAATGATGTGCTCTGCTGGCCCTTCATTCCTAATATCATTCCCCGCTGTCCTCACAGCTGCTTTCATTTACCAGGTGCTATGAAGACGGGGATTGGCTGGAGGCATCGTGAGACACGTTTGAGTCAGAGGCTTCGTTCAAATGATGACTCAGGAGAGGATCTCTCGCTCTAACACAGACAGCAACACCTTGTCTGACTAACAAACTGATCATCTATGAACTGGAACTGACAATTTACTTCACAGGAAAACTCACAATCACCTTTGACTTCCAGTGTAACCCACAGTGAGAATGTTTATTGTAGAAGACACACATTTGCTTTGTTCTGCCCAGTAGACAGAAAGGTAAGTGAAATGGTTAAAGTGAAATATGCTCACTAAAGCTCACCAAAGTCATTTTATGTTTCAGTGGTTATTTAGCTCACAGATCTATTTTTAAAAAAAAAACGTTTTATCCAAGCTTCACCTCTGTAGGAGCAAGTACTTTCCAGTGTGTCCTTTAACGCTTGTTTTTCTGCCAGACTGCTGTATCTGTGCTGTGTACACGTAAAACTACAAAGGCAACCGCGAGCAGAGATCGTGTAAGGTCAAATCCAAGGAGTTGCACAATGAAAATGTCATTGTGATTAGTAAAATCAATCAAATGTGTACTTTTCTTTTTTACAGTGCACTTTTTTCAAGAACCAAAGTCTTTGATTAGAAAGAAGGAGCGGTGCAACGGAACAGATCAGTCAGTCATTATCGATGCAGGACAAAAGAAAACATTGAAACAAAACTTAAAACTGCATGTTTCTATTTCTTTTTTCTCCCTTAATAAAGGTAATAGTTTAAGCTCAACATTGCCCCCTGCTGTTAAACTGCCTACTGCATCAATAACAGCCCACGTTTGCAGATGTATATTTTTGAAATTAATAGTTTTATATTCAGAACGTGAGTAAAACACCATAGTGAAAGTAGCAACACCCTGCTGCTCACCCTGGTTCACCACACGGACTTTAACCACAAAACTGTGTATGCTGTATTAAGCATTTGATAAGTTCTAGTTCTATTTGATGCATTCAAAAGTGCCAGTTTTGGGAAGGAGTTTCTCTCTGCATCCCTGTAATTGTGGCAAGTGTGGCAGCAGAGTTGTTCTTAAATTACTGAAATTAGTGAGGTAAAAAAAAAAGGGAGAAAAAAAACCTGTACTTTTAATGACCAAGGATGGAGCCACGGTCAGACTTTTACGACGTGTATCCACTGATGTTTAAAATGTCTGTGCCTCACTTTACAAACCTCGAGTGAGTCCAGGAAGTCATTAACAATCTGGCTCAAGGTGGAGTACAAGGAGTAAAGGGTGTTACAGTAAAGGCAATAAAAATGTCCATTTAAAAAAATAAAAAAATAGCTCTTAAAAGACACAGACTGCATATTGCATCAGTGAATTTAATGTAAAAAAAAACATCCTCTTATCAAGCCATAACAGCACGAGATTTTACTAATCAATGACAAAGTAACTTCTTTTCTGGTCTTACATTATAATAAAGTGAATATTCAGAGGTGTGTTTGATATACAACGCACTTAATTATTACCAATTAAGGTATTATTTTTTTTAAATCAGTCTGTAACAATAACCATCTCAATAACGGTGATATAATTAAATGATTCATTTCTGAAAGAATTAATTTTATCGTGGTTTTAAACAGAAAATGACAAATTAACAAAACAAATTCACATATCTGAGCTAAAAATTCGAACCAATATTGTGTTATACCTCAATGCGCGTTTGCACAACACATGAACAGTATATTGATATCATGAACCTCTGTTTTTCTCACATGAAAACTAAAGAGGAACAAAACTCAACATTTGCTGCTTATTTGCCTGTTTGAACAGTTGCAGTTTGCCGTTTTTCAGCTCTTCTCCCCAAGGTCATTGTTAACCACACACAAAAACAACAACAGACACCCAAGAGGATGTGCTGAGGAAAAAAAGGAAGCTGACTGACGGACTCTGGGTAAAATATTCAAATATATTAAAACTGTGTGGTGCAAGTGCAACTTATTACCCCGACAACCGAGCCTTTCATTTGTATTATGTGCATATTTGGCCATTGGGGAATTGACCGTGACATCAAAGACGCTAAAATCCTGTGAGTTTGTTTAGTATAATATTCTGCTCCACTGAGCCGTGAAGGCCTCTAATCTTTGATTTGATGATCATTTCAGGGAAGTTTAGAAGTGTATGTGTCATGCATGTTTATAAGTACAGAGGGGGGGGCTACATACCCCCCCCCCCCCCCCCCCCCACAGATCATGGCAACTACCAAGTCAAATCACATCAGTAATGACCAGAATTGCAGTTGCAAACAAAAGTATTGTTGATAGAGACAATCCTGCATCGTTTTGACGGTGTTGTCACATGATGTGATGGAGAATACGTCAGACCCTTCAGAAGCATGTGTATATAATGCTTTGTGACCTCTCTCACCCATTTTTACTAGGGATGCACCGAATATTCGGTAACCGAATATATTCGGCCGAATATTGCAAAAAAAGCCACATTCGGCCTTCGGTGGAGTGAGTTAAAAGCAAGGCCGAATAGTGGCGTGTGACGCAATCAAACAACGACCAGTGACGCGGTGACCCGGCGCCTTCGGTAAAATGTCGGCAGTGTGGAGATATTTTAAAGTGTTGGAGAGCGAGAAAATAATTGCAGTTTGCAACGAGTGTTCAACCAAACTATCTCGAGGGGGTGTCTCTGCAAAGACCTTTAGCACTACTGCTTTAATTTTTCATTTAAAAGCCAAACACCCTGAACAGCATGCTGAGTACGAGAGAGAGACGGCTGCAGCAGCTAAAAGGAAATCTTGTCACAGCACGCCCACTCCGTCCGTGCAAGACGTCTTTGAAAAGACGAAAAAGTTTGCGAATGACAGTGCCAAAGCAAACGGAATCACAAAGAAGGTAATGGAGTTCATGGCTTTGGATGATCAACCGTTTAGTGTTGTGGAGGACATTGGCTTTCGGAGGCTTGTGCAGTACATTGAGCCCCGTTACACGATACCGAGCAGACGGTATTTGAGATGTCATAGTTAGTTTCCTTTTTATTTTGAAGCACTGCTATTGACAAATCTGTTCTGGCCTGGGATATGCTGTGTACCTGTATAAGTGTATGAGGTTACAAGCACACACTTATTGCGATTTACTTGAGCCTTCTGTTTACATTATTAGCCTGCTGTGGCTAAGCAGACTTGCCAAAAAGACAATAATTCATTTGTTGTGAGTTTATCCACTGCACTTTAGTTTTTTGGAATACATGTTTTGTTTGAAGGCCTAATATAAATGAAAAATCTTTGTGCTTTTTTTTGAAAAGAAAAGCCTACTGGAATGTTTAAAAATGTCATTATCAATAAACATTTACTTTCTTGGAATAACATGTCTAAAAATTTATTCTAGGCTATTAATGCAATATAAAAAAACTAACAACCGCATTCAATATTCGGTATTTGGTATTCGGTATTCGGCCACACATTTAAATTTTATTCGGCTTCGGCTTCGGCCACAAATTTTCATTTCGGTGCATCCCTAATTTTTACTGTCAGTATAAGTTATAGACTGCAAAAAAAAGTAGGTCAGCTGTTTGTATCCAGAACTATATATGGTCTATGTAAATGAATGGGAGGAACAAATACCTTGTGGGCCTGGGGGGGGGGGGGGGGGCCTTTGACCTGTTGCGTGTGCTCTATGTGCAGTACCTGTTAGGACCCGTCTTTGACCAGAGAGTTTTGAGCGCGGAGGAAAACACATGGGGGCCGGGCAGGAATCCAAAAATTACTTGTTGTGGTTTTGAGGCCGCCTTGCTCTAAAAAAATAAAAAATAAAAATGTGCTGCAGTGGTTTGCACAGGGCAGACGGAAAGTTGCCAGAGGCCGTTTATCTACAGGGTGAAGGGTAGATACAAGGGACAGATACATGACAGTTCGTCATGCTCGCGGTGTACAGGTGGGATAAACACGGAGGCTCTGAGTTCTGCTTCACATGCTCTAATGTGACAGTACATAGTTTTATAGTAGTTCAAAGACACAGCACTCTTTAGCCCCCAGGTGATGTTCAGAGGCAACGGGCGCACGAGTTCTAGCTGCACCAAAATCAAGCAACAGGGTAATATAATGCAGTAAATGATGGGATGAACAATTTAAGACACTGGAGGTATATTAATAAAAACTCAGACATTCAGTGCATTATTCACTGTGTAGTGATAGAGCTTGATAATTAATTAGATAAGATTAGATAGGTCAAAAATATTAGGTAAGTATATTCCACGACCTGGCGTAGATTAGTAACACTACCTCTGCCATAGGGAAGGACCAGCAGCTCCTTTATTACCTGAGGAAACTCAGGAGAGCCAAACTTCCTCAAAAAACATTTGATGAACTTTTATCGAAGTGTGCCAACATATGGGCTTGTAGCGGGGCTCTCCAGCTGCACTAAATCTGAACATCAGGCACTTCAGAGAGTGGTGAAATTGGCCGGGAGAATCATCGGGACCAGCCTTCCGGAGATCTCCTCTGTCTAAACCAGCCGTTGTCTAAAGGAGAGTGCACAATATCCTGCACGATCCAGCAGACCCTGCACATCACCTGGTCCATCTGCTGCCCTCAGGAAGAAGATACAGGTCCATCCAGGCCAGAATCTGCAGACTGAGCCACAGCCTGTACCCCCTAGCCGTGAGGTTGCTTAATACGAACTTTACCCCGCTCTCTCACACCAAAATATATTAAGATCACTGGTTTATCGCCTCTCTGACTGTGTGTGTATATATATATATATATATATATATATATATATAAAAATAAATAAATAAATAAATATATATATATATAAACAAAACAAAGTGCAGTGATCCCTCGTTAGTTCTACAAACCCTTGCGGGAGGAATAACTTTACCAGTATAAATCCATCATAAAAGTCTAAAGCAGTCATTTACAAAGACATTTAAAAAAAAAAAAAAGGAGACTTATTAAGGTTGTGCACTTAAGGTACACAGAGTTTTTGTGTGTCCATTATAAGCAGTCAGTTAACTTGACTTTTCCTGATGCACTCGTGTTTCTCCTTGTTGTCAGTTAGTTATTGTTACAATTGCTTTGACTATTTGATTTATATCGTACAATAAAAACGCTGGGTTGGTTTTCTCTGAGTTGTATTCTGTGTTGCTGCCTGCAGTTCCATCAAAGCAGAGCTGTTTCTGCCAATGTCTGACTGAAATACAAGTTAAATGTGTCAGTGAAGCAGGCCAAGATGAAGAAGACGGGGCTAAAACAGCAGTAAAACTCTTATTTATACTTTGATTTCAGAAAATGTGAAAGTCGATTGAACCTGTCTTATTACATTAACTTTTGATAAACATCTGCCTTCCACACTTCACTAAACACCAGTCAGACTCTGGCTGAGCAGGAAAAGGAAAACTCTCTAGTTCCCATGTGGAGATAATGTGAAACATTATGTTATAAATGGAGGAAAAACACAGATTTGAGGTGAACACCATGACCTGATAAAGAGGTAAAAGTGCTGACTTAGTCAAATTAGAAGAGATGAAGTTTTTTTGATGTACTCAAAGGTAGCAAAGGTAACGGGAATCAGGGAGCCACGGGCAAATCAAGGAATCAGTCTACACTACTATTCCTCTAATTGTATTTTGCAAACTCTTGTCAGTGCCAATTTGCACTAATTAGATGCCCTCGCCCCAGCCTGACCGGCAGCAACCTTTCATCAGGAATGTTGTAAAGAGTCTAATGAGACGGGGTTGGAGCACAGTCTCGGCACAATTACGGGAGATTAGGGTGCTGGGCAGGATGCATTGGCAGGTACGTGGGCAAGGATGTAACCCCACCCCTCTGAGTGCAACACACTCCCTCTCATTAGAGATGCCTTTCCTCACTTCACACACACAGGGTTCCTCTTTCTCTCCCTGTGGCAAAAACGGCTGGCGGACTTTTACCAATCATGCTTCAAGTTACACGACAGTAACAAAACTGTTGCTTTTTTGTGTTCCACAAGTTAAGATTGTCTGTTTTTTTTGGAAGTACTTTATTTTGCTACATTTATAAAGGGTTGCCTTCAATTAAAAACAATTAATGTGAGATTTGTGTTTCCTTTTTGCACGACACAAGAAAAAAGTAACTCCTACTTGTATTTTAAACAAGCTACTTTTTTACTTTAAAGGTGACATCGAATGCTGGTATAGCACATAAATGCTAGTTATGGAGGTCTACTTACATATATTAACTTGTTTTCATGGTTAAAAACCTTGTAGTCGCTGCAAACGAGCCGATCGAAATATCTCCTCACTGACGCTCTTGTCAGCCGCGCTGTTTCAGATTAAAATCTCACCCCCAGAATGTGTACTGTGTTGTGATTGGCCAGCCAACGAGAGCTTTCCCACTGTCCTGTGATTGGCCAGGTACCTAGAAGTGACGTAATTGGTAGGCGAGCTCTCAGATACACAGCTCCCCCTCTGGCACGGTGGATGCTCTGCATATCAGCAGCTACAACGAGAGTAGTTCTTCTTCTTCTGCGGTTGAATGTACGCAACCGAATGACGTAATTGGTAGGCGAGCTCTCAGATACACAGCTCCCCCTCTGGCACGGTGGATGCTCTGCATATCAGCAGCTACAACGAGAGTAGTTCTTCTTCTGCGGTTGAATGTACGCAACCGAATGTGCCCGGACTAGTGCCCACACCAGGAGGCGCTACGGTGGTGAGAGGAGTGGTGAGGTATACTGATGACATCATCAACATACGGAAGTGCCGATCCGCTTCGCAGAGCCCAGGAAAACAATACAACACTATTTTCTAAGCATGTGGCTGAACTGTTTGTTCTGAAACTTTAGGGTTTCATAAACGAGGTAATGACGCAGATACACACACAAACGCAGCGTTAATTGGAGCTTCCGGTCTATGTCACCTTTAACTTGAGTACAGACTTTTACTTGTACTTAATACTCAGTATTCTTTCCACCTCTGAATATAATTAAATAAAATGTTTCCCGTCAAACAAATGTGTATTGACTGCTGCCAACATACTATTATGTAATTTAACTGAATGTGTATTGGATAGGACTGTTGAAATACTGGTGTGCATTTTATTCAGCTTGTGTATTGACATAATGATCAGTCAATCCTTTTTAATAATACATTGTATACAAAATAATACAAAATCATTAGTTACAGCTTTATGAGAAGTAACTTTCCACAAATTTTGAATGAGGATTTGCTGAAACACCACCAGTTCTTACACGTCCACGGACTTATTTCAGCTGCTGTAGAAGTCACACTACCTGACTGCTGACAATACTCAAAACTCTAATAAATAAAAACACTTTTAAACTTGCTGAGGTTGTGACATAAAAAGGTTATGAAGAGCAAGCAAACATCTCCAGCTGACCACCTGTTCTTAAATAAGCCCTCATCACAAAAGTTGAACCTTCTGTTTGAGTTTCTTGTAGGTCAGAAAACTGAGACGTCGTAATTTTCTCCAAATAAAAGAGCAGACTTCAGCCTGTTCACAGCCATTTTAACTGAAGCACGTTAAACCCATTAGAGGGGGGGGGGACCGGCAAACTCAAAGAATGATTTAGACCGCTTGTGATCTTTCTAGACATTTACTATCACAATATCAGCCATTCGACCTTTACCTTCTCTCGAAGCAACAACTAAATTTTGAGCAGATAAACATGGTAATCGTTACTGACAGGTTGTATAACCTAATGTTGTGGTGCCCAACACTCTTTGACCTCTCGGTGGACGAGTGACGGTCTGCTGCAGCTGGCAACCTCCACAATTTTACAATCCCACCACTTCCACGTCTCTCGTGTTCAAATTTAGCTCAGGGTAAGAGGACAAAACGGAGGGTAAAGGTGAATTATGGGTGAGGGTGCAAGTCTTTGAACCAACACAACACTTTCCAGTGCTTAATGTACAACATGAGACAACAAGAAAAATGTGAAGCGTGATATTCCAGGAATCCTTAGCTAAGATGAAGCTGCCAAAGGTATTTTCTTCAAATAGTAAAGACCATGGTAATATACCTGTCAATCTCTCTCTCACTCACACACACGAGTGCAGAAAACATTTAGGAACCACTGATGTAGAGCATCATTCCATCCAAGACTTAATGAAAAATTGATATCAAATACACTGTGTTTCATGTGGTGAATTGTCTAAAGTGGTCAATGACAATGTGTTACTTTTTCAGATGTTTGTCAGACTATCTATCCAACTTCCTCACAGTCACCAGCCACATTGTTGAATTATGAAGAAAATGGATCATGTACTACATCAGCGGTGTCAAACGTACAGCCCGTGGGCCAGAACCGGCCCGCCAGAAGTTCCAATCCGGCCCACAAGATGAATTTGTGTAAACTGCTGCTGTAAGAATGCTGCGGCCCCTTTAAGAGCCGAGCAAGTGTTCGTGCAAGGAGAGACAGAGAGTGAGCGCTGCGTGTGTATGTGTGTGTGAAGAGAGAGAAGCCAGCGTACGGGCAGAGTTAGAATTAGTCACTATGAAGTGGGGTAAAGAATGTGTTGTGTTCCAAGTCTGTTGAGAGAAATAAACACTCAGACTCCCTTGTCTATCTGTAGATGTAAGGGTGTTAACATGGAGCCACAGCTCCAGCCCTAGAGGTCATATCTCCCCTGCGCTTCCCCGACCACTGTCCAGAAGCAGAGCAGAACAGTTAACACTACATTGAAGATAATAATTACATTTATGCAGTTATACATACAGTAATTCCTAATTTGTCCCAGAGGAACACATCTATATAGGAATACTACATAGATGTGTAGATCTTGATATGTTCTTATCGTATGTAAAATACTAGAATTTTTACTTCCAGATACCTGTGACTAAATGTTTCGTACCTTTGTAGATCCACTGTGATCTGTAAGATGTAATGCACATATGTAAATGATAACATTCTTGTTGTTAATAGGTTATTATGCTATTATTTTACTCGTCCGGCCCACTTGAGATCAGACTGCTCTGTATGTGGCTCCTGATTTACAATAAGATTGACGAGCCTGTGCTACATCAATGATGAGGGTAAAAAGAGACTGTTCTGTCATGATGATGGCTGCATGCATGTGTCTTTCATTTGGGGGCACTTCCTCATTTAAGTGCTTAGCAAGCTCAGCATGAAGGTTTCTCATGTGTGTGTGTCTTGATCAAGACTTTCAGGCGGTTTTTTTTTCTTATAATGGGGAGTTTCGCACAACCTCTCATATTCTGCAGATACACAACAAAGGAAAAGGGTAACATAAATAAATAAATAAAAGGGCTTGTTCACAAATCACCTGACAGTCAAACGTGCACTCTTGCACAGGATGAGAAGCATGTGTGAAACGGTTTCGCCATATGGTAAAAAGATGTTCTTTATTGACCCTGTGTGGACCTGCATCCCCTAAAAACATGACAGATGCCTGCTGCTCTCCCCCGTCAACCTCAGCTTCTACAAGAACTGATGAACACCAGCGATATTAAATATAGCATCCCTGCTGTTCATGATCAACGCGTCCAGCCACAGCCTGTTCTCTGCATGTTCATGTTCAGTCAGGGTCCATATGCTGCTTTGACATCTAACCTTTCTGCTCAAAGTAATCGCAGCACAGAAGGAGACAACATTCACATAGATGAGCATAAATTAAGTCATAAAAGTATACATATACACATATATATATACACACATATATGCACATATATACACATATATGTATATATATATACACAAACACACATATATAAATGTATATATATATATACATATATATATATATATAAACATATATAAATATATATATTTATATAAATATATAAATATATGTATACATATATACATATATATGTATATATATATACATATATATACATATATACATATACATATACATATATATATATACACACATATATATATATATATATATATATATATATATATATATATATATATATATATATATATATATATAGTTTAATTCAAGTTTAATTCAAACATGTCAAACATCAGGCCCATGTGACTAAACTGGAATTTGACATCTGCAAAAAAAGCCGCCCACATTTTTGGACAAATGTAGCCTTGATGTGGTACATTGGTCATCTTATCTTAGCATAATATGCATGATACACATCATGAAGAGTTATCAGAATTCAACACATGTGAACCAGTTACGGTGGTGGAAAAAAGGCAGGTTACAACAGGCTGCCGGACTGACAAGTCTAAAGAAAGACCAAGGCTGAACTTAAATTGCAGTGTGGGACAGCTATTAGAGGAGGAACAGAGGTGCTGCAGAGACAAACATCTAAAATCCCTCCCTCACCGTCTACAGCTGTCCACGCAAACTCACCTCTGTGTTAACAGAAACTGAACCTCATACTTTTCAGGCACATGAAACATACGACACAGTGAAAAAAGATGATTTCACTGATTTACCCACTTTAGTTTCCTTTAATTTCCTTTTTCACATCACACTGTAGCAAGTTATGCAAGACATTTAATGCTTCAACCCGACGACCCTCCCTGAATCAAGTCTGTGTATATCAACAGTTGTAAAACTCAACAAGTGTCCTTTAACAAGCCAGTGAATTCTCCCAATAGCTCAGGGGTTGTTGTTCTGACCTTGAAACCATGCTAACAAGCACTGACTTAACGATAAAAGCCCAGAGACAGAACTGTTTGGTCTCGTCCATTCATAGTGAAAATATTAGGAGGTAAAAGTACATTGAGATTGTGTAAATAAAGGAATAGCAATTGTAGAGGATGTTAATTTTAACTGTGTTATTACGGTTATGCCTTGTATTTTCTAACCTGAGCATACAGTTTATAAATTGCAGAGGTGGGACAAAAAAATGGAATATTTACATTTTCTTGAACATTGATGGGTGAAAAGCTGGTTATGATAAGTGCGTGAGACGTGCCATTTTTTAGCCAAATATTTGAAATGCCTTTCCATGGCTTAATGTAGGCCTAATGTCAGTATTCTTTACATTTTAGGTTCTGTTTTTTGGAAACAATTCAGTTGTATGGGACCATAAAGCGGTCCCTTACATTATGTATAATACAGTTACTGATAAAACTCTAGCAGTTCAAAATGACTGTGTTTTTCACATATTTAAAAGGTGGAATATCTGGGAAATCATCTTCTATATTCATACGACTCGACTTAAAACTTGCTTCATTTAAAACAGGGACTCGACTTGCTTTATTCTTGCAAGAATGACTTTTGGACCTGCTTGAGACTTGAAGGTTAAGACATGAGACTTGTTTATGACTTATTCCCATCTCTGTGAAATTGTATATAAAATAGCTACTGATGTGCAAAAAAGTCATATTGTAATAGTACAGTATTCGAACTGTACAGACATATAGTAGAATAATTGGTAACAGTTAAAACAGTAAGTGCATCAAACCTGCACAGATGTAAAACATTTGTTTCTACTATTTTCTGTAAATATACAGCAACATTTCTGATGTTATTTGTTCAGCGTCGCACATCCCTGTGCACCCACTAGGTGTTTTCTCAGCACCACTTTCACATCGTGCTCCAACAGGCACGGAGAAATAAGTCTGGTCTTATTATTTAGACAATAGGAAGATATTCACAGCTTTCTTCTTTAGCTTCCACTACGGATGAGTCAGGTAAAAAAAATGTCTCTGTCAAAGTTTAAAACTTAAAGTCATAAATAAATTAAAAAGCTATTAAAGGTATGTTGTCATAAAGTGCACGTACATTTTTCTGTTATAGCTCAAAGCAAGTTTTCGTGAGGTTGCGGTGACTTTGACTTTTGACCACAAAGATGTCATCAGTTCATCTCCAGACCCGAGTGAATATTTGTGTGAGTTGTAATGGAATTCCTTCCAGCCATTTCTGATATAGAACATTTTACGACAATGTGATGGATGCAAAAGTAACATTGACCTTGACCTTTGTCCACTAAAATCTGATCACTTGACTCCTGACGAACACTTAAGGCACATAGCTTTCACTAGAACAGAATGGCCGGAGGGAGGGATGGACAAATTTAAAAACAAACTGCCCGCGGCCATGGCTGATGCTTGTGCAGAGGCAAAGAACATGCCGGCTCTCCTGACATTACAACTCCACAACAAACCCAAGATATGAGCTTATGGGATGGAATTACTGTTAAAGACAAAGTAAAACAGTAAAATCAGTAAAACAATAATCCTGATATTATGTTAGACGTATGTGAGTAAGGAATATAAAAAGGTACAATGGAACATTTTCACACACTGCTACAATAGATTTAACTTTGGTATCACTGCTCCTGGTATTTGTATTAAATAGCTCGTAATTACCGCACAATCCATCAGTTTTATGTTTCTAATATAACGTTGACCTCGGAACAGAAAGATGACGCAGCTTTGAGATATTTAAAGGTTTCTTGAACTAAGACATGTTTCGTTTCATGTTACAAAGAGCGTCTGCGTGCCTTTCTGTTTGTCTGCGGCTTAGCCCAGATGTCAGCTGGTATGAAGACATCTGCCCTGCCAGAGGTCTAAAAGCCTGGGAGGCTGTTCATCCCAGAGGATACCACTTGTCTGCTGATGACAGGCGGGATTACCAAATACATCAGACAACGCAGGAGTTTTAAAAAAGAAAAAAAAACGGTACTGTCGGTAAGACAATTAAAGAAAATCTTAAATATTTCTCTGCAACATTAAATATAAGTTAAGTATCATTATATGTGTTTCACGATGCACCTGCTTCATGACTTGACACCAAACAAGGGTCATCAAGTTTTGATTCAAATGTTACTACATGACATTGTTTTTCAACGGAGCCACAACCGAGTGACAAAAGCTTTTAAAGATTTATAGTTTGGTTAAAAAATGCAAAAAGGTTTCCCGTATCCATCCACTGAATCAGATCTCCTCCAAAGTTCAACGAGTTCTACCTCAGGCCATGTTCCACCCCTCCACAAAATGCCATGATTTGGCATAATGAGTAATACTACTCGTGGACAGACAGAAAACACATAAAACAAAACGTATTTAGTGGACGTACCAAACTTTGACAAAACCACAACATGAGAATAAAAAGAGAAAGTTACAATACTTCGTTGAATACCTGATGTCATCAAATCCAACAAGTGTCTGTTAAATCCGCTGTCATCAGAACAATCATTTACACCAGTGCAGTTACTTATCCTAAGAGGTCTCTATTAGTCATGTCAAATTTTGAGTCGGTCATAATGTCTGATATGGCAGGAGTCGTTGACTCAAATGGGATTGATTGTTTTTGAAAGGACTAGAGGATAGCATCCTCCAGGCATCAGCTCTTACTTTAACACATGGATTTACACCACAAAAAAAAAAGAAAAGGAATTACTGTCTGATAAATGACACAGTGCCACAGAACAGAAAAACAGATGATAGACTCATACAACTATTGCAAACAGGGCCCTTAATTGCCCCCCTTTAAATGACATAAACACGCACACACACACACACACACACCAATCGCTGTACACAAAACATGGACAAACCACATCAAAAGCCCTTAAGTGTATATCGTCACACGCTACAGCGGAGGAATGTGGCTGAGGAGTGTCTGCATCGATTTAACGATGAGTGAATCTTTGAGGGAAGCGCGGCTTCTCTCTCCACTGTGGCTTCAGCGTCTACGTTGACTCGAGCAGTGACTGACAGCTGTGTGAAGCATGTGCACCACAGCCGCAGCAGCTGAATTATAACATCAGCGTGCTCTCTGCAAAACCACTAGGATTATTTATACAGGCCACAAGAAAGTGACAGCACTACAAGGAAACTGTACATGGTCCGACCACCAGAGTGTTCTCCATTAAGTCTAAATATATCAGAGCCATCACTCAAAGAACTGATCTTTCACCAATGATCTAATTTGTACTCAGCCTGCAGCTATTCCCTTTGTCCTCAGGACTCTTGAGTCTGATGTGACCTGCATTTGGCCCATGATGGACCGTAAAAAAGGGGGACAGCTGTGAGAGTATTCCTGCCTCCGTCTGACTCCCATCACTCGCAGCCCCACACCCTGCAACCTGCAGCCCATTCAGAGCCCAACACAGGGCAATATAAGTGCCACAGTGTTTACGGACTAATAGCCTCAAATAGGGGGAGGGTGAGGGCGCGGGGACCTGCAGCATAGCTAACCACCAGTGTTGGCCTTACGTGCCCATTGTTGACACCTATCATTCACAATGCAGAACAATGCTGGCAGATGTCACTGGTAAGGGGGATAAGCTGATGTCTGCACTCATATCACACGAAGAGGCTGCTTTAGAAAAAACTGTGATGAGATACATATACACAGATTGTTTAATCATTATTTATTAGATTTATTATCATCATAATTATTATTATTATTATTATTGTTATTATTAATAATAATAATAATAATAAATAGCAGCAGAATGCAGATGTAACCAGTCAACCACTAGCAGCCATTTCCTCCTCCACAAAAAAGAAAATTTCCTTCAAGTCTGTCTGATTCTTTCTTTCAAAGAGACTCCATTTCTTGCATAATCTTTTCAAAGTCCTGATGCTAATGATAATGTGGTGCAGATGTGACAATAGATTAAGTATTTCCTTATTTGTGAAGCCCAATCTAAAATACAATTTCACAAAATGCTCTGTTTTCCTCATCTTGACAGCTGATCATCGGAGATTTTGCTTTAATAATAATTACGACTTTATTCTCGAAAAAAAAATCCTCAGTTTGGCCCCAATAGAGAAACTGAGGTAAAAACAGTAAACGCCATGAAAATACACCACAGTGCTGACCAAAATCTGGCTATGAGAATGGTGTTAATCCCCCTTTTTTAGCAGCTTCACATGGGTTCAAAAATAAACCCATACACATGGTATTTTCAATGTGAAAGAATGTTGGAGGGGGCAATGTATACATTAAAGCCAACATTAATATTTTAAGTATGAAGGACTGTGGTGCTCCCAGTGATGCCAAAAATCTTTTAAGATTCCGTTTCACATATTGACGTTGTGCCAGATCCCCTACTGTACATACTGGAAACACAACAGGCATCAGAAAATGCTTTTATATGCATTCTTTAGGTGATGTTCTAAAAACATGAGAACATAAATACAAGTACTGAAATGTGGAAACTGAGAGAAAATGTGTATTTTTTTTTTAAAGCCAAAACTACAAAGGAGGAGACATGACATTTGATTTATAGACTGATGAAAATACAATAAAAAGTAATTTAAAAAGTAAAACAAAAAAACGAAATAAATACATAAACTTCTACTGCAGATGAATAAAGAAAGAACAGTTATGGCATCAGTGTTGAAAGAAGATTAACTAAGATTTGTATTGTTTTGGATTTGAGCTGGCAGTGTGTAGAGGATTACTAATGTTTCTCAATGACCAGGACAGAGTGAAGGATGAGTACCTTTGTAATCTCACTGTACATGAGCGGTGAAGCTTCTCAGTTGGTTCCCCACACTGCCCATCATTATATGTCAGGGAAAAATGCAGCACTGCCCTGCAGTGACTGATGAACTGCTACTGTTCAGACCATGGATCACACACTACATCAAAGCACTCCGATACTCGTCATTTACTCATCCGCTGAGAAAACCGAGGATTCAAACCCCATCCGTCACTGCCAAGTCTAAAAACGTTAACTTATATATGCATCATTTTGAGTGAAGCTACACCATGTTTTTGTTTTTGCAGCGGTGATCAACAAAACAGGTTCAACAGATGGTTTACATGTTCTCAATGACCTTCATTTGCCCCATCTTGGCCCTAAGCTGTGCTCAGCAGCACCTCATTTAGCATGTGTGCTCATTGATCCTCTGTCCTTATGACTAAATCTTTCATTCAAGCATGAAGTGACCGGGCGTAAGCCAGTCAGTGTGAAGTCTGGTCAGACCAGTGTTAACAAAATAAATCCTAGATTTTCCCTTGTCTCAACATAATTGTCTGTGTTGTCCCGTGGGGCCTAACATGAAGGACAGATGGAGGATTCTGGTGAAAAAGAGGAATTTCCTGTCATGTGGAGTTATCAGGAAAAACAACAGTCCTCCACTGTTTTACTTTAACAGCTCAAATTTGACAATGGAGTTGCTGATTAAATAGTTGGGCTGCTGGTTTAAAAAAAAAAAGAAAAAAAGCCACATTCTGATGTGAGGAGATTCCCATTCACTCGAAGCGAAAGGCGATCACTCCAACACAGTTCAGTGCGGAGACTTGGACAGCAAACTGAAATGGATCACGGACGGAGGCTCAAGCAAAGAGCCAAAAAGGTGTTTTAAATCAAATGGTGAGTGGTTATCAGTTTCAATTAGTCTGCAAAGAGTTTGTAAAAAAACTAAAATTCTACATTTACTGTTTTCCAATGTTAATATCCCACCACTACCACTCACGTAAAATGCCGCTTCCAATCATATTAACAGAAACTAAATATTTTCTTACTGTTACGTTCTACTCACCATACTGGCAACTCGGTCCGTTGAACCCTGCGAGACAGTCACACAGCTGGGTGGATCCCTCCCGACATCGGCCGCCATTGAAGCAAACGCCGTAGCGACACACAGCTGCACATGTCCATGTGGACAGGTGAGGCAGTAAGGAGATGAGAGACAAAAAAAGAATAGGTAAGCATAGGAGAGACACCGGGCTGTTACCGTGACTTGTCAACATCTGTGACCTTTTTTTTTAATCAAAGCCCTGTCATCAGACAGGAATTCATCACTTTACTGTGTTTGGGCAGAGTCAAGTTTTAGTTTTTTAATTTAAATTTAAAAAGAGAGCCAGTATCAGTTTTCCCCAACAGGAGGACATGGAGTGATATTAGTGATTGTTCAAGTGGTGTAACTAGTAGTAATTATCTTGATGCACCTGTGTAAGTTGGGAGGGGGGGGTTCATAGCACCCCGGGGCAAAAGTGTGACTCATCCACTTATTGGAGCCAGCGACCCTGTGTCCATAAATTCTTTAAGTCAAACTGTTCTCGCTCATTTGGACGTGGAATTCAAAGCATTCAGGGCAGAAGCAGCGAGAGGCTCAAAAACACGAGAGTCCACCTCAGAGGTGTACCATCGCATTCCATGCACTCACATAACACGTTCATTATGGCAGTGCTTAGAGGATATATGTGTGCTGAAGTCTGCCTGCTGGAGCGTTCACTGTATCTGATGTGTTTTGAGGCTAATAACCCTGTGAAGTAGGACAGCTGTTTGAGCCAGGCCTGTTGTTTTGCGCTCTCCTGAGCCGAGTACAGTGCTTAGTGATGACAGGTCCAGAGGATTGATGTCTATCATTGTTTCTCCTGACTGGCAACATGTGGACACTGGGAGTGAAAACACAGTCCTGGTAATCACAGGAGGAATTTGAATGCCAGTCCATCCTGCGTACGGTTGTGAAGACATCCTGTGAAAGACAGTTTCACGGAGCATCTCCTGCCAGATATGCATTTTTCTGCCCATCTAACACAACCAAAAGGCAGTATGAGCGATCACACCAGGTGCTACCAGCTCTGATGCCAAGTTTTGACCATATAGGGTCATGATGATGATATCTGTGCAGTGCACCCAGGAGAGTTTCATCTACACATTTCAACTCATTAAGACTCTTATTCCTTATACTGCTTGTTTCACCATATATTCTTGCATAGCTTGGTTTTGGCTTTGCAAAGAAACAAACTTCAACAATCCATTTGAGATTTTATATCCTCATCAGACATCTCAAAACATTTTTTTCCACAACGGTATCCATGGGTAATAACAAACTATTTAAATGACACCACCGGTTTTGGTATAACTCTCCATGTTTTGTCTCAGCTGATTGATTTCCTCTCTCTGGTCCTCTGTGTGCATCTGCATCTGGGCCTAAATGTGATGTCGTCCCCACGCCCGCTGACACAGAGGTTGCTGTGTTCCATCACACACATAAAACACACACACAACAAACATCTCTAAAGACCACCCATGGACAGACAAAGGACCGCTTCCTTGTTTCCCCCCTGGTGCTGGACCTACTTCACATGTAGCCACCTTCAGCAGCCTGGTCCCACCACAAAAGAAGTTCAGTTCCGATTTGGCAATTACCAACGACGACAAACTGGAGGTGCCATTGTTCCTGCTCCTCGGCCCCAATCATTAAGCATATTGTCGCCGTCAATCAACATAACTGATTGTTTCCCCTTTAGCTGAAGCTCACCTCATCCATCCTCACCCGGCCCGTGGCTACAGGCTACGGGACAAAGGGTTTAACTCATTGATTGAGTGGCCCTCCAAACGTTCAAGTGGAGGAAGACGCCATCACAAAGTCAAGAGCTCTTCACCTTCAGGAGAAAGAGATAGTTATCGAGCCAATTGGAGCCTTTTCAAAACACACAAAGGTCACCTCAGTTGAACTTGGAGAGTATTCAAAGACTCCAGTCTGTCTCTACAAGTCACACAAGACGTCATTAGATGTATTGTAGACTTAGATCTAAGATAAATAGATGTGTTCATTTTGAACTATTTTGATGAATAGTTTTTGCTCAAAAGTCACACTGGACATTCTCTGGCACCAGCTTCTCCACGGTGAGGATTTGCTGCATTTCTGTTTTTTATCATTGAAAACAACTGGTCCCAAACAGCCGCAGAATTAAATGTGAGAATAACCACACGAGTGCTCTGCTGCGGTTTATTTTTACAGCAACAAATACTGAAGAGCACAACTATTAATTTGCGACAAGAGGGTGTCAACATCTGCACACTGTGTAGACGGAGAGAAAATACACAACTGAACTTCAGGGAAGACAAACTACTCAGCGGCTACCGCAGACACTTCTCAGCCACTGTGCGCTGCATCAACATGATTAGACCCTCAATTCCATTCAACTGCCTCACAATAACCACAGGTCGTTAACCTAATTACCCTCCACTGACATTTTATTATGGAACACACACAGAGAGAAAGAAGGAGGAAAGACAACAAGTGCCACACAGTAAATCACTATCTCTACACAAAGCATTCCTGTCTCCCCATCTTCCCCCATTTGAAGGGGTTTTCAGGGGATTTGCTCAGGCAGATTTGTCCTTTAGGATGTTGAAGATGTTGAAAACATCTCCACAGATTATACTGTGCTGACTGAGGTACAGTACAGACAGCTCATAGCAAAGTGCATGGGAGGGGGGGGGGGGGGGGGGGTTGTGGTGTGAGCTTCCTTTTATCCTGGTTCAATGGCTCAGAGAAAAGGGTGATTAGCTTGTCCCATCTCAAAAAGTGGTGCCACGTCTTTGGTTACAGAGATAAAAGCCCTGCCTCATGTTGAAGAGAGCGGCCATTGTCACGACAAAAGAGAAACAGAGCCCCCTCCATCTTCTAAAGTGAGGGGAGACGCTGTGCAGTCATGAGGGATGTCTCTTAAAGACATTTCTTTATGAGTGTTTTAAAACAAACCAGACTCACCGACGAGACAACCCAATGCTTCCTAGTATCATTTAATACCGTAACCTTCACTCGGGATACAAAGAGCCCTTTGAAAAGAAAACGCCATAATAAGACACTGATGACAGCCACATCCAGGAGATCTTCTCCTGCTACCCCACTGAGTAATATGTCTGCACCGGGGGTGTAAGAGCCCGGCGTTGAACATGTTTCCAGGCAGGGTACAGAGAACAAGGAAGTGGGAACTTGTCAGTCAACCGGAGAGAGGACAAACTGTTTACAGGAAGCCTTTGCCAAGGGTCTGGCTATGGTATGCAGGCTATGCAATTTGGATCACTGGCAGTAAAATCCGATCAAAGGAGGCTTCTTGGCCTCAGCGGTGTGAAGCTAAGCTTCTCCACAAGGAGATGAGCTCCGGCATCAGACCTACAGTGGCGACCAGTGGGTCAGATTTACGGTGCAAAAACTCATTGTTGTTTTTCGTTGTTCTTTCTCATGTAAAATCAGCAGGTGGCGTCGCTGCTGACGGGAATTATTCTGGGAGATTCACTGCGACAGGTTTAAGACGTGCTTTTGACGTCACATTTCTGTCTGACCTGCACGTCCTTAACTCACTCAGGAACCGCTTTTGATTACATGAAAAAAAGAAAACACACACGCTAATACACCATAAATCCAAGTTATTTCTCAACAATGGACAATTGTTTTTGCAGAGTCCACATTTAAACCACGTGGGAGTGTCGTAATAACACACGCGCCTTTTATTTAACATAAGACTATGTTTTAGGTCACTTTCCAAAATGTGACGTTTACCTGACCTGAACCTGATATGTGTGAACTTAGAAGTTAGAAAAGTGTACGGGATACTTACGATAAAGACAACCCGCTTCTCCATTAAGATGAGACCATCCAGGGCAGCACTTGTACACAGTCTCATAATCCTGTCTGTAGACCTGTCTGTACGCTGTGTAGTACGCCGTCCTGTTAAAATGACAAAGTACCTGTTAAAAATCATTCACACTGTGTGTGAGAGACTTTACATGCAAACAGAAGGATTATCTGAATGAATATTTGGGTTGCTTCAACTCTTAATGTTTCGTGGGGTTCAGTTTAAGTGGATTAGGCAAAAATAAACACATAATCTGTTCAAACGGCTCCCAGTCTTTTTGTTATTTTTAATTTCGCAAACAGTTTCCCAGACTCTGAAGGCAGAGGTGTTTTTTTTTGAGTGCGACACGAGCAGACGACTTCAGAGAACGGTGCTTCTCCCTCTACTTTGGGACACCTCTCTCGGCTCCATTATCATTACACATTGTGGGACAGTAATTGTGGCCTTGTCCACCTTCAAAGCAGCCTTTGTCTTTGTAACATGGTAAATAACCAAAGAAAGCGAGTGAGACCAGCAGTGGGAGAGACAGAGATGGGTTAAAATGTTAGCACTACCCTGACCCTGCTTCAAAGGAATCTTGTCTACAGAAATGACTGCAGGTTAAATAGATGGTTACTTCGGTTAAGTGGGGCAACACATTGCACTTAAGTGTATAAGAGGTTCAAAGTGCTGACTACAGAACAAGAGGAAAGAGGAAGGAGGAGATCAAGAAGTCAGAACTCATCCTGTTTGAAAATGCCCTCCGTGATTAATTATTTTTGGTTGCATGACACAAAACTTTTATTGATGCTTTGTTGTAGCCACATCAGTACAAAGGGGTTTTAAATGCAGAGGAGGGAGGGAGGGGGAGACAGACAGACAACAAATGAGGTGCATTACTCACCTTCTCTCATATCCCATGCACCATGACTGACCCACACAGCCCTGCTTCCACACTTTAACCATGCGTGTGAAGGCCTGCACACACGGCTGCCTGTGGGCAACCAGTGTCATCTCTCTGTCCAAGCACACATTGGGCCTGGAAGGAAAAAAAGAAAACTGTGGTAAAAACACTTAACATGTCAATGTTCTCTGTATGAGCGCATGGCAGCAGGGGAATTTACGAGCACTGCAATAGACGGATGGATTAAGTTTCAATAATGATTTTTTTAGCTCTCAATGACAACATCGGTCCGTAGGGAGGCTGCTTATGGTGTCTGGTGTATGTAATTTCAAAGATTTGGAGAGTAATCCTCATACATATAATGTTCCGTACTCCTGCACATCACAAGATACTGCCTTTAGTTAAACTTAAACTCAATATTCACATGAAATGTGTTACAGGAAGGGTTTTCAGGGGGTAGAGAGGACATGAAAGGAAAACAAATAACAATAACATGCCAAGTTTCAGGAGTTTCTATGCATGGGAACCCCCTCAAAAATGAGCGGAAAGCCACGGATATAATAATACTAATAATAATAATAATAATAATAATAATCTGAAGGATTTCAATAGGTTCCTTGCACTTGTGCTAGGAGCCATCCTGGCCCCTGCCATTCGTGGCAAGGGCCAAACATTTTCAGTGTTTAGCAGATAACAGCGTAGAAGATGCATGTTTTCACTTGAACGTACATAAGTCAGACAGAATGTCAGCAGAAAAGGACAGATAACGTTTTTTTTAACCCGAGGAAAAAAAAGAAAGAAAAAAAACAGCCTTCCACTGTGATGTGTTTTCCACTTTTAACGATGTCTGCCTGGTTGAGGCACACTGATGTCTTCATACCACTAGCTGCACTGCACAGGCTACATGATGACTCGGCGCCCAGACAAAAATAAGTGCACTTCTGAAATATGTTCTCCTTTGGCAACTCTCCAGTTACAGGTGAGAAGGCACACATGAGATCTGCAAGAATCAACTAGCTGCTCATCCCCATAAACAACAGTATGCACCACCACCTGTACACATAATTGCATATGAAAGACCTGATAGTTAGTGGCAGTTAACAAGAGAAAAATTCTCATTACATAATTCCAACTGTGTTTTTATTATTATTTTGGGGGGTTTAAAATACCTCTTACAATGAACTTTCTAACGGTAAATATCCTCTGACAGAGGTAGGAATAGGACAGTGATATCATGCATGTACATGTAAATAAAGAAGGTGTCAGTGCACAACATGGATGAAATACACCACACCACACGTATTCTGCCTCTGCCTCAAAACTTGGCTCATGTGAACCGGCACTTTTCTCACGGTCTCACGTCAAAACAAATGCGAGGCTGTGACACACTTTTAGTAAAGTTGGAATGTTCTTTCGTGTAATTAAAACAGTACTCACATGTAGGGCTGTAGATTGTTGGCGGTGCCATAACGCACTGCGTGAGCCTCTTGAATAAATATGAGGAAAAAAGAAAAAATAACACTGTCCAGTTCCATGTTGTTGGATTAGACTACAGGTCTAAATCACGGGTGAAAGGCAAACTCATCAATGAGTATAACTGAAGACATTTACAAAGAAATAAATCATCTTAGTGTGAATGTCTAAAAAAACCAAAAACATCCAAGCGGTGTGGTATATGGAATTAAACGGCGCGTAAAGGAGCTTCCGCGTGGAAATGACCACTGACCAAAAACGAGCCAGCCATCACATGCCGTGTGCCCTCGCTCTGAGCCAGAGAGAGACACTGACCGAAGACTACAGTTCACCTTTGCTTCCTGCAACAGATGTTACGTTTACGGGCACAGACTCAGAGAGGCTGAGCGCTTTTCCTGCCTCTCTCCATTCACTTGGTGATGATTGAATGGGTTTGGAGTGGTGCGGGGGGGGCTGCTCGAAGAGGGCGCGGGAGTGAACTCTAGAGTCCCATCTATTATTCATAGCTTCTGTTCTGTAGCCTCTGATACTAACTCGGGACGCCGCGCAGCCTGAAAACTGCACTGACACAACTAAGAACTGAAGACGTTTTTCTTGGTGTTCAAAAGTTAAGAAGCAGCTCCGATTTTTTTTGTTACACTGTGTTTCATTGCAGGCACGTGCTACTGCGACTTAAATAAATAAAAATGATATAACAAAATGATCTTTTCATATGATTTTATGATCTTCCTCCAAACATGTGGTGTGTATTTGATGGGTGCGCACAGGACTGCGAGCGCACGCGGAGCTTTTACGCACAGACATGGACAGAGCAGTGCAGAGGCTAGAGAAGTGATAGTGCAACTGGCGGGTGTGAATCAGCCATGTGGTCACTCTTTAGGGCAAACAGCTGATGGTGCGGTCAAAGGGTCAGCCGCCAGGACTGACTACTGCTGCTGCTCTCCAAACAAAGCTTTCATTGCAACTCATGTGTTCATGACCCCAAAGAGTCCCAGGTCACTGCTGTCCATGTTGTTTTACTTAGATAGGCTCTCACGCGCCAAAGTCGAGGTATCTACATATTTTACTGCAACAAGTTTGTCACGTTTTTGTGATATATGTTAACATGAACTGTCCATCTGACTATAAAAAAGACCACACATTTGAAACAGTTTCATTTTCATAGTAATGTCATGCACTTTTCATTCCGAATACTTCAATATTAACTTATTTTACTTTTTATATTATTTGTTTCTATTTTGACCCTGAACTTCTGGCTTTTACTTCTCATACACCTGCTATTTTATTTACTTTTTTTTTTTTATTCTATATTGTCTTTCTTTGAATTTTAACAATGGAGCAAATACATGGCACAATAATTTCACAAATCAATTTCAGGTCCCAAAATAACTACAGCATCCTTTACCTGTTGGGAGTCTGTAAAAGTGTGCAGTTTGTGCAGTTCATGCAAAACATAAACCTCTTTTTTAACCAATCCCCTTTTTAGTAAAATGGTAGGGGTGCAACCAGTAATGGTTTTATCATCAATGTATGCCTGAATTAGTTAATTACTTGTTTTGTCCATCAAGTGTCAGAAAATGTTTACTGTCAGGACTAAACCAAGAAGCTAAAATCTGTTTTATTTTATGAAAAACTTGGGAAATTATATTTATTATATAAAATATATATTTGTTTAATTTAGTAATGATTAATCAATCAGATGAATGGTTGCAGCAACTTAAAATACAATTTTGCTGACATCTTGTGGTTAAAATTGAGAATTTTTACCACTAGTACAACTCACTGCAAGAGAAACTCATAAGCATTTCTAGTGAAATGTTAGGGCTGCAACTGAAATTAATTTCACTATTTGTCTGTCAGATACATTCTTAGGAACACATTTTATTCTTGTTTTTGGATCATTTATTTGATCTTATTATTTCCAGCTCAGATCCTTCAGTAAGGATAAAACACACTGTGTACAATGTGCCACTGAAACCCATACAAACTGCAATTTTTGCTCTTACTCCATTAAAGCATAATCCATGCATTTTACTATATCTGGGTGTCAATCTGGGCTTTTTGGAGGGGAATAAACTACTTCCACTAGATGGCACTGTCACAAGCGTTGACTTAACCAGGCTGTAATAATTCAACACAAATAAATTTACTTTGCAAATAATATTAAAAAATTATTGATTTTTGTTTGTTTCATTTGAAAACATGGTGGCATCATGACCCAACCTGGCATTCAAAGGTTAAAAAAAGTGTATTATTATTATTATTATTATTATAATAATAATGATGATAATAATAATAATAATTAGTATTTGATAAATAATTAGGTCAGATATAGCTCAAAAAATCAGCTCAAAGAAAGACATGACCCTAAATGTAGTTACTTCTTGAGTAAAATATTAATCTTACAATGGATGGTGATTTCCTGACATCTTGTGGTTAAAGTGGAGAATTACACACTCCATGTTAAACTACAAATGCAGTGCGCGTGACGCAACGAAGAGACTCGAATAAATATTAACAAGTAACAAACAACAGGAAGTTGTCACAGCAAATGGACTTAGCCCCCTGCGTCAACTACTGCGAAGCAAATACGACAATTCACCCCCTTTGAATTTTATTTTTATAACGCGCGTTACGTTTTAAGAGTAGCTAAGTAACTTTACGACGCTCCCTAAATTGCTACGACCTTTGCCCCGCCGACGTTGCTGTAGTGCCGTAGCATGCAGTGTGTAACACTATCTAGTAAACTTGTCACACTCAGACAGAGTCTCACAATCAGAAAAGTTCTCACAGAGTTGCCGAGGTTTGAGCTTCATCGTAGGAACATGTCGAGCCAAGTGAAGCGGCCCGTGTCTTTACTGGGAACTATGGCGTTCGGTGGTCGAGCTGACGCGGAGCAGAGTCTGCAGATGGTGCAGGCTTTTCTGTCCCGGGGACACAACCACCTGGACACAGCCCTCATGTATGTGGACGGCAAGGCAGAGACAGTCATAGGAGGCATGAAACTCCCCAAAACAGGTACAGCAGAAGCAAACAATACACGACTGATTTAACAACCTGCCGCTGGGGGTTATGGGAACTTTAAGTGACCCCCTAACTTCCGGCCCACCACCAGAGACTGATTATTACTGATTATTCATATCAACCAACATGTACTATGACTGCTCTATTAGTAAATGACACACATAACTGGTAATAAACTAGATATATATCATTATCACATTGAATGACATAAAATATGAGATTTTTTCTAGCCTAGTAAGTGAAAGTTGATAAGAAGGCTGTTAATGATGAACTTCTTTATTGCCAGAATAACAACAAACAAATGCTCTATTTAATCATCAATCATCTGAGGGGAACAAATCTAATTGATTATATGGGTTTTATGTCTAATTTGTTCAGTGCACAAACACAATATTGAGGAAAAGTATATGAAAATAATATGTTATTTGAATGATTGTCCTGCCCTTGGTGTTTGACAGTGTCTCTTACATTTTTCCATTACTTTTACACAATGAAATAATCTTTGATAGGCGGTTAAATTTAGTTGATCTGTTAATCTGTTACGCTTATCACAACATTGGGAATTGCAATTACTTTTGTCATTACAGGAAATGTTCATATTGCTCCATTAGTGATGTGATAATAAATATACTTAAACTTACACTTAAAATAAGTTAATAATAGTGATTTTCTATTATCGTGACAATCGTGAATGGAGAAAAACCTACATATTTCACGTGAGTGACTAGACTAAGAGTCTGGGTCGAAATTTAATTGGTTTGCTGTACCTTCAAGTGTAATGAATTTGTTGTTTCTTTATTTAATAGTTTTTTATTGGTTGTGTCGTAGTAAGCATAGCTACCAAAGCAAACCCCTGGGATGGGAAAACACTGAAGCCAGAAAGTGTGCGCGCTCAGCTGGAAACCTCCCTTCAGAGGCTCCAGACTGACTGTGTGGACCTTTTCTACCTCCATGCTCCCGACCACCAAAACCCCATTCAGGAGACTCTCAGGGCCTGCAATGATCTCCACAAAGAGGTAAGGCCTTATTGTCTAGGAGATAAACCTCTAAACAGGTCACTCTTGTAACATAATAAACCACTTAACACACCTCTGTCTGCAGTGTATACATTATAAAATATGTTTTATTGACCCTTAGGGAAAATTCAAGGAGTTTGGCCTGTCAAACTATGCATCATGGGAAGTGGCTGAAATTGCATGCATCTGCAGACACAACAACTGGATCATGCCGACCGTTTATCAGGTGAAAAAGCACTTTAGTGTCCTTTCAGTTGTCACTTTAAACTGAATTAGCCTTTCAGTGCACAGTTGTCATGTTGCACTCAAATAAGTGTACGTTCAACGCTTGGTTCTGCAACCTTTACTGTATAATAGAGAAATCAAAGAAATGGCTGTTTTATTGGCTTCCTAACTTGAAGTCTTCCGACCTCTTACAGGGGATGTACAATGCCACGACGAGACAGGTTGAGACGGAGTTGCTCCCGTGTCTCAGAAACTATGGAATGAGATTCTATGCATATAATCCTCTGGCAGGTGCTGTTCATCTGCTTTCTGTGGTTTCATTAAGATGATTCACATGACTGCTGAGAAATCTACCACCAATGCTCTTGAGCTAAGCTATCATGACATTTTACACATGCTTTTAGATTTAATTGTATCATGTAAATCCTTAAGTTAGTGAAATCATGGCATAAATGACTTGAAACTGAAGCCTGACATTACTGCTCCTCCTCTACCAGGTGGCCTTCTAACAGGGAAGTATCATTACCAAGACAAAGATGGATCCCAGCCTGCAGGACGATTCTTTGGTAATTCCTGGGCTGCAGCATATCAGGACAGGTGAATAAATGACACTCTACCTTTCTTCATTGCATATTCTATGGTATTATTAGTTTGTGAATATTTTTTGTCTTCTGTGCAAGATACTGGAAGATGAGTCATTTCCATGCCATAGATTTGGTTATTAAATCCTTGGAGACAGCTTATGGCTCAGAAAAACCCACCATGACTTCTGCTGCCATGCGCTGGATGTATCACCACTCCCAGCTTAAGGTAACGTGTGTGTGTGTGTGTGTGTGTGTGCATGAAAAGCTGCATTAATTCAATTATAGTTTGCAGGTTGTTCATTGTGAGCTCATTTTGTCTTAACTCCATTAATAGACAGTAGTCGCGCGTAGCACTTGGGACTGATTTCAACTTAATATGAAACGCATCATCAAAACTGCTCTGTGGTCATCATCTGCGGTTACAGGGAGATCTTGGAGATGGAGTTATCATTGGCATGTCAAGCATGGAGCAACTTCAGCAGAACCTGGCTGCTGCAGAGGAAGGTCCTCTGGATGAGAGTGTGGTCGCTGCCTTTAATGAAGCCTGGAACCTCGTAGCCCATGAGTGTCCCAACTACTTCCGATGAGGACACAAAGTCGTAATCTAAATTAGTCAAATCTATTTCCATGAAAACATTTAATAGGAAAAAATGTGCTAAAATCCTGCTCATCTTAATTGCTTAATTGTACTACACTCACTTTTCTTCTGAATGGAGGAATTGGAAACCATTTTGTATTAATGCAAGTAAGAACACACCCTTAATAAAAATGTAAAAATGACAAAACGATTTTTTTAAGGTAAAAATCATCTTTCTTGAGTCTGCCTTCAAACTGTTGCATTAAAAAGAAAAAGAAACTCTTACATACACAATGTTTTCTCTTGCACATAACATGGACTATACAAAAGGTACGTGCTAATGTTTGTACTGCAAAGAAAAGTACTGGTCATCATTACATGTACAGGATTGTTGACTCCAGGTATTAGGGGTTTTCTACAAAACACTTAATTCCAAAGCTTAAATTCAAGCTGAAGAGAAAACATTCTTGTTTGGGGTTAAAGATTGACAGAAGAAAGTTTACAGAGTCCATTGGCATCACAGAAGTCAGGATGAGTGGGTTCAACATCAGTGTCCCACTGCTGTTATGGTTGGCAAAAATTTACTTAAAATTAGATGTACAGCCCCCCCCCCCCCCCCCCAGGCCGATGCAGTCGTTTTATTCTGAATCATCACCATCATCGTTGTCATCTTCGTTCTGCTGCATTGACTCTTCTTCGGCAGCAAAGTTCTCAATCTCCGTTGTTTCTGAGTTCCACACACATTTGATCTGTACTCTGAATTCTGCCATCTCAAAACCGAAAAGTTTCTGTGGAGAAACGGAACGAGATCGAGTTTGAATCGTCAGTCAAATGCAACACGGGCCTCTGGACGACATTGTCTGAAGTGAAATAGTCAGAACTCACCAGAATGCGAGCCTGTTCTGGAGTGAGCACATCTCCGTCCTTGCAGACATCATGCTCTTTCAGCAATGTTACCACTCCTAAAATAACAGTAGAAAAACAAATAAAAACTATCACACTGACTGTAAGTGACACATTTTCTTATTTGCCTTCAAACATATTTGATCTTGCCTTTCTTGAGAGCTGTGGGGAGTCCCAGTTGCCTCAACTGTGGCTCCATTGAGTGAGGAAACTGTTCCAGAGGTCCCTCATCCAGAGTTACGTCCATCTGTGCCTTGTTGCCTGCCCGTGCGTAATCCATCTCCTTGAAACTGTTGAAATACCTATCAAATAGGAATACCATTATTACATTTTGTAACATTTGATTTATCATTATTGCAATGGTGTACTGAAGCGATACGCACTCTTGTACTTCATCCTTTGTTTTATTTGTGAACAGCACACCTACTTCTCCTCGTAGATACTTGGTGACCTGCATATCATCAAAAGCAATTAATAGTGAATCATATGTAGTTGAGGTATTATCTTGCTTGACGCTATTAAAAATATCACCTACCTTGTGCAAGTTATCTTTGTATTCGTCCGTTTGTCCTTTACCCAAGGCAATCATCATGACTTTATTTTTGCCAAAGAAGAATCTGTGATACAGAGGAGTCCAGTCAGATTAAATCATGTGACAACTGCTTACTGCGGCTAATTAGACTTTAATTAAGGGTCATAGCATTAACAATCAATCAATCCAACTTGAGATTGAGGTCATCTCCAGCTTTTTACATTTTTAAAGAGGTTCTCCCAAGGAAACGCAAGACATTTAGGGCTGAAACAGTTACTTGATTGAGCAATTATTAACTACGATTTTGATACATATAAACTTACATGTAAATATTGTCTGGTTTCTTTGCTCCATATAACAAAGAAATCATTAAAACTGAATCATTTTAGTTTGTGGACAGAACAAGACATTTGAGAAGACATTTCCAGGTTTGAGAAACACTGATCAACTTTTTTGGACCAAACAATTACCCAATTAAATCAAGAAAATAATTGAGAGATTAACCAGTTATGTAAATAATCGTGAGTTGCAGTCCTAAAGACATCACAACAGTTTTCGGACCACAACAACTACACTACATAGACTTCCTGGTGTTGAATCAGTGGAGCTCACTCTTGGAATTAAATGAAATAACAAATCCAACCGCCTGGTTAAGATGACATTACCTGCTGTGTTTCCACGCAGTCCTGACGTCTTTCAGCTTGTTATTCCTCATATTCGCCACAGAGAATATGAACAGATATCTGTAGGTGTCCACACATTTCCGCAACTGCAGAGATAAACATGAGCATTTCACGACAAATATGTTTACAGCTTGTTACAACAACACGTTATTAACAAATAGTTGATATAAGACCAGGGTAGAAATCACTCACCTCCTCAATTAGTTTCTGTTTCGACTCCAGCCCTTTCTTGGCCGTCTTTGTTAATGAAACTGAGGAAAGGATGACATGAAATATGTCAATACATTTGACCAATTTCAGTCTCAGTATTACTTTTAACCTCTGAGCCACAACTTCAGTGGAAAGATATGATTCAGATTAGACACATTTATTGAAAAATAACATCAAACACGAATTATAGAAAAATATTTTTCTTCATCGATAAAATACACTGAGGTGCAAACACGGAATCACTTTAAATATTTAACCTTAGATTTGTGAAATAATCCTGTGATTAACAAGTATTTGTTGTTTTTCGGCCCAATAAAAACACTTAATTTAACTTTAAATTAAGAACAAAATCAGTCCTAGCTTGCCTGACATTTATCGTGACAACCTTTAGGTTTATTATCCAGCCCAATATATTATTGGACACAAATGGAATCAAAATGGATTAGACCTATGGTTCTCAATCTGTGGTACAGGAGCTTCCTCTGGTGGTACTTGGGAGGAAAATCGGAAATACTGGTTGTACTCTACATATATATCAGGGTATGTGATAGTAGTGGAGCTGAGTAATTTTGACCACAGTGTGTAGAAAATGAGACAAATATTAAAATATTAATAAATGAAATGATAATCAATATCTCTCGCTCCATCTCAATCTAAGTGAACTATACCAGTGTCTGAAGCTCAATATTTTCACAGGTGGTACTTGGTATAAAAGGTTTGAGAACTACTGGTGTATATTACACTATTTTAACTCAATTATGAACACATTAACACAAAAATAAAGACACTATTTCTCAAAGTTAAGCCGAATTCAGTCAAGAAACAAAGATATTTCACATCATGCTTTCAGATGAGTCGTCGGTGTAGTCCGTGGTGAGCACATATTCACTCCCTCATAAGGAGAAACTACCGTGAGCTTGTTTCTTTATGCCTATGCTAAGTTCCAGTTGGTGCGGTAACATACGCGAACAGATAACACGCGAATACACTGAATGTGAGTGGATATTTTCTTACTTTTCTTGTCTCTCTTAGATTTCGGCATGGTTTCTTCTCACGATGGCAGAGCAGCAGGCGCACACGTGAAGTGAAAGGACCCCAAATGTTTCTGTTCATTAAAGGTGACCAAGGCGTGCCTGACCGAAAATAAAATGAAAAGACTTTTAAATAATAACAATGTAGAGGTTTTTAGGGACAGTGGTGATTTCTGCTACAGTGACAACACGCTCGTCTGATGTTGATCTTGATGTAATTATTAATTTGGGCGTAGCCTCAGAGAGAAAGAGGAAAATAAGAAAGTGTATCTATATATTAGGGATGAACGATATTGGACTTTTTTTTGGATGTGCTAATATGTCAAGATGCTTGGGCCAATAACCAATACCGATATTCATATTAACTGCACAGGTCATTTCATCTCTTCTGTAAATAAGATGAATGTTTTTCATATTAATGTCACAGCAGATGTAGAGAGATATATACAATTTCCTAATTGTGTAAAATAAATCCAATAACAGAAACTGTGCCGATAATATTGTGCCGATAATATCATGCATCCCAAGTGTGTGTGTAAATATATGTATATGTACATATATGTGTATATGTGTACTATATATATATATATATATACCTATACACATGCATTAAAAGCAAGTATGAGTATCCCTAATATTCAATATTAATATTCAAGGTGGCTATAATTGCTAATATGATTTTGATTTGATTTATATCATTTTATTTTTTCCCCAGTTTGCGAGGATTCAAATATCACTACATCATATTAAAACTGTTGCGGTAAGAAATAGGTTAATACTAAGAATTCAGAGGGCATGATCCTCAGTTCAGCTGCACATGAGTACATTATATTATATCATAACATATTATGACATTGCATTGCCTCTACTTTGTGGGACAGCTCTTTAATTTAAACGACATTTATGTGCACTTCTAACCCCCACTAACTTGTTTTGTGTGTGTAACATGAGAAGGTTGCTGTCGTCTGTCTAAAGTGATCTGAAGGGATTCATCCACTAGAGGGCTCCTGAGCCACAGAAACAACCAGCCGCGTGGCACTGTGGGGCTCAGTGGAAGTGGGTTCCTTTTTCATCTGCATTTATTTGAAATAAGTGGAAGATTAATTAAGCTTCTACTACATATGTCCAAGATGAGTTTCCTGTTTTGATTAAGTTACATTTATTGTGCCACTTTAGGCCAGTGATTGGCATCTAAAGGGTTATTATTTGTGTTTATAAACAGTTAAATCAATCAAGCAGCCTTGAATGATTGAAATGTTTGTATTTATGTACAAACAACAACACAACAATTTTAATACAAGGTAAAGAAGAAGAAGAGATACAATAGTGTAAAGATAAAATTAAATTCTAAGTTCTAAGTTACTGTTTTGGTTCAAGTAAGTTAATAGATATTAAAAAAAAAACATTAATGTTATAACAGATTGAATAATAATATATTAGGACTGGACAAAAATGACATTCTATATTTAGCTCCTGTAGAAATGTTGTGACAGATCATCAGGATAAAATGTCAGGCGTCCTTGATATGATGTGTATGACAAAATTAATAGCAGACGTGTTGTTGTTGGAGTCTGCGTCATTCTATTAATTAGGCCTGCTGCTCTGTTTATCCAGGATGCGATGCCTCTCTTTGCCATGAGGGCGAGAAAGAGGGAGGGAGGGAGGGGAGGGGAGGGGAGGGAGGAGCTGATCTATGATTGTGTGGTGCCTAGTTTAGTACTTTTGCAACATGATCCGCGCACACAGCAGCAGCAGAGAGGCCGGGCTCTGCGCTCCTGCTCCCTGCCCTCCAGCACATGGAGGCTGAACAAGAGTGAAGAAAGTGGGGAACGGTGGCGAGGAAGGGAAAGAAGGTGGACCGTTTCTCTGCGGCTTATATGAAGAAGCATCATCATTCGTCACCAGCTGCTGCTCCTCTTGACAAGGCACAGCGAGATGAAGGTGAGAGGAAGTGGTAGTGATGCAGCTGGTGCTCGCTGCGGTCTGCGTCAAACCTGCTTCAGGAGATGATGGTGATGATGATGCCCTCAGTGCCTCCTTAAGGACTTTTTTTATATATATATAGTGTTTATTACCTGTGAATACCCACGCGGCTGGGGTCCATGTTAGTATCTCGGGATAATCATCCAGCAGGGACAGTGATGGCCACCCCATCTTCTCCAGCCGCCCTGACACTCTCAGCATCTGCATTGTGAGACTGGAGGAGTGAGAACATGCAGAGACCACAGTAATAATAGTAAATCTAAAAAAACAAACACAACAGGGTTTTTGTTGTTGTTGGTCAAACTAAAGAGAGCCACAGTTGGATTACAGGGTGTTATTGTTGTTGTTGTCGTCGTCCGCCAACATGAACTCGTTCTTCTCCGACACTCCGCCCGGTCCCGTCTGCAACGTCGCCGCCGGGTCTGGCGCGGTGACCAGCGCCCTGAGAAATGACCTGGGCTCCAACATCCATGTGCTGAAGACCCTCAACCTGCGCTTCCGCTGCTTCCTCGCCAAAGTGCACGAACTGGAAAGGAGAAACAAGATCCTGGAGAGCCAGCTGCAGCAGGCGCTGCAGAGGACGCACTACCGGCACCTCTACTCCCGCGAGGTTGCGGTGCAGACGGACGGTCCCGAGTCACGGCTGCCGGGAACCATCTGGAGTTTCACACACGTCCGGAGGCAAGGAGAGCGCTTTGAGACGCTGCACGGGCCCGGGGTGACGTGGACGCATCCGGACGGAGTTGGGGTCCAAATAGACACGATCACCCCAGAACTGAGGGCTCTGTACAACGTGCTGGCCAAAGTCAAGCGGGAGAGAGACGAGTACAGGAGAAAGTGAGTCAAAGTACACTTTGGGTGTGAAACTACTGCATGTGTCATTTGATAGTATCTCGATAATTGTTAAAATGTACTTATTTAGAGCAATGTGGCTAGGTTTTGGGCCAATACAGGGGCGTGACGAGGAACTAGTGAAATGGGCTGTGGGCCCCACTGCTCTCCCACCACCTCACTCAATCACTTTCTACAGCCTTATGCTGTGATAATATATATATATATATATATATATATATACAAATATATATATATATGTATATATATATATATATAAAATACACAAATATATATACAATATACAAAAAAGTCAATGCACAGAGGTGATATTTGCACAGGCCAGGCTGAAAGATGCAATAGACACGTTTGGCGTGTAGAGACAAAATCGCACCCCATCATGTCTATCGCACACATTCCCATCTGATGCTCGAGTTGAAATATTTCAACTTTTGCTGTTTCACTGTTATGATCGGGAGACTTTCGCATGACAAGCACCATATGGAGCTCCAGCAGTTAACGGTGTAACTGAGCTCTGTATGGTGTTGTGAAACTCACATGACGACGGTTTCTTCTCCGCAGACGTTTCCACAACAGAGTGCAACAATGCTTTGGTTGCTGGTGAAAAGAAATGCACTTTACTTCTGTTTAAAATATGGCGACTTGCGGCCAGCCCTCCCATCGCGTCACAAAATGTATAAAATGATCCCGACAGATCATGTTCGGTGTCAGCACAGCATTACAACATTCTAAAACGCTTAATGTCCGAAAACAGCGACCAATCATCACCAAACTTCTCATGGATATGTCTAGACATGTCCACATTCACCTAAACCACCAAAACCCCAATATTATGGATGCTGTCTCCATTAAGGATGCTTTTTCCTCTCCATAGGTGCTCATTTTAGTGAAAAAACTTAATATATCTAAATATTCTGTAAGAATCAAAGATCCACGGATACTTAACATAGACAGCGTCCATAATATTGGGGATTTGGCTTTGATTTTTTTAGAGAGGGTGAAAGTGGACATGACTAGGCATGTCCATGAGAAATTTGGTGATGATCATTGTTTTCATTACATTATGCTACCTTAAGTGTTTTATAACGTCCTCGAGGGTCAAAGAAATCTGAAAAAATTCAGTTTTAACACACTGAAAAATCATCAGATCACATGTTTTTGTTAAAGACGGCACTCAAAACGGATCAGAATTTAATTATCAAAGTAGTTGGTGATTCATAGTAATTGTTTAGCAATCGATTAATCAATTACAGTATCTGCTGCAGCCCCACTGAAAATTGTACAACGTTTTTCTGAACCCATTCAGACCTGGTACTTCTGTAACATCTTCTCAGAGTGTTAATACTTCATGGTCACACACTGTGCATCTATGTGCAGCGTGTTTTCCTATCACACACCTTTCATACCCTTTCACACACACACAGCCGTCAGGAGCAACGCGGGGGTTAAGTGTCTTACCCAAGGACACACCGGCTTGTTGACTACCGGAGCTTGTAATCTAACCCACAACCTTCAAGTTGAAAGCCGACTCACTCTACCACTGAGCTATAGTTGCCAACAGGGTCTGTGTCTTTCCATTAAAGCAAGACATGGGGGTACCCTAACCTTTGAATCAAAAGTCAGACGTATTCACTGTCTTTCCTTTTTGACTCCCTGCAGCATCAGTGCACCTCATGGTTCATAGATTTTCGGCCTGAAATCATAAAGCGTTTGGCAGCAAGTTGTCAGCGTGAAGCCGATAATAGAATGAGTAGGTTTCTCACAAAATCACCATCACTGAGGACAAACATAATCAGCCGTTCTCAGGGCCCCTGTTTCCTGCTTCACCTTCCCTGTTGTCACAGAGACATATCATACTCCACGTGGAAAGATTCAAGGGAGGATTCAAGTGAATTCTTGCCGAGCCTCTAATATGAGGCATGCTGCTGTCATTGTTGACTGATTCAATGTGGTATGTTGTGGTAGGTGTGGACACAGCCAATGTTGATGAAAGGATGAAATAGTCTTTCACAGGTTAAATAGTTTACAGTGGAGATCAGAAACAGAATTAGTCAACAGAAGAGACAAACTATTCTCAGTTTATTATTAAGTCTATATATTTAGTAATTTTAAAAGAAAATGCCAAACATTTCCTTGTTTCAGCCTCTTCGGTGTGATGAATTACAGTTTTTTCCTGCTTCATATATATATATATATATATATATATATGTATATATATTTATTGATATACAGTATCTGTGCGACGTCACCTTTGGCTCTGGGTAACCATGATGGGCTTTTATTTTTGCAGTGACAGATGGGACCATGAGTCTATTTTTAATCTACCCTTTACTTCATGACTTCTATTTTGAATGTGGTCATTTTTTTTCGTGCTCTGCGGTCGTGATTGGTCGATCTCTGCCGAAGCTCATCTGTCTGTAAAGCAGAGAAATGACAGTCATCACATTGAACCACTTACACCGAGGCTAGTGTTTCACATGAAGGATGTCGGGGGGGGGGGGATGAGTGGCAGCTCAGCATTTGCACAAAGGCGTTCACCGTGAACTCAGCCGATCCTGTTTTTCACACACTTTTGAGGAAATTCCTCTGGATGCTTCATTGTTCCTCTGTCTTAGTCATATTTGTTGCACTTCCTTGAGGACTCTCTGTAGCGTCCCAGACTGACCCACATCACTGCTGGCTTGGCTTGGCTTGCTACTGGCGGGAGACGTGCCAAGCAACCTCTTGCTTCTGTGTGCCGTCATGATCCAAGCAGAAAAGCATTCGAACAGGCCTCTGTCTGGTCGGTGAGGTCGGCAATGACGAATGCCGACTCCTCTGCGAGTGCACTGACTCAGTGGCACAGAATGTGCGTGCTCTCCCACCCCTCTGGGAAACTGGATATCCTGTCCAGTCATTCCCTGTAACCAGTGTATCCTTTTTTGTGCATTTCTGCTTGAGAAGATGAACAGCAATTCCTGGGACGGCAGCCAAACTTTGACAAAAAAAAACAAAAAAACTGCAGCTAAAGTAAAAAAAAAAGAAAAATCGGATCCCTTGACTTAATAAGTAATTGAAACAGGCATCACTGTTGCTATTTAATTAGGGTTTTGTTTATCAGAACCCAAAGAATGACTTCACTTTGCCCAATCATTGTTTACACATATATAAATGAGGTTGTTCAATGAGTAAACATAATAGATAGAGCTCTGTGCTATTCATTTATTACCTACAGTAGATAATATAGTCAACATTTCTCTTAATGACACGAGAACGAAGTGTTCCTTTTTATTGGCCCATAATCACGGTAATCAATCTCTTTGCGCCCTGACGTTTGCTTCCCTTCTCTGCACTGAGCTCAACGTCACTGCTCTCTCACTTCGCTGCCCAGTTGTTTTTCTCGCCGTCCGCGAGTCAAAATCCTCTTTACTACAGTCACGTTTCAGCCTTCAATCCCCGAGCCCAGTGCTGCCATGCCTCCTCTGTTCTGTGCTCTTTTGTGTTCAGCCATTCCTTCGGCCCCTCCACCCCTCCACTTCTCTCTGTGTCATACAGACTGCTTTGTAAGGCCTTCTCAATCCTGCTGGAGGAGCCCCCCCCCCCCCCCCCACCATGCTCCCACACCACCCTGGTGATTTATTAAAGCTTTACAAGTGCAGGCACACATGAGGAGATGGATGCCCGGCTGGTCCATTTCTGATTTGGCCACTTCCACTTGCATTCATTCCATGAAATGGGAGGTTGTTTTGATGTTTATGTTGCACCTCTCTCCGACCAAGACGCTATATTTTCTGACTGACTGAAGCAAAACGATGTGATGGTTGTTTGTAGCACAGTCACAATACACTGAAGTTGGATCATTAGAGTTCAATATAGGTTAATAAATATGAAGCATGCAGAGATAAGTTAGCAAATGTGTTTCTCAGGATAAAACCCCTGAAGAAAAACATTTGTAGTGCACTCCTACACATAATATGGCAGCTAACCCTAACCCATAGCCTATATAGTGCCACAATCACCAAATCTATATCAATCTAATCTCAATATTTAAATACAAACTTATTTTCAACTGAAACACAGTTGTAATTAGAGCTGCAACTAACGATTATTTTCATAATCGATTAATCTGTCGATTATTTTCTCGATTAATCGAGTAATCGCTTGGTTCATAAAGTGTCCGAAAAAAAATGTCCGAAATGATGATGGTCTCGAATGTCTTGTTTTGTCCATGAGCCAAAATGGTTCACTTTTAATGATTTCTTTGTTATATAGAGCAAATAAATGAAGAAAATATTCACGTTTAAGAAGATGAAACAATCAGAAATCTTGTTGAAAAAAGCTTCAAACCAATTAAGTAATTGTCTCAGCTCGAGTTGTAATCAACCAAGTTTCATTCTTTAAAGCAAATAAACATCGGCCACAATTCCTCTGAACACTGTATTTGTCCTTCATATTCTCACGTTCATTTTTATCAGGTGTACCGTGTCAGTAATGTGGGAGAAACCAATTTGAGACATGGACCTCTGATAAGCTGGCGCCATTAAATAATCACAATAATGGCCTGGGTGGGGCACTAATCATAATCATCACATGTACCAGTACACGGTCACGGTCATCTTGATATGTTCAGCTTACTCAGCGTTGTTAGCATATTAACAGAAGGTTATTTCTCAACAGAAGAGTCAATACACAACTCGAAAACACTCCAATGTTTCCCCAGAATATACATTAATTTGCAATTTTTGTCCTTTGAGGGTGAAAACATTAAGGTTCTTTCTAATTTGCTGGGTGTTTTTCATGTGCTGGGAAAGCCCTCTTAACCTTTCAGTCCAGATTTGGATTCATTTATCAGATTTATTGTTGCTTTATCCCACCGTTGTACTTAATGTGTGGCTATATTGTATGCAAAAATGTGGTTATTGTTCATACACTTGTACGAAGTCATGCGAACATACAGTTGTTTGAGGACAAGCTTCATAAATCAGACGACCAGCTGACTTGGACGTCCACTTGGTGTCTTAGTGGCTAGACTATGAGGTTACATACCTTTCACACTGACAAATGGCTGTAGGACAGAAAGCGTAAGGTCAGCACCGGTGTCCTCACTCAGCCGCACTGTTTGTATCTCACCGTCTCGCGTCGTTGTGAAATGTATCACTCGGGGGTCAACGAGTCTCTACCGGTAATTGCCATCAGCGTGCAATAGTGGTCGAGAAGCCGTGAAAACAGCGGCTGACGCTGATGAACATATCTGACAGTCATCAGCTCCCTGTAACAAAGAAGAAGAAATAAAACAGTTCAACATTTGCATGTTGGACGTTTGGTGCAGAGATATTTCAGACAGCTTCATCCATTATGCATATTACTCCACCAATCAGTAATACGGCCATTTCTTCTTCCAAGAGAAGCGTGTTTGGGTGTTTGCGAGTTTGCAGAAGCTGCTATAGACAAATACTATTCAAATCATCGCACAATGACAGCACTTCTAATTCAAAATGTTATACCATTGTACACACAACAGTTACTGAAGTGTTTTTACCGTATATTTGAGTGAAAGAACACATTCAGTGAGAGCTGCCGTATGCCAGGGCTGGGATTTGAACCAGAGAGTCATGGTCACTGCTTCAGTCTTTGCTAATTGGTTGTTTATGCCGTTACTGTGCGAGGGCCAACAGCAACAACTGTCCTATTGGAGGCTGGATCACTGTAGCTGCAGCTGATACTGGATAATAAGTGAGACAGAACTGTCTCTGGGCCTCTGGTTATCTTACTTTACATGCAGCTGAACGTAGCTGCGAGTAGATTAATGCACTAGAAATTTCTGAAACTTTATCTCGCCTCCAGTGCTCTGCAAAGCAGAGAAGAAAACGGTTATTCCAAAGCTGAATTGTGTTTCATAAATCGTATTGTGACCACTGAAGTGCATCACGCTTCTCAGATTAGCTCTACAGCTTTGTCGTTGCCTCTGACCTGCCCCAGTGTATAATCCAGGCAGTCTATTTGGGGGGAAGGATTTTCTTTAAGCCATCACCTAGCACCGAGGCTCCAACCTCCAGCCAGCCTCTGCACCACATCCTGGCACGCAGCCGCTGCTGTGAGCTGGGGCCTCTCAAAGTGGAAGACTTCCTGCTGCTGAGATACAGTAAGAGAGACAGAGAGAGAGAGAGAGAGAGGGAGCTCAGTTCACTAAGACCATCGTCAGTGTGTTACTTTTCTCCTGAGTACACAACATCGTCGTCAAATCCCTGGTATTACAGATCATGACATTGAGAAACTAATTTTGTCAACAAAGGATAAAGACTTGGGTTTAACACCGGAGGGTCAGACTGATTATAAGATAAAGCAGCAGGATGTTCACAGAATTAACAACATGAAATGATCATTTGTTATTTTCATGTATAATATCTTCAGGGAAACTAAACAGTCTAGTTTGAAGGCACACAGATGAAATACTTGTGCGTTTGTAGGGATCGTTTGGCTATAAATGGTCACAATTTAAAAAGGTGAAGTGAAAAGCACTACATGAGCATTTGTAGCAGACAATAATATCAGAATAATGCACCATTTCATGCCCTTTTTGTTACTGATGCATTGTTGGTTGTGTTCTTTTTGTGGGATAGGGACCTTTATTTACTTGTTGTATCAGGACAAGAAGAAGGTCAACATCAGTGGAAAAAAAAACAGAATTTCATGGTCTGTCAGGATGAAATTGGAAGGTAACTCTGGGTAAAAGCGTGGTGAGAGCGCGTCCCCCTCCTCTCTTGTTGTGCCTTTGTTCTCTCAGTGCTTGCTGCAGCTGTGGTTGATTATTCATGGCTATCGATACAGCTGAGAGCAGCGGTGCGTTGCCATATTTAAAAGTGCAGGAATGCACCTGTCTCTCAAAAAGCCCTGGCTGCTCACACTGTGCTGTGGACTGAATGAATCAGTGTGTGCAGGAGGTTTGTTCAGCGGGTTGTTTTGGAAAAGCGCTGCTGTGCCTTGCAGCAGCTGTGGTCAGGACGAGGAAAAACCCCCTGGCGCATGTACAGTTAGGTCAGGTAAATGTTAATAGATTTTAACAGCGGTCTCTGTCTTTCTGTCCAGACATGCACTTTTTTCCTTTTAAAGACCTGGGTGTGCTGACACATTATGGACTTAATGAACGTAATAACCTGTGTTTAAAAAACTCATTATTCCAGGTGTTTGCCAGACACCTTTGAAAACAAACACGCACACACAGGTTTGTATGTTATATAATGTCGTGCATAGATCGGTCTGGGTGTTTTGACGTCGTGGGTATTATGTCTGTCTCTCATCATACAAAGACAGTTGGGTGTCTCCCCCCCCCTTAGCTATGTGGAAATACTTAAGGGATAAAGTGTGTTAATCACCCATGTTATTGTGTTCATTCATAGGTCTCGTGGTAAAGGTGTTTGTTCTATAAATAATATCAGGGAACACAAAATCAGGTCTCTATTTGTTGAGGACGAGAAACATGCAGCAGACTGCTAATAGTTAAAGGTCCAGTATGTAAAGTTTAGGTGGATCAAGTGTATTCAACAGTTTTTATTAGTCTGTTATCACCTGAAACCTTAGCTCTTTATGTTACACCAGTAGCAGGTTCTCCACCGTGAGTTGCTGCCATGTTTGTACAGCACCTCACAACGGATAAATCAAACACTCCCTCGAGAGGGTTTTTCATCTACCTGAAGGACACTGTAGTTTCTCATGTATTGTGGGAAGTGCGAGGCAAAAGAGATTGATTGCAAATTGCAACTGCACCGCCAGATTCCATGAAATACTACACACGTTTTTTTTTGTTTTTTTTTAAAGCTGTACATCAAAGACAACATTAAATATTCCTGTCATTTACACGCCTTACATTTTGCAGGGTATTAATGTTGTCCGACTGATACCAGTACCAGTATCACAGACCCGAGTATCTACTGATATCGAGAATGTCATGCATGGATATGTCTCAGTGTTTTGACATGGGTGTTCATTACATGTGTCTCTGTTGTCTCACATGCTTGACATCAAACGTGCTGGACTTCAGAGACAAACATGTCAAACATGTGATAACAATATAGGTCCGAGTCCTTTTTCTTCTTTTTTTTATTTTTTTTTACAAAATTTAAATAATCTATTTTGCTTCTTTTCTTCCCTCCACATAATCGACATAGCTCACACATTCTGGTCATATGATGTTGATGAGGTTTGTCTTTCTTTACATCCTGTGCTTAGTGAAGCATTTATGGATAGTATCAGATTTTTTTTGTTGCTCTTTTTCCACCAAATCTGATGCAGTGACTTTTGGCCCTTTTCCACTATGGTCCCAGCTCGCCTCGACTCACCTCGCCTCGCCTCGGCACGGTTTATGTTGGATTTCCACTACAAAATAGTACTTACTCAACATGGGCGGAGTCATCACTGCATGGCTGCATGAAACTGCCGTGACTTTGTTTAACACGCGACACACACACACACAAACGAGTGACTAGTAGCTTGTAAAGCAGTTGTTTTCACTGTAACTGAATCATTAGAATCAGTTCATTAAAACTATCTGTTCAGTACTTCCTCCATGACCGGAGCACGGACTCCGTCTGACACAGTCACTGGACTGAAATACAGCGGCGGGGTTTGTGATGCCGCTCGCGATCACCAGTGCTGTCGCTAAATACACGTTAAATATTGATATTTTATATCAATAATTGTGGGAGATTAACTGGGATCTTTAAGTCTTTTTAACTGATCTACAGTTCGGCATTGTGATTCTTGTGTCGGACGTCTCTTCCTGTAACGGCACTCTGACCAATCAGTGGCCGGAAGTCTGGCAACGTCACGACCTAGTATCGCCTCAGCTCGTTTGGAACCTTGGTACTAGGCTACTTAACCGTGCCGAGCCGAGCCGGTGGAAACACGTCATTTGACCAATATTGTCCTGATACCTGGCTCATCCCTAGACTCAGAAATCTAAAATCACAATTGGAAGTATCAGTACTTTGTAAACATATAAAAGGGATGACATGAAACAGTCACTTTGCCATTAGTTTGCATGTGAATGAATGAATCATTGTTGTGGTCAAGAAACCAGAGTGAATAGTGAATAGAGCAAGTTTCACTGACACATTCACTCCTGAGGTTCTTCCTGCAGGTGCGTGTACCCAGAGGTAAAAGCAATATTTGTTTAGTAATGATTTCTCAACCGTCTATTAAGTCTTACATAATTTGTACACGCCCAAGTCTATGAGGATCCGTGCCAGGAGTGAACGTCTTCAACTTCTTTTCTTTTATGATGGGATATCACTCCCAGTGCGGCTCCACCCTGACATGGCCTGAGCATGCATGTCGATGTTTGTGTTCGTAGGTTTACAAGCAATTGAACAAATCCATGTCATTTGTTCAGCAGAACATCAACCTCAAAGCCCCTCCATTATGGGATTTTGAAGAAAGCCTGCAAGCAAGTGTTAACACAAGTGATGTCTTTGCTATTTTTGTGCAGTGAAATATCTGATACTTGTATTGTATGTTAGATGAATAGCCGGGGGCTCGGATTATGACAGAGCATGCGGTAAAGGAAATCAGTCGGAGCATAATGACACAACAGGGCCGGAGTGTGCTTTGTGGGATGGGTGGGGTCTCTTGATTTAAGATGACGACTGCGGGGAAAAGTGATTTTCTGTCACAGCGCTCTGCTAAACCCCCCCTCCCCCAGAACTGCTGTAGAAATAAGCATTGCAAGAGTTATTGTCCCTCTGTGTGAAGATCATTATTTAATAAAACATCACCTGTCATGAAATGTTAGTATAATCCAGGGATTATCAGTTATTTTCCACATTATCATACCGTTACATACATTGTCCACATTCAAAATAAACTTAAATGTATCCATGGTTTAAATTGGAATGAACAAATTGTGTTTAAAAGGGAATAAATCCATTGGTGCATTATCTTTTATTGGTGCATTGGTCATATTGTAATGTAGTTTGGGGAAAAAATCTTTTGGCCCTCCAGAAACATTTTTCTTTTGAATGTCAGAGTCTCATATATTATCTGGTCCTTTATTTAAGTAACTTCAGTATTTATGACATTTAGGTTTTTTTTATTCATGAAATATTTTCAAGTTAAGGGAATATAAGCAAGCAGTTTAAGATTTGTTGGGGGAAAACTAATCTTATTCTTATTCAACTCATCAATCAGCTGATATACATCTTACTAAATGTCTCTTCTGCAGAGGGAAAGTGTCATTGTTGTACTACAGTATATTATTGTATTAAGAGTTTTGCAATCATTGTAATCAAGGCATATCGTCTTTTGTATGGTTAAGTGAATTTAAACTCAAACTCTTTTGCCCATTCTGCCAGCGGACTGTCTATTCAATCAAACTGTTAAATCTGGAGTGTTTTTACAGTGACAACTCCTTTGTGTGTCTCTAGTTTGAAGAAACCGTTACTGACACGAGTTACTTTAAGACCAATTATCTTATTTTCTTTCTCAGGCTGATCTTTGGTCATACCTATTAGCTCAATGTCTGCTGCTTACCTGACAGCAGCATCCATCAAGCCAGAGAAAAGAGGTCTAGTTGGGCTTTGGTGAGTTAAGCAAGCGGGTAACGCATGTGCACAGTGCAAACAAGTCGTGCTCACGCCCATTTTGTCAGGAAAAGTCATTGTTGCCAGGTCTGCACGGAGGGTTCGACATGTTACAACAGTGATTCCTAATTATCAGTCCATCAATGTGCAGGGAGGGTCCACAGGAGTTGCACCAAACCCTCTATTCAGCTGGAAGCTTTGATCATTGTTAATGAGTCGGTGATGGCCTCACCTTGTTTTCAAAGAAAGTCTGAAACGCGGTTTGTGCCAGGTTCTTAGAGCTCTTCATTGTGTTGCAAGAAAAAAAATGGTTTTGTTAAGTGTCTGTCTGCTGTAGCTAATTAACAATATGAAGTTTGATTTGTTACCGATTAATGAAGATTCCCCCGACACAAAGTTCTCAGAAGAGATTGCGTGCAAAGAAATATGCTGCCGTTAGATGAACGTTAATTAAGGTTTGGGTCAGGTCAGGCTACAACATCTCAATGTGTAACTTTTAGGGCATTGAATTCACAACTCATAAGTGTATAATCAAGTGAAAACTGTTTAGTTTGGACCACACGGTTGGTGTAGTGGTTAGCACTCTTGCCTTTGCAGTAAGAAGAGCCGGGTTTGCGACCTGGTCGGACCAAGGGCCTTTCTGCATGGAGTTCGCATGTTCTCTGCCTGTGTGCGCGTGAGTTCTCTGCAGGGTTCTCCGGTTTCCTCCCACAGTCCAAAAACGACATCACACCCGTTCTGCAACAACTTCACACACACAAATTCCACATGGACTTTTAAATTCTCCTCCACACCTTCAAGGCCATCCATAACCTCGCTCCCCCATACCTCTGACCTCCTCCACATAAACACCCCTTCCCGCACAGTCAGGTCAGCCTCGTCAATCAGCCTCATTGTGCCTCCTGCCCGACTGTCCACCGTGGACGCCAGAGCCTTCAGCCGCTCTGCCCCGTCCCCCCCTTCTGGTATGTGAAGGCCACTGTAGTTGATGTGCGTGAGAAAGGAGTGAGGGGAGGAGTCCTCTGTTCCTCAAAGTGGTCCAGTTAAGTCCACTTTGTAATGTCATGCAATTATTTGTGTTTCCAATGTCAAAAGTTTGGAGGGAACACCCTTCCATTGGGGTACCAAACACAGTTCTCCAGCTCCTATAGGGCGGAGCTACTGTAGAAAGAGAATCATCACCTTCGTGCGAATGTAGGGGAAAATGGTGGTGTTTTTCCGTGCAGCCTTCCCGTTAAACAAAACGTTGTCTTCTTCTTGTGACAAACAGCCACATGCCAAGAAGAAATGTTAGCTGTCCTCCATTGTTGGTTACTGTGTCACATTCCTCTTATTCATGAAATTTTGTTGGCAAGCTGTATTGTGTCTCGCTGGCATGACGTCGCGCTGTTTACTTAGCTGGCACAGCTCTCATCACCTGGTCACACACCCTGTGGTGGAAACGCAAGCCAGATTCCATTCCGTACTGCACCACGGTGAGCTGAGCTGAACTGTGCCGTCTGATGGAATCAAGGCTTTAGATGTTTAAGTAATATTTTGTTGCTGGAATATGTAACAGCTTGTCTACTTGTAGTAGTTATCTATCTGTATCATCTGCTGGTAATAATATCACCATTAGGGCCACACGGTTGGTGAAGTGGTTAGCACTCTTGCCTTTGCAGCAAATAGACCCGGGTTTGCGACCCGGTTGCAACAAGGGCCTTTCTGCATGGAGTTTGCACGTTCTCCCCGTATGTGCATGGGTTTTCTCCGGGTTCTCCGGTTTCCTCCTACAGTCCAAAAACATGCAATATGGGGATTAGGTAAATTGGACACTCTAAATTGACCATAGGTGTGAGAGTGAATGGTTGTTTGTCTCTATGTGTGTGGCCCTGCGATGGACTGGCGAAATTGTCCAGGGTGTGACCCGCCCATCGCCCTATGTCAGCTGAGATTGGCACAGCAACCCCCGCGACCCTCTGGTGGAGGATAAACCGGTAGATGATGGATGGGAATAAATTTATATTTTGTGCGCAGTTATTTCGTGGGAACGAATTAGTATTTCGTGGCCATGGAGAGTTTTTTTTCTGGGCAAATGTGATATCGTGTGTGGGTCAAAAAAGTAGCCAATTATAAGCTGAATAACAGAGGAATGTTGCAAAGATGCCTGTACTTCCTCTCTTAAGGAACAGTGTAACAACAAACAAATATGCAGGGAAATATATCTTTAAAAATTTAGAGATATAGATATAGATACCATAGACAAGTAGGAAGCAAAAAGCTAATCTCCCAACACTGAAACCTACAGTAAATAAACATTTGACGTATTATGTGTTTAACATAACCTGTAGTAGTTACTAGTAACATTAGGTAGCTCCCTGAGGACCAATGATAATGATGGCTCGGGGAAATGTCTGTGGTTACTTAGCAACACAGACAGTCGTCCAGTTTGGCCTAGTGCTGTCTGCGTCCTGTTGCGGTTAGGTGGCCTATATTTAAGAGTGACCCTGATCACTGAGGGATCACAGTTTACAGGGCTGACTGAGCCCAGATTTAATCAGACCGATGGCACTTTGCACGGACACAAAGGGTCTGAGAAGATTTGGTGTGATTAAGAGAAGCAGAGGAATTCAAAAGCTTTGACCTCAGCATGTTGTCCGTTCAGTTGAGATCCCTGAGCAGACACACAATGGGCTCCTCCTGGGCTGCTTCTGCTGCAACATTAGTGTGTCACACATGTCTCTCTGTGGAGTCTGGGGAGACTATAGATTACAGAGCATCCTGGCATTCAATCGATGCCCTACTACAGCGATACTGCCTTTATTTTTTCCCCTCATCACGGGAAAGCGTCACATTACTCACTGTTTCACATCTTACTGCCACAGACTCTCCTTCTCCCATCCAGCAAAGAAATATTGCAAGAATCTGCACTGAAAGTGAGTTATGGTGCGCAGCGTATACTTGCATGTAGACGATGGGGCAATGTTCCTTTCATGGAAAAGGCATTATATAAAGACACACATAGAGATCCAGGGGAGGAGTCACGTGTGCTCTGGCCTCTCAGGACGACATTTATCAAAGCTGCCAGTTTCATACAAGCAGCAGAGCTGAAAGGGAATGTTATCCTGCATGTAGCCAGATTTATTGATCTTTCAATCGTTATCATGCAACACTTCCTGTTGTACTATTGTTTACCCTCCTGAGATTTATTTGTAATGTTGCTGCTAAAAATGTCTTCATATGATATTGGTTTAGATTCTGGTTTATTTTTCAGAGCCTTGTTTTGTTAAAGACACAGTGTCACCTTTATCAGACACACTGTGTGTTTTTAAAGTGTGAAGTGTACACTTACGCGGCCCAGATCTGTGCTGCAGGTGCACCCATGGTATTTGACATGGGAATAATAAACAATTCCTCATATGGACATCCTGGGGGGGTGTTTATAGGTCACATATTTAGGCATTTTTCATCTTCTTATGTGTTGTTATTGTTATAAGTTATGATTCATTTTACATTGCATTTTTAGTCGTGATATAAAGTAGCCATAATTGCACAGAAGTCACAAAATAAACTGTTTTTCTTTTCTTTTTGTTCATAAAAACGAGCCAAGTGAACTTTGAACTGTGACATATTTCCAAATTTCACAAATTCAATCCGATTTTAAACATTTAGAGTAGTTTTTGCTCAGGTGTCTTTATATAGTTGGGGAAACATCAGATTGCCTAGGTTGTGCTGAAAAAAGGATATAAGACACTCTTTATTGCACATTCTTATAGCCTCTATGTATATACTGTACGTTTTAACATAATAATAGAAAAAAAGCAGCCAACATGCTCTGTGTTCTAAGAGTTAAAACAAGATATAGATGTATTTTATAGATTTAACACAAGATGGAGTCTTACCACATAAGATATCATTGAAATATTCTGCTCTCGTTTACTATATATCTTCACAACAATTTAAATTTTAGTATTATTTCATTGAAGGCAGGTGTACAACTAAATAGGGTGCTTAATATTCATTAATGTGACTGGATGATATCATTACTGTAAAATAATTTGTTCCTACATTGTCTACCAAGTTATCCTCCACATGAGGGTGGCGGGAGTGAGAAAGGCGGAGTAAACCCTGGACAGTTACATAAAGTGATAAATAACCGACGGTCCATTTGAATAAATTATGTTTTTGGACTGTGGAAGGGAGACAGTCATACCCACAGAGAGCCCATGCACACATGGGGGAGAACATGTAAACTTCAAAATAGTCAATAAATGAGATTGCTTGTAAATGTCTGAATGTTGTTGCAAGTATAATAGTTTCCCCCAAAATCGTATTTTACTCAACTGAACTGTAATAACTTAAACTGTTAAAATCAATAGTTATTAAAAATTAGTGTGCTTGAGGAATATGTGTTATTTAATAACATTAACAATGGTATGATCACCAAATGTATGTATTTGACACTTAATCTTAGTCTGATTGTGATTACGTTCCACTCACTCCCGGTAACACTTTCCAGTGAATCATATGAAGAGGGTGTTGTCTGACTGGGAGATTTTATCACGCGTGAAAGAGTGCTTTACTGAATGATCTGCAGCCACACCTCAAAGTTTTCCCTGTGTGCTTTCTGGTATTTACAGCCTGATTATGGCAACACAGTGTGAACCCACTGACAAAAACATTTCATAATTGAAATAATAATAAAATGTTTTTGAGCTCCCAGAATTCAACACTGATTCTGTCAACCTTTGAGGTAAATCATTAGTGCCATTCAACTATCACCATGGGCACGGTGTTAAACACACTCACGCACCCATGTTCACGAGAACACGGGTGCGTCACGTTTGGATGTGTGCATGCCGTGTTGAGATTGCTGCGTGTCCTTAGGCGACTCATTGATGGGAAAAAAGTGAAGAGCTCAAAGCAAGCGTAACTCCCAGGCATACCACACAAGGCAGGGAGGGTTCTTTGGCAAGTGCTGCAGGAATGCTATTGTTCAACACACAAAAATTCTATGAGAAAATGTCAAAGTTTGATATTGGATGCGTTGTTTTTCTTCCTCGGAGTTGCGCTGCACTTAAATCAACTGAATTTCATTCATCGATAAATGCATAAAAGTCATGAAGTTTTTGCCCCAGTTAAAATATTGATTTGTCATTTGTGTGCCTCTCTACTGTTCAGGATTCAACCCTGATATAAGAAAACAATTAGTTGATGTTTCTTATTAGATTGGACTAAGGAAACCACTTTATTTTCTTTTAATCTCATTTTAGTTTGCATCGTAGGCTCAGGCTTTTGATTTATTAGAGTGAGAATGAGAGGGATGTGTCTGGCAGTAAACAGATGTCTGTGAGATGACACAGGCTCCAACCCTCCTGCTGTCTTTGTCCTTGTAAGGAGACTCTGGGTGGGTTCATTTGCCTGAGTCAGGCCAAAGGTACAGGAAAACCAGAACCAAAGCCTCGACCACAGAGGCCACACAGAATATCTCTGCTGTGCTGCGGTGTCCTCTTTGTTTGTATAAACCATTTTAATCTGGATGCTTTGAATACAGTCAATGATTTCCCATTCACCTTTTATGGACTGCCGAACTGTAACCGTTTCAAATAACGTGGGAGCTTCAATGACTTCATTCACCTTTGATAGATGAGATAAACAGCCTTGACATATTGTTGTGACAGGGAGAGAGAGAGAGGCTTTCCCTGATCAGGGTGATTTAATTGTGCTCTCATTAAAATAAAAGTTATTTTGGCCACTCAAGACATGACGACCCCACTGATGCTGCTGCTGCTGCTGCTGTGAAAAACATTTTTTTTTGTTCTGCAGAGGATGTGACGCATTTGTGAACTCCTGTGACCTCAGCCCAAGTCCTGCGGTAGACGGTCTAAGTGTTGTGGATACAGTGAAGCAGCACTGCCAGCATTTTTAGAAGAATGCATCAAACACAGTGAGGGCTGGTGATCTGGTCCAAGAAACGCTCTCTTAATTAGACCGCGTTCAGCGAGCGCTTGAATGGAAAGGGTTTACCAGAAAGTTCATTTCTAACGATGCACGGCGGCGTGTCGTGAGTCGTGACACCAAAGTCTTTGGGTAATTATTTCCCCCGGGCCGTAGTGGTCATCAGATCTGAGCTTCCAGTAACTCACAACTCTCTATTTCACACATCCACCGCCATCACGCGTGTTGCCCCCACGGCGGCTTTCTGTCATGTGACACAGTCCTGTGGTTACTACACATCACTGAATGAGTTCCCTGTTCATTCTGAGCCTCACACTGTCTTTTGGGAAGCTTCCATGACTCAGCACATCTCCCCTCGGAACAAGATGAGTGTGTTTTAACATCACGTTGAACTGACTGACGTAGAGTAAGCGGCGCTGAGTCTTCTGCGTGTGCAATTAAAGGGTTTTTAACATAGCTGCCATGGTACAGTGAAGCGATATGATCCACGGCCAGAGTCAAAGAGAATATGCTGCTAATCATAGCTTGGAGCCACCGAGGGCATCCGGCCACTTTATTTTTAGCTGCACCAGCGCCATTGCTTTAGGAATGGCAATGTCACTCCTTTTTTTGTCCAGTCAAAAATATCTCATCATATGAATGTGCCCATCAGGATGATATCATTTCTTAAATGAGTGCTATCGTCGTGTTATTCTTGAACAACGAGCTTCAGCGGTGCTTTTGTTGATGATCACCGTGTTAAGATAATCACTTAAAACTATAGTGTGTAACACAACTATAAACTGTCTGTTATATAAGCTCCGCGCGACTCTCTCCACGTTTCTCACCATAGCATTTATCGTATTGTTTAACTGTCTGGAGCCAAACTAACCAAACAACACTTAGGTCATTACATAAACAGGATCAGAAACCTGTTAGATGACAGGGAATATAATCTGATAAGTTTTGACAGTTCTGTAGGCTTCTTTGTTTTTGCTGATTGTTTTTGTCTTTGTTTTGTATTTTAAGGTTTTTGTACCATTTTTAACTTTGCTGTTGAACCTTTGTTTTTAATAGTAAAGACCTAACCAGGGACAGGGGTTACAAATTAGCCTTGTATGCATGCCGTCTGTTTTCATGATATGAAATCATTTTGAATGCATTTGTCCCTGCTCAATAAATGTGCGTTTAGATATCGCGTCACCTTTCCACGGTGCAACATTGCGCTAGTAAAGCGAGAGCGCTGCAAACAGATTGAGGCTATAAGTGAAAACACAGAAGAAGAAGTGTCCATGAAAGGTTTGAGAAGTGAATTCTATCGCTCAAATAAAAAAAAACATCGTTCTGCGTTTTTACAGGGTTAAAATGCTGCTGCTGTTTACACACAAAGGCTTCCTCACTCACATCTGATCAGATATTACTTGACAAAGCCTTTGTTCAGACGAAGACCACGGCACACAAATAATGTCACATCATCTCTCTGTTCAGCAAAGACCAAACAAAGAATCGGCAGCTTTAACATCCGTGTGAATGCGTCGTCAAAGTTGAAACCAGAGCGATGCTAGAGCCATTAGACTCAAGTCTATTTCGTCTTCTATTACTTGCAAATATACTTAACCAATTAAATGAGCTGTTTGTTTTAGTGTGACTCGCCTGTGTCGCTGGGGGACTACAGCATGATATGATGAATTATTCAGCCTACCTCAGGAAGTATTGCATTCGGGTCGGGAGATTTAGTTAAACTCTATATTTTTTGCTCCGTCAAAAACAAGAATGGAGAATTTCATTCGCTGTCGAGTGTGAATTTTTGGCAGCGAGCTCTTGTAAACAGATCTCCCACTCATGTGACTTCATGAGGAATGAAACAGTGAGTGTGAAGATATTCAGGCTGCAGCAGAGACACTCCACCCTTATGTATGTGTGTGTGTGTGTGTGTGTGTGTGTGTGTGTGCTGAAGCTCAAATGTTCCTCTGCACTCATTCACAGGTTTAGGAGGTATTCATGAGCAATGTTTGTGGTGTTTGGCGAAGGATGGGGCTTTTTATCTTTTATTTTTTTTATTGTGGCAGCAGTGGGGTTGTAAAGTGTACAAAGGAAGAAATGGACAAAAGATTGGGAAACAGGAGGGGGGTGGGGGGGGTTAGTGGGTGTGGACCCGCATTGTCAAGGGCATTTTGTAATCAGAGATGGGAGTATTATTCCCACAAAAGCACCATTACCTTGTATCGTGGCTCCCAGGGGAGCAGGAGCAGCAGTAACTGACCAGACTCTGTGCTCTGTGTTGCAGATGGGAGGAGGAGGTGTCCAAACGGGAGCAGCTGGAGTCCAAGGTGGAATCCCTGCAGCAGGTTGGGAAACAAACGATAAAATAAATTCCATCAACATCAAAGTATTGCACACAGACTATTTGAAATCACGCCAAAGGTCATTTACGACACACGCGACAGGGTACGACAGATATGATCCGAGAGCGTACGCTCACATACTGTGCATTTTCAAAATAGCCGCATCCATAAGCGTTTATAGCTTTCATTATGTTGATGCAGTGTGAGGACTCAGCAGAGCTGGACTAAAGGGAGCGATACTGTACAGCCAGGAGGATGCGTGCGTGTGCGCGCTTAGAAAAACCCATATTACAAACCCATCAAGAAGAGTCAGCTGGCTGAGATAGAGATATGATCGTAAAATATCGCCTGCAGTCTCCCATTACTGTCCGGAGCTGGCACACAGAAATAGATGTAAAGGGAAAAAGTCTAGTCACACATATCACAACACGCGTGTGGCCCGCCGTGTCGGCACCGTTCCCTCTGTCTGCTTTTGTCTGCACAGATCGATTGGTGACAGAATTTGTGTTTGTCTTAGATTCTGGGTCAGCAAAAAAAGCCAGATATAGAGAGGGAGTGCCGTCCCCCCGAGGGCTTTAACCTTTTAGAGCACGCAGGCAGATGTCGGTGTGTACGGGCGAGCCGGATATCTGCTCACTCGTAGTAATTTCACTTCAACCAGCCAGTTATGTGATGTGGGCCTATAGCCAGACAGTGGTCACACGGTGTACTGACTTAATACAGAGCCATAAACTGGCACTTTTAGTGAAAGATTTAAGTCCACGGGGTTAATATCATCCAGACATAACCTGGAATTTATTCATCTAATCCATACATGGACATCTTTCCTTTCCTTTTATGGCACCAGGTCCATTTGCATGAGTCTGATATGAAGAGGAAATAATAAAGAAGCTTTTTGGATCTTATCAGACTATAAACAGGCCTGCTCTTTCATCTACTGGACTTTAATCCAATGATATTTGCACAAACAAACAAACAGTGTCATCGATGACACAAGCCTTGTCATTGTGTCCTTGACAGTTTCACTGTATTTGAATAGATTTTTATCAATTGGTTGCTGCTTTTGATCCACTTTTCCTTTAGTGATGGACATGGAACTTGTGTGACTTCATTGTTCACTGTCAAACTGTGATATGTATCTTTGGAGATGTATTCGATGCTTGTTAATCCACCCAAACTCAAACTAACCTGGAAAAACAAAGAGTATTTAGATTCCGCTGTTGCTTTTACCCAGAGTGCCCAGGAGTCGTCAGAGATCCAGGATGACCTGAACGAGAAGGTGGACAGACTGAAGGCTGAACTCGTGGTCTTCAAGAGCCTCATGAGTGATGTAAGTATTTGTTCAGCGCCGCGGCGATGTCATCGGCGCTGACAAGCGCTTTCCTGAGGTTGACATTCACACAGGTCTGAAGGATAATACTGAACATACACGCCCTTCCTTTCTACCTTATGTGAATTCAGGACATGCATATATAATCCCACAAAGCCCCAAAGACAAGCGTTCATTGAAAATAGCTCAAATGGCAGCTGTAGATCAGGAGTGCTTCCTGTTCTGCACAGCCCTGTATTGTTCCCTGGCAGCAGGTCTGCTTTGGTTGTGATGTACTGCTGTAAAATACTGCACTGGGCTCACTCACAGCTTGTGCCCGCTCAGTGATATAAATATAGACGGTTGAAGGTTTTGTTTTTGGAAAGGTTTGTTGTTGATTCTGCTTATCTTCACGTTGGCATCTGTGCTTTTTATGTTATTTCCGTGCTGTACTTCATTGCCCGCGTGCGAATCCAGAGACGGGTAAGTTGCAGTCGTAGACCTCTGTGCGTGTGTGGATGATTTAAAGTCTACTGTAGTTGTAGACACACGTTATGGAAGAGTGTTGCATTTATACGAGAATAATTCAATCACTAGAACTCTGGTCTGCATTCTTAATTAACAAGACACAACACTAAATGGTTATCATCTTCTCCTTGAGGCACCTTCAGCCGTTGATTGTCAAACCAGCCAACCTTAAATTTGGAGTGCCCCATAACTTAGGCAACACAGCATTTAAATTACACATTAAAAATAAACTGCCTTTCTCAAGTGAATGCAACAATACACTTCCCTAATGTCTTTGGATGTGTTGATCCCCCACAATCCATGTGTGCTCCACTAAGTTATTAACTAAGAGAATATACTCTTGTATGTATTATTGTAATTGTAAAGTAGTTTTATAGTTGGTGATATGACTCAAGAAGGACTAAATGTGATGACTTATGGACTGTTTGTAATGTAGGTAACTTTAAGATCCAAATCTGAGGCAAAAATGACCCCAATAACACGTCAGTGACACAGTAAATATGATTTTGCTTTGGAAATGACCAGTAAGTGGATTCAATGATTAAATGTTAACCAACGCCACTGAACTGAACTGTAGCTTCTCATTCATCCACGTCATAATTATCCAAAAGTTTCAAGAAAATTACAAGTCATGTCGCTGCTGATTCAGCGTTTGTGCAATATGATATCCACACTCTGCAGGAAGTGTGTTTGGATTGTTCACGTCCCTCTAAAAACCATCCTGTAATCATCCCCGTACAGCAAATGTCTGACCTGGACTCCCAGATTCAAGAGAAAGCCAGACGGGTGGACATGGACATCTGCAGGCGCATCGACATCACGGCCAAACTGTGCGACGTAGCTCAGCAACGCAACTCAGAGGACATGTCAAAGATGTTCAATGTCAGTCCGGCCAGGTCGCTCCCAGAGAAGGTGAGAATCAATCCGTCTGTTCAGTAATCACAGAAAAGAAAAGACAAAAAATGCATGAAAGGATGAACATACACATACATATGACATATACATATGCACACACACAGAAACCGAAAAGCTCATGTGGTGACTTCACCTCACATAAGGTCACACATTGCGCCGACATAGCTGGCAATAGCCCAAATGAAATCCACTATGAAAGATGCTGGAGCTTCTTTATTGTCATACTCATCAACCACTTTATTAGGTACACAGAGGGTGTATTTTATTAGGAACACTGCTGCTACAGCAGAGATGATGTCCTGTATACCCCTTAGTTATTAATGGTTATTCGAGTTACTGTTGGCTTTCAATCATTTTTGAAAATGTCCAGCTGTTCATCTCTGACCCCCGGCATCAACAGGGAATTTTCACTTGATATTTTCTCTTTTTTGGACCTTTCTGTTTGTCATCTTTCGAGACAGTTGTGCATTGAAATCCCAGTAGATCAGAAGATTCTGGCAACAGGAAACATTCAAAGTCCCTTTTCCTCACCATTCTGATGAACTTCAGCAGCTCGCCTTAAACATACAGTAATATTTACATTACTAAACATACTGAGCTGCTGTGACCGATGTTTGCATTAAAAGCAGTTTAACAGGTGTACCTAATAAAAAGGCTTATGTTCCTATGTGTCTGTGTTAAGTTCATGAACACAAAGCTGTGTCTCATTAAATCTTAACCAGATACAAGGACTATAAATTAGTTTTTGATAGGTGTTGTTCCATTTCTTGTCATTTTCCAGCACACATGCAGTATGTCTGAAAAAAATCTCCATGAACAGCATCCATGGAAATACCGTACTAGCTCTTGATGACCTACGTCAATAAAAAGTCAATACATTCTGCATCAGGGTTCACGAGGTTCTTCTTGGAGCTTAAAGAGGAATTGTGTGTGTGTGTGTGTGTGTGTGTGTGTGTTTGTGGTGTGCTCGGCAGGGTGCGATGGCCTGCTGCAGGAGGAAAGAGCGAAAGGCAGTATCTGACGAGGACAGCTCCGAAATGGATGCCGAGCCCAGCCCTTCGGAGGAGGAGGTCCCCGGGACGCTCAACATCACGGACGAAATGAAACGCATGCTCAACCAGCTGTAAGCAATGCCACACACACACACACACACACACATACAGGTGAACATCAAAACGGAGTGCTGTCTACTGTGAATGAAACTGAATATGCATTGCACTTGCAGTAGTTTCCTGCAAGGTTGTTGTGATGGATTTCTTCTCCCTCTGGTGTTTGTATGTAGTACTGTGTCTGTGACAGCACGCTTTAGCCTGCTAATCATTGTCAGTAATAACAGAATTGTTTTCTAAAGAAACATTTCAGTTGTTGCCTTTGTCGTACGTTTCTTTACTTTACGTCTATTCATTGTATCATTTGTCTTTTCACCCTCTTTAAAAGCACATTGTCCTCGTCGCATGATCTCTTTGCCTGAGTCTGGTGTGGCTGTTATACTCCGTCCCTCTCTCTTTCTCTTTCCATTCTGTTTCCTTGTCCTACGCAGACATTATTCAGATAACTCCTCTTTTGCCAGGCGTGAGACATTTGAAATCGAGGACGACTGCGACAGTCTGACGTGGGAGGAAAATGAAGACACTCTGCTGCTGTGGGAGGACTTCAAAAACTACAATGTGCCGCTTGCCATCACTGCAACCAACGGCACAACCAACGGCACCTGCGAAGGCAACGGTGAAGTCGCTGATCCAGTGAGTCCCTGCTTGCATTTTTGTCCTGTTGCACACACAGCGTATGGTTTTCAAGCTCATGAAAGTCAGAGTGTAGATGATTGCTATGCTGCGTGCTGCGTAAGACATACACTAATGCATGATGAATGATGCCCTGTCTGTTCTCTCTAAGGACTCCCAGGATGGAAGTCTTGGCAGCCTCATTGATGAAACAGAGTCACTATTTAAGACCAGAGAGCAGGAGTACCAGGAGACGATCGGCCAGATTGAGGTACACAACCTGTGTGAGAAATAAGCTGTAAAATAAAACCCTACAAAGCCATGTTTAGGGTTTAGTTTTTGTCCATTAAATCTTTGGATAGCTTGGGTTTTTTGTTCTTTAAAAATATTAAATTTAAGGTTAAAGGTAGGGTTGGAGGTCCTGGAACAAACTGTCCAAGTCCAAGCCCCTTTCTTCTGAAATCCCTCTGAAGCTACACCTCAGGAGCACAAACACACAAACACAGATGCACGAGCACTGCACAGCATCAGTAACTTTCTGTACTTTTCGGTGACACTAAGTTTTTTGGATACTTGCTCAATTGACAACCACAATGATGAAAAACAACAAATACTCAAAAAAACACAAAGACATAGAGTTAACCTACCGGTCCAGTAGAAACAGAGCCACCATGTCATCACTTTGCAGATCTTTCTGGGCTTTCAGTTGTTGCCAGTGTTCAAACACAGCACTGATGCCATAACGTAATGTGATTGGATGGTGTTTTCAAAGGCCTGTCCGTTCCACAGCTGAATTTTGTGACAATGCATTAATTCATTGGTTACAATGGGGTTGTGAAGAGCATTTTAAGCAGTATAATGCCTTTAAATTTTCAAACATTTGCATAACCCAAGTCAAGGATAAGGTCTATTTTAAATGTTAACAAACGTCCTGATGGCCTCACACATTTTTAGAAACAGAGATGGTACAAAATTAGCATTATTATAGTATAGACGTATTATCACATTTTGTCCCTACTTAATTAACCCTAGTTAGTAACATCCATTTATTAATTATCACCATACTAATTTTCCATTGTTCACAAAAATATGAGAAAGATATAACTGTTTCCTTTGCACTAACCGTTTCGTCTTCTTTAAGATGGAACTGGCCACGGCAAAGAGTGACATGAACCGCCACCTGCACGAGTACATGGAGATGTGCAGCATGAAGCGAGGCCTGGACGTGCAGATGGAAACCTGCCGACGGATGATTAAAGGTGGCGGGGACTCTCCTTCCTTAAGCTCTGTGGCCAGCAGCGACTCAGGGAACACTGACGAGATCCACGATGAGATTTCGGACAAGGACGCCGAGGCCGAAGTCTCCGTTAATTGTCCCGTCTCCTCCTGACCACCGCTTGTTATCACGGGGGTTAGATGTGTAAAGAGCTCCGAGAGGAAAAACCAACCTAAATCTGGACCTGTTTGACCAGTTAAAGTTCTGACAGTCATGCTCACTGATGCAGGCCCAGAACTGGTGCTTTTACACTGTTTCTCTTTGGTGTGGGGAAGTGCATCTTTGATTTACAAAGAGAAAAAGGGTGCATATAGAGTCCAAGCTGTGCTTTTTTTTCCCTCACTGCTGCCTCACTGGATTGTTGTCCAGAGCTTCACATAATTTTTGGGGAGGAAAGAAAAAAAAAAAAATTCTCAAATGTTTTAAACTGGCTGAGAAGTTTTTTCTACAAATTCTTACCCTATTAATGTCCTTTTTTTCTAAAGGAATTGAAAATAGTACATATTGTGCTTCTTGTTCGGTGAACAATAAATACATTATTGACACAAATAAAAAAAAACCTACAACACACATTCAGCTTTTAAATTTTAATATTCATTTAAGATTGCAGGAGGAAAGTTCCCCTTGGTTGGATTTACGTTAAGTTTTTTTGTATTATTTACGCAAGTCCAAGTGGAGAAATTTACAGTGTCTTCTGCCAAGGAGGCAAAACAGAAGTAGAGATAGAAATGGTGTTGGAGTTGTGCTGGTTTCTGAGGGAATTCTGCAGGGTTGCCAAAGTTGACAGAGAAACGGAGCACAGCCTTTTTTGATGCATCAGTGCACTACTGAAGTTCTATGCAATTTAGCTGGCCTTACTTTCAGACTGGCTTTCACCCCTCTTCAGTTCAGTTGTCTAAAACCAGTACAGTTTGCCTTTTCCGCAAAAGCAGGTGTTTTTTAAATATAATTTTGTGCTTTTGAAAAAAAAAAAAATATATATATATATATGTAGTTTTTTTTTCCGTTTGTTTTGTTTTTATTCTTAAGGACAGGAAGAGTTAAAACTGGAGCAGTGTCCCCTTGAAAGGGCCTAATATTTACGACAGTACTCGCTACTGAAATGAGCAGGGCATTGTTCTGTCAGATGGAACTAAAGCTGGGGTAGGCAGGATTGTGTGTGTGAGAGAGAATGTTTGTCATTCAACAATAGTTCCATAACAATCTCTCAGCATCATAAAATCAAGTCATCTGAGAGAGATCTCCACTTCTTCACCTCCTCCGGGTTCTATTTATAGCCATTTGCAGACTGACCAATCACGAGGCCGTCCAGAAAAAAAACAGGAGTGCTTCAAACAGTCCTTTGCACAGCAGCTATTTTGAGGGGTCACAGTGGGAAAAGCACAGGTGCAAAAAAAAAAAAAAATAAAGAGTTCCATTTGCCTTCCTCAGTTTCAGACTAGCTCACTGTCACACCATCGTCAAAGTGATCCGATACACGTGTGTTTTTCCACACTAAAATATGTCAAAATGGCTGCTGTGCTGTGTTTTTACTAAGCAGATAACACGTACACGACACTTGAGTGGAAAAGTCGCTGTTCCAGCATCAACAACTGCCTACTCTGCAAAACAACCCTAAAACAAGGGAGTCAGAAAGTAAACGCAGTAAAGTTTGTGACAGTATTAGCGGAGCATTCCAGGAATGGAGAGGTTGCCCCCCCATGATATCATCACCACAACATTTGTATTTTAACAACCTGGGATGACTTATATTTTTTTCGAGCAATCCTGCATACTGCAGCTTTAACTTCCTGTGTCGTCAATTTGTACACATGAGGACATTTGAGTCATCTTAAATGGCTAAAATGCTTTTGTTTTTATAAAAGAATTCAAGTAACCTTAAGTGGACAAGGGTCTTAAATCCTTTTAAGCAAAACCAAAGGACATGATGATACTTTCTTAGTGTATTTTGGAGAAAAATGTCTTTGTTTATGTGTTTATGAGTTATTATTTCCTGCTCTCCTGCTGGGGACTCTGTTCCAGACAAGTAGCACATCCTGCTTTGTCTCTTCCGAATCGTGGCTCCACAGAGCTGTAGGCATGTGATCATACTGTATACCCCAGAGGCCTTTTTGTTCATATTAGTCATTTGAAACGGTTTGAGATGTCTCAACAACTTCACTTTCCAGCGATTCCACTGGATTAGCGTGGAAAATTGATAAGACGCATGGGGGGACAGAAGTGATCTTTTTATTTTATCACCTCTTTGAAATCTAATGTATGTACAGTTTGCTGGATCGAAGATGAAGCACGACTTCAATCTTGCAGAAGCAGAATGGTCAAATTTGGTTATTTCAGCATGTTTATGTGGCGTAAAAAAGGAGCAATGTTTTGTTGTTTTTTTTAACCCATTCTAATCATTGATTAATTTGGGGAGAAAATGTATCCCCCCCCTCCCATTTTGAATCCCTCTATGTTAACCAAAAACTGTGTTAATGTTGCCATGTTGTGCTTTTATTACATTTCCAGAATTAGTAAACTTATTTTGGTCGTTTATTGACCAAAGCAGGTCACACATAATAAATACTAACTTAACTGTATGTGACGCTGATGGGGAAACAGTGGGTCTTACTCACAGGAGGAAAAGGTTACCTGTAGTTCATGTCAATTTGTCACTTTCAGGTTGTTATATAAACACATTATTTATTCATCGTAATTCAAAATACAGCAGGTCTTTAAGCCGTCTTCCACATCACCGCAGCCATCACACTAACCAGCCAACCAAAGTGTGTACAGTAACATTATGACGAAGACTTAAATCAAGCCCATTCTTACTAACTCTGGAAAAGTGTCGCATACTCAGTCTCAGTATTTGTGCAGGCCCTGCCACAGACGTGTTAGTTTGCAGTCTTTTTTCATGTGATGTGGAAAACTACTGTACTGTGTTTCAGAATCAGAATTTATTGCAGACTATTCAACAGTATATTTTCTCCCACACTCAAAGCAGGTTAAATCCCACTCACGTTAGTTACAAACACTGCTGCAGTCCTCCTCCTCGTTGAATGTAGCTTAATTGGAGGTATCCTCTAACTAAAGACCTTACAAGTAAACGCTGAGCAAAAAAATAAATAAATAAAAATCGCCGTTTAAATCCAGGGATATATGGTTTGTTGTTACTTAATGGAGATGTTGCTATGTTTTGCTTTACTAAACGGGTTCTTAACTGACCAACTTACAGTATGTGACCTAAAGTGTATGTAAATGAGGTCCTGGTGGATGTGAATGTTTCATACTAAAAAGGTTTTATACAAGTGTTTTTTATCAGTGCTGCACTGGGATCATAGGGTTGTGATAACTGTGTTAACATATGGTTTTACATATTCTTTTGCATACCCGTCATCATCTTCCCCCTCCACTTTTGCTTCTATAAACATGTTGGGGGAGAAAAAAAAAGGTAACCCAATACTTGTGGCCATATTTGGGTAAAAATCCACCAACGTTATCAGATTCTGGTCTTTGTGATTCATTTGCATCACGGGTACTGTAACATCCTGTTGGTCCTTTTAAGTGGTCGGTTAATTTAATCGCTTTTATATCTTTCCTTTTTTTTTGTTCAAACAATAGATACAATATATTCATGTGGGTCTGGGGCAGAAAATTATGAATGTACTCAATTGATATTGGAATAAAATTAAATAAAATGGTGGATTGGATAAAAAAAAAAAACAAGATTAAAGTCTCTGTTTTTGTTTTTTACATACTTTGTGTTTCAATGTATTGCATAATAACTTGGTGAGTGTCAGGAAATGTATCCACGATGCTTTTTGTCCTCATAGTATAATATAATCTGCAATCTATATAGTTCATGTTAGTGTAAACTGTTTTATTTAACTTAACACATGAGCATTGCTCTCGAAATAGGTGATTTGCATCATGTAATCTACATAATATCATATAGGTTTTGTGGAAGCATGGACAAAGTCTATCATTTCATTTAAAGGGACAATCAATTTTATTACATTAAGGTCAAATTACGTGTCATACGTGTGTGAAAACTAGCATGAATTCCAAATGTCTCAGAATTTTGAGATTTTAAAGTCAGAATTCTGACTTCAATCATCAGAATTTTTTTGTGTCCCTTATACTCTTCCGTAGAATAGTTAGAAAAGTCACCTTGTTATTACAATTATTGCTGAGTTGTCACTGAACATTGGATACTGAATGCCATTCATGCAGTTAAGTGTGGGCTGTGGCCCTCTGGTGGGCTTTGAAGGTACTGCAGGTGCCGTGCACCCCGACATATGACAAGAAAGCAGATTCACTGACAAAAAAAAAACTAATAGAATTTGATAATTTATGAAATAGATAATTTTCCAGAATTTATTGACAATTACTAGAAACATAAAAATACACATAAATGATAAAAAAAAAAGTATTTTCATGTTGACATGCATTTAAAGATTATGTCCCCAAACTGAATGGACTCTTAGGTAAAATTTAAATAATTAAAACCTCAAATGTGTTCAAAAATGTGTCAGGTTAAGTCAGTTGTCATTTTCATGTGGAAAGGATGAGATATTTGAACGGTCTAAACTACTGCTTACATCTCCACTTTCATCCCTCCATCTCCAGAAAGACTATTCTTTTGGCCACCTCCATCTCACCGTATTTCTCCTGCAGCTGCTGGCGGACAACGGGATCGGCGGAGAGCAGCAGACCGTCATCACAGCGATTCCAACATGGTCTGGAAATGGTGGAGGGATCCATAAGCAACTCCAGTGCGGCAGAGAAGTCTCCACTTGTCTTCAACAGTGCTTTGGTCACACTAACTAAATCCTAGAAGACAAACAGTAGAGATTTGAAAAAAGTAAAAGAGAGAAAGAGGTGGTTTATTGCATCTTTTATGGAAAATCAATTGTTTGTATCTATTCTCTTTGAATGTGTTTCCCAGTGTAAATGCACAGTATGTCATTTCTCTCAAGCAAAACAATAAGAATACTCACCCCATTAGTATGGTTCATCAATGCTTTGATTCGTTGCACATCCTCCTCTAACTGGACCTGAGTCAGAGAGGGTGCAGTGTCTTTGTGCACTCGTGGCTGGGGTTTGGACAGAACGGTGGTCCCGTCACCGATAAGTGACTGAGAATCTTCTTGCTGAGATTCACTCTCAAATATGAAAAGGTGAGCCCTGGAAGCTTGAATAAAAGCTTCAGCAGCGGGAGGATCAGTGGCTTCAGACTCAGGACGGCCCGTCTCTGGTACACAGTCACTGCTGAGAGTCTGAGCCTGCTGAGCTCTTTCCTGAATGCTGGGTTCAGGATCAGATTCAGGGTTGGACTGTGTAGAGGCCTGGTTCACAGCTTTGTCTGAAGACCGGGAGGGTGGGTTTATTGCTGTGGACTGCGCCACTACTACTTCTGCTGGGTTTTGGACATCTAGAGATTCATCATCAGACGTCTGTAGAACAACAACATAAAAATAGAAATCTAAGGGACAGGATTTTTAGTTGAACAGTTTGGGGCCTTAACGCTTTACAAGGCACTCATTGAAATACTTAATGAGAAAAATACATTTTTCAAAAACAAAGGTCAATCAAGGTCAATAAAGGTACCATGTATGGTTCTTTGCCCATCTGTGGTAAGAATAGATATGAGAATATGCAAGAAAAATGCTAATAAAGTGAAAGGAACATTATTTTACAACATTGTTTCCCAATCCTGGTCCTCAGGGACGTCATGTCCTGCATGTTTTAGACGTTTCCCTGCTCCAACACCTGATTCATTTCTTCAACTTACCATCATTAGTTTTTGAGATGTTACTGTCGATGCAGGAGAAGACCAAGCCATATGACCGTACTTTAAGCCCTTCAGAATTGCACTGGATTGAGCGTCGCAGGCCTCGCTGATTTCAATTTCACGATGACGCCTTCTATGACATAGTGGGGTCTCTGCTGATTGGCTGGGTGAAATCCATGCGTTTCTAAGACCTCGTGGTAACGCGTTGGGACATGTTGTGACGTGTTGTGACGCAGATTTGTATGTCTTCGGACGTTAACAAATATAGTTCTTTGCCCGGTCAAGGGTTACGAAACATCGAGAAATAACAACCAGAGGAGCAACTAATGACTAATTCGTTATCAATTTATCATTTTCTTAATAACTGATTAGATATATGTATATATGTATATATATATATATATATATATAAATATATATATATATATATATATATATATATATATATATATATATATACACATATACACATCAAATGTCTTCTCCACAGACCAAAGATATTAATTTTACTGTCAATTTACTCAGCAATCAGAGAACATATCTGCATTTTTAAAGATCCAGTGTGTAAGAGTTAGTGACATCCAATAGTTTGACTATAGATCATAACAAATTGAGGACCCCACCAATCGCCCCTCTGTTTCCCAAAGAATGTCAGCGGAAGCTGCCGCTAATCCCAGCCGACATTGCAAGAGGCAGACTAAACCCAGACAAACACCCATTTATTCTCACATTCACCACTATAAAAAATGTAGAGACTCCAAATGACCTAATCCTAATCTGGATGTCTTTGAATTGGAATGGAGAAACCTGTGTGCAAACTCCACACATTAAGGCCTATTTAGAGACAGGATTGGAACCAGGATTGGAACCAGTGACTTTCTTTGCAATGAAATTAGCTGCATAAAAAACAACTTGCGTATGATTAAGAAATCATACCTCAGTGTCATCCTCAAACTCCTTTGTAGCCAACTCCAGAATCCCCAACTTTCTCTTCTCCGTTTTCTTCTCTCCTTTCTGTGGCAGTGACTCCGATTCTTCATCTGAAAAACAAAGAGAGAAGAAGTGATTCTGCTTCACTGAATATGTTATTGACAACTTTTTTGTGCAAAAGCTTGTTTTCGAACGAGTCAGAGAAGATAAATAACAAACCTAGTTGTGGTGTTTTTGACACAATAGCTTCTACCGTCTCCCCTTGGTGACTCACTGCTTCTACTGCCACACTCTTTCCTCTGGCTCTCTTTGAAGCCGGGGAGTCTAATGATGTTTGTTTATGAACAGCGGGCTTGACAGGGGATTGCTTTTTCTTTGCAGGCTGAGGGGATGGTGGTGGTTTCTCAGAGGAAGCTGATGTTGACGGTGATCTGAGTCTTTTGCTGACAGGTTCATGCATTGGTGACACCTTAAATTCAAGCTTCCTACAGGATACTCTATGTCCAGGGGGGGTCCCCTGCTTCTCTTTCTGCTTTTCTGGGCTAACAGTACGAGGTGAATCTTCTTTTTGTGGAGAGATAGTTGCTTCAGTTTCTATGCTCTCAGCTGTAGTGGGGTTAGCATCCATCTGTGGACTCAAACAAGGCTCCTCAGGCTGGGGAAGGTTTGACGTTTCAGCCTCTGCATTTTCTGGGTCTGTGCTTTCAGCTGCTATGGTCTGGACATCCTTCTGCAGAAACATCACAAATATGTTCTGCTCAGTAAATGATTAAACAGCAAACAAACACCACTGATAGACACATCATTTATTTGTCAGAAACCTGTGATAAGTCTGTCCGAAGAGCCTCTGCTGCTGGTGAATGTGTCTGAGGAGGAGCAGCATTTTCACTGCAGGGTTGTGAAACATCCGATTCTTCATTTTCCTCCTCCTATAGAAACAAATGAGAAGCTTCAAACTACACTAGTTGGAATATTCTGAATATGTTTTGATAATTATCATAGTAATACAATTTAAATCAAAGGATGTACTATTGAATTGATAACAATATGCATATTTACAGCTTACAACTTCTTTTTTTTAGTTATTTCAAAGCTGGTTAGATAACAATACATGCTTTAGCTTTTCCACTTAAAATATAAAAGCAAATTTAGCTTAAAACATTTCAAGTATTTTTGACAATGTTGAGCTAAAATGCAAATAAATGCATGACACAAAGTTGAACACTCAAACCATCATTGTTCAATTGGCATTATTTGGCTTTTTTTTTGAAGGCATCAATAATAATTTCACATGATTGAAGTCATTTGAGGACAGACACAGACCACCTCTCAATATAATGCTGTACAAAATGCCACCAAATAAGCAACTTAAGTCCAGCACAAAGCACAAATAATTATTAACACCATGAACTTCACAAACAGTTGAATTGCACTGGTTTAGATTCCACACGTATTCTGATACCTGCACATTTTAAGTACACCCTAAAAGAAACGTGCATTATTAAGAAAGAGAGGGCAAAATATCCGACAACACCTTCCGCAAAAATCACCTCACTCACTTCCTCTGTTGTTTTCACCTCCTCTGCGTCAGACGGTTTCTTTGCCAGTCGTATACGATAGCGGTATTTCATCGACTGCCAGCTGTGAACCGTCACACGCTGCTTCTCCATCTCCTGCCAAAGCCGGTTTCCCCCGGTGTCGGCCTTGTGCTTGCTGACGTACTTTAAAATGGCTGCATCCTCTTCAGGAGTGTAGGGAACCCGGCCTAATTGTAGAGGTAGAAGATTCAGTATGTGCAAAATCAAAGGCAGAGTAAATCCTGACAAAAAGGGAGAGGTAGTTGTTGATATTATACCTCCTGTAAATCGAGCAGAGACGTTTTTGCTGCTGTTGAGTCGAGTAGAGTGTCTCGGGACGTCTTCGGGATTTAACCTGTAGTCCTCTATGTTTAGTTGTTGATTCTTGTCGATACAGTCCTGAATGTACATGGTGGACACATACCTGAAGAGAGAACAGTCAATGTATTTTAATGTAGTTCAACACAAAATCGATGTTAATACACTGTGATGCATTGCATCACTGTGCTAGATCATACATGAATTCGGCCACTAAAAAGGTTGAATAACTGTGCATATAGTAACTTTGATACAAGAAAAAAATGGATGCAAGTCTGAGATGTTACTCATTGAATTAAATTCTTATTATAATTATTATTCATTTACTTCTTTGTACCTATGCCTCTAGTGTCTCATTTACAAATTGTTAAGACTGTGTTTCCTCTGCTCATTTTAAGTGTGATTCTCATTTTTAATTATTTGTTCTGTCTTTTCCACATATTGATTCGTGTGAATGGGGTGTCTGTTTTTGAGTGAAGCACTTTGTGCTACAAATATAAAGTTGAACTGATTGATTTACTATCATCATGTGTAAAAACTCCAATAAATGAGATGTAACTGGTTGTTGAGGGGACATCTCAAGTGCAATAAGGATAGTCCATGCATGTTGGCTGGTCTTAGAAAAAGAGGGAAACAACATATTTCAAAGCAAGAAGGTGATCCAGGAATACCAAACTGAATAGCAACAAAAGCAAGGGTTAGTTAGGGAATTACTTAAAAGCCTTTATTCTAATGACTAAGAAGAAGCCAACACATTTCAACCAGAGGTCTTCACCATTGCTATATTAATAGATATGGAGGAAAAGAACAGAGAGAGAAAGCTAAAGACAAAACTATGATAAATGTGCAATAAAACATCAATTTGAACATTGAGCCGTCACTTTTGGTGTAGTGTCACTAACAAGCACAGCCTAAATTTTAATATATGACCAATATACAGTTGAACAAACCAAACATCATTAAAGACGAGTCTGGAAAAAAGTACAGCATCACTAGAGCGGCAACTAACAATTATTTTCATAATTGATTAATCTGTAGATTATTTTCTCGATTAATCGGTTGGTCCAAAAATATCAGAAAACCTTAAAAAATGCTGATCGGTGTTCGTCAAACCTGGAAATGATGATGTTCTCAAATGTCATGTTCTGTCCACAAACCAAAATGATTAACTTTTAATGATTTCTTTGTTATCCAGACCAAAGAAATTAAGAAAATATTCACATTTAAGAAGCATAAACAATCGGAAATCTTGTTTTAATCATGAAAAAAGCTTCAAACCGATTAACCGATTATCAAAATAGTTGTCGATTAATTTAGTAATCGATTAATAATCGATTAATTGTTTCAGCTCTAAGCATCACATATTTATAGTACTACTTTTAAGCCGCTGTATGTGGCCTGTATTCCTAATAAGAACACTCTCTAATCTTAGTCCAGCACATACCAGTGAGCAGTAGTTTCAGGAATGGAGACTCGTTCCTCTGGGTCAATCAGGAGGATTGCTCCTGGCTGCTGGACATTGCACAGCATCCCTCCTCCAGATGTGATGAGTGGCTGCAGCTTGCGTTTGACATGACCTGGGCGCAAGTAGAAATACATTGGTTTACCATCAGTTGTGAAGAGAACTTGGGAGATGTCCGATTTGGCGACATCCTCCTGAGGTTTGGACGGCATCATTACATCACACCTGGTGAAGGAGGAGATGACATTTCAGACAGAGCTTAATGTGCTGCTTTGTCAGTAAATAATGAATGTGCATCATTTAAGTGCCACAATTAAATTCCAACCATGACTATTTCAATGTTTTTCACAATTGTAAAAATATATACAAAACAAACCTCAGAAAATAGCAAAAACCAAAACCAATAACAACAACTGATAATGGGTTAATTTGTGCAGCCTATGTACTAAGTACATTTTCTTAAGTATTTATCTTAATGATTATATAATCTGAATAGCACTATAAAAGTAAGCATTTAATTGTTACATCAGGTGTGTCAAACGTCATCATTACGTGTCACCCACCACTTAATATCTTTTTATAATGAAAACGTGACCTCCTCTTCCTTTAAACACAGTGAGGTAAATGAATACATACAGAATATAATACTAAATGTATTTTCTATAACAGTAATAAGACATGTGTTTGTAATTCTCACATTATTAAATGCATTACATGCTTGCTAGGTGTTTTAATTACAGTTGTGCACGTTATTATTTAGTTGATTTTAGATTTATTTCTGTTTTTGCACCATGTATGTTATTATTCTGAACGATACATCATTCCATTGCAAAACAAGCACTTTTACATTGAAATGAAGTGAAATATAATTACGAATATCTTTTATTGCACTAGATTTAAGGTCATATTGTCCAACCACAACTGAACAGTTGTTTTTTTCCCCCCACTTTTTTCTCAAGTCCTACTAGACTTAAAGCTCAGTGGTCCCCGGGTCATTTGAGTTTGACAGCCCTGTGTAATATGGTCATTTAGAACATTTACCTAACGACAGTTTGTTGAATTGAGACTCACTAATAACCTCACACTTCGCTTATAAAGTCATGTGCTAATAAGGCAGCGACACAAAGACTAATTCGAACATAAATAACCGTTAACTACAACAACGTCGTGAAAAACTTAACACAACACTGTGAACGTTATCTCAGCTCAGACACGCCTCAACAAACACCTACAGTTCGTAGCTAGTCTGGACGACACCTTCAGTTTTCACGATTAAAGGCCGTGATTTGTCATGAATATAGCTGCTTAACCTGTTGTCATAATAGATAATTGCATACATTATTTTATATTAGACGGTTAAATTAATCGTTACCTTGTGCTTTCCCGCCGCAACAGAAACCAAAACAAAGCCAACTTCCGGGATCTCTTCTTCGGCGCCCTCAGTCACTGTCACAATACCGCCCCCTTCCGTTTGTATCTATATTGTACCATATTACATTTTACACATAAACACTGACAGTCCACTCTCTGTCTATGTGCTGCTTGTGACAATGATAGATGATAAAAGTGCAGCAGCTCCATCTTAATTAGGAAGTAAAAATAGTCCTTTTTTATTATTGATTTGATTTGAAAGTTTGTTTGAACATGTAAAAGAAACAAATTAACATTACAGACAAATAAAGTCAAGTAAAAAATAAACTGAATGATGTAAACACATCCCTTATTAATTAACATATTTAATCAGCTTCATAATTTTGTATAGAGAGCTAGATGTTCATTATAAACATAATATATAATTAATTCATGTCACTGGCATTGATTACTAACATAAGCTTCTACTTATCCTACATATAAACATACAGCACATATATTCATACCAGAATGTATATACAGTATCCTCTTATTGTTTGCATTTAGAAAACAAAAACAAAAGGAACCAAGAAATATCTAATTAAGTAATATCTTCTTTCTTGTACCTTTGTTTCCACCTGATTTTTATGCCAGGTTTTAAACTGTTAAATGTTCTCACCACACAGAACATGAAATACAGAAACCTTTCTTGGTTGTACAATTGTTTTTCCCCTAAATTGATAATTAAATATTTTTTTTGAACATGATTTGTGCTGTTAGGTATTTAACAATGTCAGTAAACATGAACAATTTAGACTCTAAGAATAGTGAGTGTATCATATATATGACCCTTAATCCTCCTTTTTTGTTTTTATTGTCTAAATCTTACAAACAACATCTTAAACTTTACTACAACCATGTTCGCTGAGGTCAGGAGATCATGGGAAGGAATTGGGCCGGCCTGTTTACCCACTCACCTTGCTGTCACACTCACGACAGCTTCATTATTGGTACTGGCGTCCTTTGTTTCTCTCCTCGTCTCAACCAGCTGGAACAATACAGCAGTTTGTTTATGGACAATCACTACTACTGGGATGGAAGGACTCCCACAGATTATAATCCATCTATCACCTGAACCTCTGCCCTGAAACAAGCCTCTCACTGTTGCGCTCATCTGTTAATGTCAATCTCCCTTAAAAGAGAATGTGTGGCCAGATCATCAAAACACAACTCAGGTTAGTGTGGTTTGTCAAGGACAGAGGAAAATTCCCCAGCTGTTGCAGGTGCAGTACATCTGTCAGCCAGCAGAGGGCGTCACTGTACTGTTAAACTGAACACCAGTGCTGTCGGTCAAACAATTTGTATTATGTATATGTTATAAGAATGGATCAATAATTGTTATGATAACTGAATTAAAGTGAGTTGTAACCAAATCTGTTAAATTGCCTTGTGCACACGAACCCTAACCCTTAGATTTGAAACCTAAAATAAAAGAAATCCCCGCAGGATAAAACATGTTGACACAAAAGCATGATGAATCCTCGTGTCATGTTGGGAAACATTTTCAGAATCCAGTGTTGTTTTTTCATCACACTGTTATCAATGTGGGGGGGGGGGGCAGGTCATTCTCAATGACTGTAAAACCTGCTGCATTATACATTTTTCCTGTCTCGTCAACCTCTGGGCAAATAATCAGCAGATGTATCCAAATTAAAAATGTTGTGTCCGCAAATTTGGGAAAGTGTATTTGAAATGGTCTGTAAAGATCAGCACAGTGATGTGCAGGTATTGTAAAGAAGTATCTAGAAGGGATACTTGTGTAATCTTACCAGAAAATTACTTTGGTAGAAGTTGAAGTTTTTTAAAATATTACCTAAGTAAAACTCTTAAAGTATATGACTTACTTACTATAGTAACTTACTATACTTAAGTATCAAAAGTCATTTTCTGATATAAAATGTACTTCAGTTTTAGGAGTAAAATGATAAAAAAGTGAGGACTGAGTAATGGTGGCTCAATGGTAGGGCGAGTTGTCTTTCAACTGGAATTTGTTGTGGGTTCAATTCCTGCCTAGAAAAGTATAAACACAGACCATTACCAACTCTTCTTCTGCTGATTTTAGTTAAGGGTAACAAAGACAGTTAAGGGTAATGTAGTGGATTAAAAGTACAGATACATGAATTTTGTAGTATTTGTACTTTGTCATATTACAACCCTGCCATTTACAATATTACTTGAATTTACTTTTAGCAACAGTCTTAAAGTATATGACATTTACTGTCCTTAAGTATCAAAAGAACATTTTGTGATATAAAATGTACCTAAGTGTTAGAAGTAGGAGCAAGACACTGAACCCCACATAAATGTCTGTATGAAACATGTGTGAGTGAATAAATATCAATAAATAAAATCAGAAGAGTTGGTTAAATGGTCTGTATTTACCAACTCTTCTTCTTCTTTTGATTTTATTTGGAAGTAATGAGTAATGTTAGGGGAAATGTAGTGGAGTAAAAGTAAACTTTGGTAGCAGTAATATAAATAACAAAGTAAAGTACAGATATGTGAATTTGGTACTTAAGTACAATAGCAAAGTATTTGTACTTCCTTACATCAACAACACTGAAAACATGAACCATGTTTTTATTTACATTCAATATAATCATTCATGCTGCAGTGGCTCTAGCGTTGAAGGTCACCGGTTCAGATCCAAATTATTTTGTCTGTAATGATAATATAGTGTTGATAATAACCTGTGGTTACTCAGTGACATTTAGCAACAGTTTTCCCTTTTTAATTTGGTTGCTGTTTATGTAAAAATGTTGTGCAATAGTTGGTTTGTCTGTCTAAAATTGGCTGATACTTAAAGAAGTATGTTCACATTGGTCACATGTCACTGTGTTAACTTTCCATTCATGCATCAATTAATGATGATGACATTTCCATGACTGAGTCACGTTTGAAAGCGTTCCAATTTTTGGCGACTTAAACTTACCCTTAGAACACAGAGCATTTCAGCTGCTTTTTTTTCCATTACTATGTTTAAACGTACAGTATATACAGAAGCTATAAGATGTGCAATATAGAGTGTTTAATATCCTTTTTTCAGCACCACCTATAGGCAAAACATTTTTTTTTCACCAACTATATAAACACACCTGAGCAAAAAGTACTTCAAATGTTTGAAATTGGATTGAAATTTGGAAATACGTCAGAAAAACGGTCTATTCTGTGTCTTCTGCACAATTATTGCTACTTTATATCACAACTAAAAATGCGATATATAATGAATCATAACTTTGACTCAACAACACATAAGAAGACGAACCCCCCCACACACACACATTTTCTAAAGACTGAATATGTGACCTACAAACACACCCCCCCAGGATGTCCATATAAGGAGTTGTGTATTATTCCCACGGCAAATTACAGAGGATGCACCTGCGGTACAGATTTGTGCCGCATGAGCATGAAGGGTCTTGCTTCAGTAAATTGAGCAACATGACAGTGTTTTTTTTCCTTCTTATTTTTAATTTAGTTATAAATCAAATATTTAACATTGTACAGTGTGTTCACCAGCATACCACCATGATGTCATCTCTGTCACATGTCAATCCCATTTCTTTGTGTTGCGTCAACTTTCCACTCAGGTGACAACTAATGAGGTCCAAGGGCAAGTGAGTGAAGGATTGAATGAATAAATGAATGAATGAATGAATCATCTGGAAAACATTCACCTGCTGCACCCTGTCATTTGAAATGAAATCAAAAGGCAATCTCTGGAAAATCTTGGTGGGTGGAAGCGCATGATGTTTCAGAGCATGTGAGAGTTTACGCACTTTCGTAACCGAATATTTGTGCGTGCGGGCAAATCCAGACCACTTCATGTTTTCATGCTGATATCTGAAGTGGCACCGTCAAATATCTTTTCTCTATTATTTTACTTTGTTATCTAATTTTTTACTTAGATATATTACTGTATTTATGTAAATATACGTGTTTTATGATTGTTTGTTTTGCAGGTTGATCTGAAATTAAAAGAAAGATACGATATACTGTACATTATAGTAACATACTATTAGTAAATTACTGAAACACATGTTTTATCCCATGATACCACTGTAATTATTATTATTATTTTGGTAACTTATACTCTTTATAGCTTAATTAAAAAATTAAAAATTAAAATGAAATGTGATCCTTATTCCTGATTTAAAAGCATATATATGTTTACAAGCTGTGTTCCTCTAACACAGGGGTGTCAAACTCAATTGAATTTCAAAGCAAAAGTGTTTGTTTTGTCATCGAATGATGTATACGTCACAATAAAAAACATATATGTCTATTAATATCAAAACCAGAGAAATAAGTGTAAAAATAAGTAAATACTAACATGGACGACTGCAATTTCAACACCAAACAAGCATAAATATCATTTAATGTCGAATGTAATTCATTTAATAATGTGATAAATCACAAACCAATGTCTTATTATTACTATTATAAAGCCAGTATTCTATAAACACGCTGGCAGCTGTGTTGTAAGGAAGAGGAGGTCATGATGATTAAGTTGTGGGCCACATGTAATTGATTGGGGGCCACCACTTTGACACCTCTGCATCAAACTCCAGCAGGTGTATCTTTTCAGACTCGTCCGTGGACAAATATTGACCCGTGTCAGGTATCATCACACAGTGATGGGAGGAAAATTCCTTTCTGATAGTCAAACAAACAAAGGAGGGTTTTAAAAAATGAAGCTGCTGGTTTTATTTTTTTAAGGAACTCAAAGGAAAACAGAGCTTCCAACGAGTAAATCATAAAGCGCTATCTTTGGAACGTGGCTCTGTGTGGACAGACAACAGCAGCAACTGAACGAAAAATAAATAAATAAATAAATAAAAGATACTTTCGGAAAATGATTTGGCAGATTGGCGCAGGAATCTTGGCAGAGTCCAGTCAGCAGAGACTGGCCTTAACAAAGTGAGGATATGCTGACTCAACATAAAGAACACATTTAATTACCATCATCATCTACCGTCCAACAGGACCATCCGCCCCCACATCAGAAACCCCCCAACACAAGCTGCCAATTCAAAGGCTTATTTTTAGGGGCCAAACGTCTCCTTCACTCTTTCTCACGTCCCTTTCTCTCAGCCTTGACACTGTCTCTCTCTCCCCTTGTCCCTTGTCTCACTTTTCCTCCTTTGTACACGTCTTCCTATTATTCCTGACCAGATCATCACAATCAGATCATTTATAATTAGGGCCCGAGTATGAATGCTAGAGGCCGGAACGGCTCCTGGCACAAACTTGTGCGAGGAACCTATTGTTATCCTTCAGATTATTATTATTTTTCTGTGTCATTGCCGTCATTTTTGAGGGGGTTAACGTGCGGAAAACATCTTGAAACTTTGCACAGAGTTCAGGTCTGGCGAAAAATGTGATATCGGCATAGGGCTCGGACCCGTGCGTTGCACTAGGGAAATATAGCGCCCCCCTAAGGTTAAACGTGGAGGACGCAAACCAAGATGAAGTTGCACCAAATTTCACGAAACTTGGTGGGAACTAGTAATAGCCCAAGACGAACAAAAAAGTACATACTTTGGTGCAAGTGAATTCTGCTTTGAAAACAATTCAAAAACAAAATGAATTTAAAAAATACAACTTATGAACTTTTTTTTTAAATACATTTTTTTTTAAAGTTCATAAGTTATGAACTTATGAACTTTTTAAAAAATATATATATATTTTTTTAAATGAACAATGGATGATCAGGCTATTTGAATGTAGTGACAAAAACCCGTATTTCCTGAACTCCCTTTTTGAACTCGCCTCAGTTCCACAGATCTTAGCTCATTTATCACACTTGTTTCCATGTGTACCTGCTTTGATTCAGGCTCACTGCACTAGCTCTACTCGCCTCGCCTCGGCACAGCACGGTTATTTTGCTTTTCCATTGAATGAAACCTGCCAACAGCTAATCATTCGGAGTGGCTGTGGAAGTTTAAGCTGGCCACTACAACAGAATATAACCAGAATAAACAAACGTCCTGGTTATATTTGAATACAAACTCATTCTGCCCACCCCCCATCTGGTCCCCTAGCCACTTACTGTGTCCCCTAACCTGAACTGTCCAGGTTCTGTGTCATAACAGGAAACCCAAATGTGTGCCTGTGGGTGTATGACTTTCTTCAAGAGACTCCGCTGCTCCAACAGCATTAGGAAATACCATGATCTAACCTGTCACTGAGCTTTATTAAAAAAAGAGAGAGAGTTTAAAGACGACCTCCTATTCTATAACTGCAAGCCAGCACTTTTTTAAGACTGTCCTGTGATATGATGCAATAGGACAACTCTGTGTGCATGAACATGTGCCATAAGCTGAGGTGACCTGATTTATGGACGAGCTGAGGTGTGATGTCATACTCACCCCACACACATCCCCACTCTAAGATGTGTTTTTACAGGTTTTCTCTGTAAATTGACCGGTCAAAAAAAAAAAAAAAAGGGTTAAAGTCTAAAAAAAAAAAACTGATCTAAATCTGTATGCACAGATTTAAGTCTTCTGGTTGAGTTCAGCAGAGTTCATATTTTGCAATGATGTTCTCAGTGTGTGTGTGTGTGTGTGTGTGTGCGTATAACGGCCATAAAAAAGGACTTCCAGCAGCTTGAGTCACTGGTGTGCTTTCAAGAAAAGACGTTACCTGGAACTGGCCGTGTACGGAACACGTGCAAGAACATAATCACATCACTCCAAGCAAGGCAGAGACTTCAAATAAAAAGTTAGAAAATATTTTATTTACAACAAATTTTCCTCTGAGCTGCATTAAACCAATCCCTTTGTCCCCCCCCCCCCCAAAACCCCTCCCAAACACATAAGATTGATCAGACATAGTTACACTTTACGTTAATACAATATAATTCCATCATAGAAATTATGACTCAGTTTTATACAATTTAAAACAAAACAACTGAAGCCGAGAAACCAATTGCTTTTGGCAAATCTGTATGAAAACAATACGAGTGAACAGATATTATACAGTATAATGTGTATAATTGAATCTGTAAGGCATAAATGCAGCATAATAGTCTTTCATATTCATTGGTAACGTGCCCTTTTATGTTTACGTCACACTTTCTCACAGTTCACAGGCGGCTGAGGATGAAATATGTTACAGGGCGTTAATCAGATTTGTGTCTTTGGATAAAGCTGATTTAGAAGAGATAGCACCGTCAAAACAAAACAAAAACGTCTGTGCATTGTCTGTCTGTCTGTGTGCTGAGTTACAGAAGCACACACACACACACACACACACAGGTGCAGCCTATGACAGGTGGAGAGCGACATGTAGATAAGATGCTCCTGAACGACACATGCCGTCCTGTGTGACACTAAATATTCACAGTTAATACTTTTCTCCCTTAAGGCACGTGAAGGGGCAGGCTGCGGCCGAGCATTCAAACGCTCGATACGCGAGCCTGCCGACAGCGTTGTGTTTAAGTTGGCAGCACAACTTAAACATGAAAATGTCTCCAGGCTCAGCGGTGGCTAAATGACTGCAATCTATTCACATGTTGCCGTCTCGATCTAGTACTCACATTCCGTCTTCCCTTGATTTCTCATTCCACGCTCGTCTCTTTCTTAGTTTTAGTCAGTCAACCCTTTATTTTTTAACACACTGTTTCTACTCATTATTGCTTGCATTCATTCATTCATTCATTCATTAGACGTCTCCTGCTCCATCCTCCGCAGACAAATAACCATTCACTTTCATATCAAACCCCTACAGTCGATTTAGAGTGCCCAATTAACCTCGGCATGTTTTTGGACTGTGGAAGGAAACCGAAGTACCCATAGAAAACACACACACACACACACACACACACACACAGAAAGAAGATCTCTTGGTCTGACCGGGGGTCACAAACCCAGGTCTTTTTTTTGCTCTAAGGCAACAGTGCTCGCCACTACATCGCCGTGTGGCCCCTCAATTCAATTTCTTTAAAATAAAATCTATTTTTTTGGTCATTTTTTTTTATATTTGCAACTTTTGTCCTTTTTTTCTCTCCTGGTGAATTCTAATACAAGTCCTTCATGATCTCCTGCAGCAGCGGGTGTAAGCACATGTCCACCTCGGTCTTCTTCAGCAGCTGCATGAAGTGAACGTGGTCCGTGACGATCTGACGCAGGTCGGTCATCTTCTGGAGCAGCTTGGCGAACAGCTGCAGCGAGTCCGGGTGGTTCAGCTTCAGCCGCAGCTCCAGCGAATGAAGCACCGTCTCCTGGAGCTGCTCGATGGGCTTCACATTCAGGAGGCCTGGACGGTCTGAACGGTGGGGGTTTACAGACAGACGTGTTGTTAAGACACAGTAAAGTAGGGAATAAAGAGACACATGTTGATCAAAGGACAAAAATAGACAACAAACACCTATGACACTTCTATGAATGACTTATTGCTATTTACAAAGCCTTGCTTATCTTTATTTCCAGCTATAATCTTAGTCATTTAAGTTAATAACTGACATAAATGTCCGATTTTTATCTTGATCTGGTGCAAGTCCAGACTTTATCAAGTAGACACACGCAAACCAGCAATAGTAGACCGGACCTGTTCATCAATATCAGGGGGCAGAAGGGTTTGTTGGTTTGTTGTTTTAAACCCTTTGTTTAATTTAGTATACAGTCAACAGACAAATGTGCCTCTTCTTTTCTCCATAAACCCAATATTAATTTGATTTTACTACATCATTGTTGACACATGATGACCGACTCATTCAACTGATATATAGGTCAAGGCTGGTCAGAGATAGTGTGTATAATGCAGTGAATGGATAACTTTGATTTCTCACGGAAGCCACATTACCACACATTACAGTGCTGCGTTTCTGCCGGGACGGACATGTTACGAAACATCCCCATCTCAGAAAGGTGAAGGATTTACTCTGTGCCAAATGTTTGATGTAAAACCTTGCTACCATCCTGGTTTTTTTCCTCAGTATTTCATTATGAAGCTGGGGCCAAACTGGTAAATACTCTATTAACCCTTTAACACCGAAGCTTTTCAAATGTCCGTCTGGACTTTTCTGCTTATTTTAACCATAAAAAGGGCCAGAAAATGCCCTTTTTTCCAGAATAACTTTCAATATCTGGCAGTTATTTACAATTTACTGCATGTTAAAATAGTGTATTAACAATTTAAAATAGGTTTATTTAGGAAAAACACTGCAGTTGTACACAAACACCAGATTTTGGGGATAATCTACTCAAAGCCAAACAGTCCCTCACCTCCGCTGAGGATTATAACTGCCAGGAACAGTGCCATGTCGCTGTCGTCCAGCTCCAGCGTGTTGAACTTGACGGAAAACTCAAACTTGGGCTCCATCATTTGACAGAACGGTTTTCTGAGACTCTTGAGGAACTCCCGCGTCATGAAGATCTGTCCGTAGGAGATGAGGGTCCCGTCTTTGTTCATCAGAGGAGCCATCATTATGATCAAGACTTCTATCACACCATACTTCAGCAAAGTTACCTGGTATAAAAAACAAAGAGGTTTAAGGGTGATGTGAGGTTAGATCCTCAGTGATGTTAGCTGGTGGTGTCACAGCTATCATCACACCTTAATCCATTAAAACAATTACAAAATGGATAAGCAGCTTATCTTTCTTTAGATTACCTGATCGTTCAGATCCAGGTCAGTGAATCCTGGGATACTCTTGGCGAACTCTGTGACTTCTCTCACTGCTTCGGCTGAGCGTGACTGACAGCTGTAGAAGAAACGTAGCTCCACGGCGTCCGTCAACCCATGTCCACTGATGCTCGTTGTTTCCAAAAGGCCGCACTCTGACGCCATTTGAACTTCTGTGATCCCTGGAAAACAGAGACATGTGCACGGAAATAAGCAAAACATCTTGTGAAGATGAATCCAAAGGCCTGAATTATAGTATTTTCTGAAGCTGTTATCCTGCAAATAAAATGATAAATGTATGGTAAATATGCCATCATGCTTGCCACACCACCAATTTGACTGGCACCGCTCTAGCTTAGCAAATGAATTCAATCCAATTTAATTCAATTCACTTCAATTAAATTTTATTTGATTAGTGCTGAATCACAACATCAGTGGAGAGAAAAATAAACTCCCTTTTAACAGGAAGAAATCTCTGACAGAACCAGACTCAAAGATGTGCGGCGATCTGCCTCGACCGGTGAAAAATGGGGGTGAGAAAGGGGGGAGAGAAAGGAAAAAACAATTGTCATTTAGACAAGCAGCAGCAGAGATTGTTGATAAAAAATTATACTGATATCAACTTTAATTATAGCGTAATAATAATAACAACAATGGTGATGATATGATATGAATGATGTTTTCATTATCAACTCCTTAAAGGCTGCCATTTTGGACCACGATGTTGTATATAACTGACATAAATGTCCGATTTTTATCTTGATCTGGTGCAAGACCAGACTTTATCAAGTAGACACACGCAAACCAGCAATATTAGACTGGACCTGTTCATCAATATCAGGGGGCAGAAGGGTTTGTTGGTTTGTTGTTTTAAACCATTTGTTTAATTTAGTATACAGTCAACAGACAAATGTGCCTCTTCTTTTCTCCGTAAACCCAATATTAATTTGATTTTACTACATCATTGTTGACACATGATGACCAACTCATTCAACTCTTGCTCTGCTGCACTTTCTCCCAAATAATCCGCCATGACTGGCCGCAAACTGATATATAGGTCAAGGCTGGTCAGAGATAGTGTGTATAATGCAGTGAATGGATAACTTTGATTTCTCACGGAAGCCACATTACCACACATTACAGTGCTGTGTTTCTGCCAGGACGGACAGAAACACAGCACTGTGGGCTAACGGACAAAGTAAATGCCTTTTAGTTTAGCTATGCTCATTGAAGACTGTACAATGATTCTCCATCACACTTGGAAGGGAATAGTGAGGCGAGAGATATTCACATGCAATAATGCAGCTTCACCAGCAAATGCTACTAACCTCCGTGTCCCGCTGTAAGAACAGTGGCCTGCTGTTGGTGCTCCTGGATGGGAATCTGACTGCAATTAATAAACTGCTCTCCTTCCATTAGAGACTTCATGTCATGGATGACAAAAGGCTGGAGATAAAGAGGAGGAAACACGGAAGAATTAGTGGGCAAATAGCAGCAAAGTAAATCAATCTTAGCTGCTGGCTGAGGCAGACAGAAACCCATCTTCCAGATAAATGAAGCTTAACTTAGTCAGAGTCAAACTTGCTCTTGTTGGTAAACTACTGGCAAAGACATGCAGTGGCCTGAAGGTTATACACTTCAATATTCCCCTTACATAGTGGTCCAGTCAAATCAAGTCAAGTCAACTTTATTTCTAGAGCACATTTAAAAAAAAACAACCAAGGCTGACCAGAGTGCTTTATAGATTTAAAGGCACAGCAACATAAAAGGTATAAAACATAAAATCAATAACAATAGAAGTAAAACAGTAAAATAGTGACATAATAAAATAGTAAAATGGTAAAAACTACATAGAAGTGTGCGGGTTGACTATTTTGATCCTGAAGTGAAGGCCAAGGAGAAGAGGTGGGTCTTTAAAAGCGATTTCAAATGTTAAAAAACATTTACAAATTCTGTGGTTTACACAAGTACACAACAGAGGACTCCCTCAAACAAACAAGCTGATTCAGTGCCATTTGGGTGCTATCGCGCTGATGAACAGTCATAACAATCAGACCAAACGCATGCAGAGCAACCTTGAACTTGAGCGTTGGGCTTATCAGAGACAGAAGCGACTGAAAAGCGGAAAAAAAATCAAGAGACGCTGCTCGTAAAAAATGAGTCTTTATATGGAGAGACAACAGCAACAAGTACAAAAAGACAGAAATAGAAATAGTCGACTGGTGGTTTACCAAATTTACCAAGTTTCTTTACAAACACCTCAAAAATTAGTTTGGATTTTTGAGCAGGCATATGGAAGCAATTATCAATGTTTTAATCAGAATGCTGAAGAGCCACATTATTCTGTTACATAGCTCAACCACTGTAATCTGAGATGTGTTCTAACAGCTAGGAACTGTTACTGCCAGTCACCCACTTTGTGCTGGAGCAGCAAAAAGTGCCTGAATCTCACCAAATTTATTATTAATAATAATAATAATAATAATAATAATAATACAACTGTATTGATTACTATTGTTCTTTGAGAAGCTGCTTGATTGTTTTAAAGAGAACCCGATGATTTTTTTGGTCGAATTTGCAGAGGTGAACTTTTTAGTTTGGCTTGTTTCTGAAGCATTTCTTTATGCTTAACCAAAAATGTGCAATATTAACAAGAGAGAGTAAAAATAAGCTTATAAAAATGTAGGTCAAACTGATCCTGCAGCTGAACAAGGCAAGGATGAAGATACAGGGGCAGTCTCTCTGGAACCCAACGTATAAGAAGAATGCTCGAAGCTACACTCGCTTCCTTGAGGAATTCCCAAAACAATTGAAGTGAAGCTGCAGTGATCAGGCACCACCCTCACCCTGCCTTTACTCGCTCTGTGCTGCTGTTGTGAGAGTCACGTGGCGCTGATTAGGCTTCATTAGCGTTGTGTGATCTCATCTGGCAAGTGGCTTGGAAGTACTCAACATTATTATAACGCAAACCCAAATCTTTTGACTGCTAAAATGTCTTATAACTCGACTTAAAGTAGAAGACGACGAGGCGCACACACAGCTTACCACATTGTCTCCGGTTTTCCCAGAGAGGATGGCCCTTGCCTTGGCCTTGGTGAGGGGGAAGTATTTCAGATAGGCCTCGTACAGATGCCGGGCCAGAGCCCTCAGATCAGCTGCCTCCGGGTGCATGTGTTCCATGTCAGACGAGAACTCAGCCAGCAGTTTCTCCTTCTCTGCTTGAGGCATTCGGCCAAAACGAATTGCTACGGAGGGGGAAAAACAAGAAAAAGTCATTAGTAATACACAGATTTAGTGTTTGGTGTTTGTGTGTTTTGTGAGTCCTCCAACAAATTATTGCTAAACCTTAGAGTTTATATTACAAAATGTTTTCATTGTCTGCTATTGCAGCACTTACATTCATTATCATCTCTCAAAGAAATACTATCTATATCAAACAAACAACTTATTACTAATTAATTAGTCAGGAGACTGTTATAGTCGGAAAAAAAATGATATGGCACAATTCAATCCACTTTGGTTGAAATATTGGTTTAAAATGTTGCTCAATGACTTTTTCCATTATTTATCTTATTACCATAGCGTTTAGTAAGAGAATTTAGCAATATTTTTTCATTTGCCCAGATGTTAGCACATTAAAAAGAGTTTTGAAAATAAAAAAGAACTAAATCGAATCCCCAGTGTTGAACATTTCAAGACACTTGCAAAACAACAAAGATCCTCCATCATCCAGAACATCTTTCATTGAAAGGGAAAATCCACTGTCGACGACACATTTTTTTACGAGGTGTGTCTAATGAGGTGATTACAAAATGCACCTCCCTTTGATCAAATGATGTCACGCTGCTGCTTCAAAACCTGAAAAACTATCGTGTACAACTCACGTGTTTGTTCCTGCTTATTTCACCTCATCGTCCCTGATGATAATTCTGCGTGCTCTTACAGGTACACGTGCCAACAAAGGAGCTACATGACTTTGCAATATTTATTGATACTTGAATTTAAAGGTCCATTGTGTCAAATTTAGTGTGTTCACTGACAGAGACTGAATATGCTACACATAGATGTGTTTGTAAGGATAGAATTCCTTTAAAACTAAAAATAGCTTTTACATTCTGGGCTTCTCTGCCATGTTTCTACTACAACCCCAAACAGACAAACTAAGCAGAGGGTTAATACAAAAACAAAGAAGGACAACATCTGGTACACCGAGACCAATGTAGTTCCCTGAAGTGTTTGGGAAAGGGAGTTCGTTACAATCGTCTTACACACGAGAACCTTTAAGTTCTTGATTTTATCCATTTAACTTAAATCAAAATCAAAATAAACACCTGTATAAATATATAAAAATAATAATATACTTTTTTTGTATAGCACCTTTGCAGCTCAAAGTGCTTCACAAAAAAATAATAATTGTAATCTACCCCCATGTTGCAGTAAGTGGATCTACCTGAAAACTGACATTAAGTTGTGAAATGGTTAAACCCTCCTTTTTTTTTTCTACATGGAAGTCATTAATCCCTCCATTCAAGTCCGCACTCTGCATTTACTGCCGAGTGTGCGTGTGAATGCGTGATTGTGTAATGCTGACTGAGTGATAAATGCACACCTTAAGCAAATGAATGTGCACTAAAGAGGCCTATGTCACTACCCGGGCAATGAGCCATCAGCAGTGACACAGCAGATTAAAAAGATCAGTTTAGGTCTATATACACCCAGATGTTAATTATTGATAAAATAAAAACCCACGCTGAGCAGATTTTCAAAGCACCGGCTCAACCTCAAAGAAAAACAGCAGAGATATATCAGGGGAGGTGGGGACTGGTAAAAAAACACTCATAAAGTGGCAGGAAAGGGGAAAACAAACTACTTTAAAGTGAACTGTTTGTATTGTTAAATGCCTTAAATCTTCACTCTCAAATTCAAGTTACCTTTTTTAGACTTAAAGGGAAATAAAGAAGGTGAAACTTTATTTGCACTGTGCTGTACAGATGAACCCCAAACAGACTTTATTTAAGATTGATTCAGTTTGAAAGAGATTGGCTGTCTGCATTGTAAGTAGTTCAGTCCAATTTGTAATATATACAGTAACTAAATACTCTAGTTCCATATGACATGTATTTATTTAGAGCTTTTTTTTTTTTTTTACTACAGTTCTGCAAACCAAACCCAGTCACATTCTCATGCAGCTATATATATATATATATATATATTTTTTTTTTTTTGTATTTTTTTATCACACATCTTTTTGCACCTATTCACATGCTTGACAGAGGACACTGGGTGCTGGGGATCAAGCTGCCAACCTTGATGTTGTTTTTGATACTGTTTATGATAGTTCTTTATGGAGGCTGATCCACAGCCTCCATAAAGAACTATCATAAACAGTAGTGAGCTATTTTTAAAGTTGTACTGGTTCTGTATTATAAATATGGTTGAAATCTAAAAGTGTAGTCTAGTTTTTTTCCCCTACAAGATAAAAAATAATCTTGGGGAGCCACACATGTACTGTATTTCCCCTGGTATATGAATTGTTTGATTAAAAAGTAATCTATTTTTTCAGATTATGAAATGAAAATGTGTTCACTATTTGTGGTAGTTTAAAGCCTTTTGTAAAACAATTCAAAAGTGACCCTATACATTGTATATGGTAATTAAAATTGATTGTGGTCCAAAAAACTCATTTAGCAACCACTGGATTACAGATTGCTGAGCTGCCAAACTGAATTTCAGACGAAGAAGAAGATAATCTACAGACAACAACAGTTCCATTTAAACAATAAATATGAGGTGTGATCGGGGTATTGAATATTTTATTCTTCTGCTCCTGTCGCCCTGAGTGAAGAATTTGCTTCTCAACATCAAATATCAAGGATGTTTTCAGTCAACGACAAAGGTTGGAAATGACCTCTAAAACTACACAGCAGCAGAGAACGAGGAGATGGAGGGTTTGACTGCAGCGAGCGCATGGACGATAAGGACGATAATGACGATAAGGACAATAGTGTTTGCTAAAATGCTGACAATTATGAAAAAAATATTAACTACTTTGTTTTGGTGGGTGGAGTGACTCAGTGGTTAAGACCGATACCCTGTGTGCGAAAGACATCATGGTCGCAAGTTCAACTCCACCCCTGGCTGATTGTACTCAATTCCATTGTAAGTCGCTTTGGATAAAAGCGTCTGCTAAATGACATGTAATGTTTTGCAATCACCAAAACCTGTGACAGATTTCTGACTGAGATGTTGCACGGAAAACACCACATGAAAGATAATCTGTAGAGATAATAACCTCCGGTGGAGCCGAGCAACACTGACGCTGTTCTGGGTGTGATGTCCCAATACCAATTTTTTTTACCAAAAACAAAACAAAACTGTTATTGAGTCTGAAAACTCAATACCTTAGAATTTTCAGAAGTCCGCTATGGTCCGTGTGGCATAAATGTCATCATCCACTGTTATGTGTGGCTGTCTGCAGTTTCTCTCTCTCTCTCTCTACCGCTCTCTCCCTCCCCTGTTTTTCCTCTCCACTCATCTGTGCATCATTTCAGTGATTGCATCCCTGCGCTGTGAGTGGAGCAGGAGAAGGCGTCATCATGGGGAGGGAAGTTTAAAAGGGGGAGGGAAAAAAAGAGCCCTCCTCAGGGTGTAGTTTATTTAATCTATTCTTCTTTTTCTTGGTTGGTTCAGACGCTACCCACTTTTTGTTACTTTTTGCCAGAATCTCCAACACTTTTCCTTTGAAATTTTTGTGAATACATTTAATTGCAATTGGGTGCGGTCTCCTATTGAGCCATTGCTGAATTGTCCTAGGGAGGCCGCAACACCCATATCTGTGCATGTTCCATGTACACACATCACACAGACTACAAGGAGGAAGATGATAGCGATGGGCTCTTGCTAAAGGTGAGGAGGTCCGCCTGTTCCCACACTTGTACAACCTATCACTCTGGAATGTCAGATTGAATATGCATGTGTAAAATGCACTGTCCCTGGGTTCTGACAGTGATTCTGTACCAGGCTTTATGACTCTAGTTGGCAGACTAGTTGCTGATGTTTTATGGCATTTGTCATCCAGTTGCATTATTGCCATATTCTTCTCTTTTGTCCTTTGTCGCTGTACATTGAGCAAAGGTTGTTTGGTTGCAAACAGGTGCAACCAAACTAACAGAAGAGTCAGGCACATGTCACTCCAGAACGACCTGTCCACACCTCCACAGTCATGAGATCCGACAAAACAAAACAAACCATGTTCTAAGGAAGAGCAACAAAGAGAGAGGAAAACATGTTTGAGTGGATAAAGAATTGTATTCTTCAGTTCATGATTTATCTATGCCTTTGCAGCAAAAAGACTCGGGTCTGCAACTCGCAGATTTGGTGATTTAGGCAAATTGGACAATCTAAATTGACCGTAGGTGCGAGTGTGAGAGTGAATGGTTGTTTGTATCTATATGGCCCTGTGATGGACTGGCGACCTGGCACAGCACCCCCCGCAACCCACATGTGGAGGATAAAGCAGTAGAAGAATGGATGGATGGATGTTTTCATAACCTCAGCTTAAATTCTGACATTTCCACAGACCTTGAAGGCAGCACAATCAAGGAGTATTTGTTTACTAATATCTGCACAGCACACAGTGGTCCACTCCCATCACTGCTGTCTAAACATACCATACTTGAAGGAATGAACACAGAGCTGCAGGTAAGGGTGTGGTGATCATTCCTTTTGCAGAGAGAAAATGTAAGAGTGTGAAAACAGTTACTGCCTTTTCTTGTTGTTATCATGCAGGTATTGTACCTTTTTTATGCACATGCGGTGGGAACTGAAACAAGGTTTTGAACACCACAGACGAAGAAGCACGTGGCAGGTATATACTGCAGAGGTGTGCACTGCTGCATTACCACCACAAAAGACCTCAAAGACCAGATCAGCAGCAGTGTGGTGAAGGTGTGTTTGTTGTTCTCAGAGGACATCAGAGGGAGAGGAGTTTCTCAAAAAAAGGGTATTTCCTTTGTCCTTGAATTCACAGAAGAGTCAGTTGTTTGACCTTCAGGGTTTACGTTAGCCGGTATATGCCGGCTTTCGGCTGTTGTCATGTGAATTTGGCCGGCAAAAAAAAATTGTTAAAAGGCCAAAATGTCAAAAAATGACAAACAATTAAGTCAGTGATTAAGGGGGCCGTCCTCATAAAAATGGTGTTTTAGGACCTGAAACAGTATTTTTTGAAAAAACCTCCCAGAGTGGGAAAATCTCCATGTAGCCAGTGAACAGGATACTTCAGGAAAACGATGACGTCATATTCCCAGCTCTCTCTTGCTCTGTCATTCATTATCTTGTGTTTGGAGATTGTTTGACAGTTTTACCAAAGATCGGTCAATAAAACGTGACTAAAGTCAGCCTGAAAAGACGTTAGATATCACTAGAACGCGAGATTTCACACACGAGGGTGAAAAAAATATCGACTAGTAAAATAAAGAGAGGAGAAAACAAAACAGATCCCTCAGGAGAGGAGCAGTGTTGCTTTAGGAGGAAAAGAAATATGCTTATATGCTTATCAGTGTAAATACTGTGGTGGTGGCAACAAATAAATTAAAGATTGGGTGCTGTTTAGTATAACACTGCTCCCCTCTCTTTTGAACAGGTATTGTGTAATTCCACACGATGTTTGAAATATTTCCGTATAAATTAAAAACGAGGTATACAGCCCCGTCTTAACTGACTGTTTTAAAAGGTGTGCACGACAATGTTATCTTACCGTTGTGCGACATGCCGACGTGAAGGCACTTCTGGAAGCGACAGTATTGGCATTTGTTACGGGACTTCTTGTGAATGCGACAGTGAAGGTCACAGTGATCGTACACCAACTTTAACCTGATCGTGCGTCTGAAGAAACCCTACAAGAAAGAAAAATAGAAAAGATCACTTATGGACATTGTCACTGCAAACATTTATCATTTAATTTACTGAGTCTGCCCCTTTTCTAAGAATGTGTGCCACAACAGTGCAGATAATTAATACCAATTCCAAATTTGTGTTCCATTTTTTCTGTAGGGTCTGTGATGACGGTACAAAAAAGAAAATAAAACACATCACACAAAATACAGAAGACATTACAAACAGAGGAAAAGTCTTTTAAGCATACACACATTTGGTTAAGTCATAAAAGTAATATTGTATCACTGATCCAAGTTACATTTTGTTGAGGCATGACGGAAACGTATTTTATATTAAGATTGCTTTCTAATCTGTGAGGAAGTCCGACACACCGACCAGAGGTGGATTTAAAGTAGATTGTTATAGTGGATTTGTGCTTTGAGGTTTTCAACCTTAGGACCAGAAGAGCCATAACACTTATCTCAGCTATTAACTACACAGCCTCATACAGTCATACTCCTACAGTCACGTGTTTGATGACGGCTGTGTTTGTCTAAGGTGACTAAGAAAGCTAATGAAAAAAAAAAAAAATAAAAATGAATAGAACAAAAAAAAAAGAAAGCCAAAACGGTACTGGGATTGTATTCATGCTTTTCAAAAACCCACAGGTGGCTGGAGGATGGTGTGTTTGACATCTGCATTCTTACAATCCACAGATGTCCCTATTTTAAATGTAGGGTTATTTAAAGCAGGAGGAAGTTAAAGGGGGTCAAGACTCCACCTCAATAAAGAATGTTTTCTGTTTAGAAACAATTAAGCGTTTGCCTGCTTGGCTGACCCCCTCTTCTGGTGAGTGTCCCCTGAGAGCGAAGCAGAACAATGACTACTGTGCTTTACCTTCACTCAGCCTCTGGAGGTACAGTGCGATGTTCACAAAGTGGACAGAAAAACAGAAACCTTTGTACATTGTAATGGCTCCAACACAACAGACCCGACGGTGTTAAAGATTAGGTGATTTCACGCTATTCACGGCTGAAGTGAGTGGGTGGTTACATTGGTTTGGCCTGAGTTACGCTACAAGTCATTTTATAAGTAAAGTCAAATGAAATATAATGTTGACACCTTCCAAGATTTAGTAGAAAAAACAGCTGAGCATTTGAAATGAAAGGTAGATAATAGTATTTTTTATTGTTAGTATTATTGTTATTATTAATTTTTAAACTATTATGAATACTGTAAATCCCATTATATCATTAATTCCCAGAGACTGGATCAGCACTCACAGATGTGTTGTGGGAAATTTATTTCGCTTGGCAAATACATTTTGTTTTATTTATTAAAGAATAAAAAAATAAATAAAAAAAAACATGCCAAAAATGTTATTGTGATTTATTTATCCAACAAATATCTCTCACAAATGGCTGGTTTATCTATATAAATAATTGTGAGTGTTACATAAATGGCTGTAAAACAGTCAGAAACATTGTTATATTATTTGCTCCTGTCAAAGTTTATAGTGTGAAGTGGGTTGATTTACTCTGTTACTTTTTAAAAAAAGTGGGTCCCTCATAAAAAAAGAATGGGAAACACTGCAGTTAAAGACATGTTTGTCTGTATTTCAGTTCTTGTGAGATATATACATGTACCAAAATCCCCTCATAAAAAGTTTCTTTAATTATTAAAACATTCTAAAAGTTTGTTCAGGTTCATTTAGTTTTATTCTCAGATGGTCAAAATATTCAGAAATATTTAAATGATCTTTACTGGATATCATCTAGAAGGATTTTTTTGCTGACAATGCTGGAAACAGAACACACGTAGTTGCTCTTATTACTACCAAAAATGAAAGATGCATAGGTAGGACCGCTGCGGTTTCCCCCACTTCTTTAATGACAAAAAATTATAGTTACTCTTCCTATACAGACTCAATATTTCAAAGAAAATGGAAATGTGTGAAACTTCCCCCCCGCTGTCTATTAGTTATTTATACTCTGTACAGATGGAGAGTTTAAGGGCACAAAGCACAAAAGACTTATGTTGAGATCGTGCGTGGTGGAAAGTGTATGAGTTGTGGTTGAAGTGACAGACATCAGAGACATTAGTGCACACTTCTCTCCATGCTTTATAGCTTCTTTGTTTTTTTTCTTTCTTCTTATTCCACCAACAAGTTTCAGTGACACATAGTGACAGAAAATGGAAGGCTGGCAGCGAAGCAAATTGTTACACCCATTACCATTTCCTGACATGACTCAAAGGTGACGTGACGGTCAATTTTATTTTTTTTGGACGTGCATTATATTTTGAGAGGAGCAATCAATCAAAAGACACTAACCCTAACAAACAATGGACACACTGACAAAGTTAAGCCTTGAGTTTTAAACGTCTGACGTCCAATCAGCTGGGTGTGATGTGCCATGCAATCTATCTATTACTTTTCATTTAAAATTCAAATTGTGAGTATTTGCTTCTTTGGTGTCTTTTGTTGACATAAAATTAAACAGATGTAGGTTTTAAACTGTTGGTTGAACAGAAAGGCACCTTGAAAAATCGACAAAACAATCTTATTAAGTGTAATCTAGTTATATTAGCTTTCCCTGATTGGCTCATGTGTCTTACTTTCATCTTGAATCATGATATCGTTCAGTCCTACCTTACAGCCCTCGCAGGCATGGACACCATAGTGAAACCCAGAGGCTTTGTCCCCACACACGCGGCACTCGATGTTTAGTGACGTCGCTGATGTGTCGTCTTGGAGCTTTGAGAAGACGAGACTGTCAGAATACTGAGGTGGAGACTCGGGCTCCAGCTTGATTGAATCGGATACTAGAAATGATCAGGCAGAAAAGTAGAAAATGTCAAGCCTCATCTCTGCCACCTGAATGATTGCAGCATGTTTGGATGAAAACCTGGACTTACTGGGTGTGCAGGGCTCTGTCCTGTAGCTGTGCAGGTTTGTGTAGTCCATGTGCGTCAGGTGCTCTTCACTCTGCGGTAGACTGGGGTCGTACGCCAAACCAATGGAAGAGATGGAGGATATGAGTGGGGGAGACAGAGGAGAAGGGATGGTGGCAGAGGAGATGGAGGTGTAGTCTAATGTGGACAAATGCTTCATGTCGAGCGAGTGGGAGCTGTCTTCCAGTTCAGAGAGGTCCACGGCGTTCAGACTGAATCCAACAGGCCAGGCTAGGAGCTGCTGGGTGTCCACCATGTCTGCTGTGGTAGAGAGAGATGAAGCAGTGATGAGTTCGCTGGAGCCGTATCGTATGTTGACTCTCTGTGGCCTTGTTAAAAAAGAAAACAACCCCACAAGAACTAAAAGAGAAGAGGGGAGGAAGAGGGAAAAAGTTGTACTGGCAGAGAAAGAAAGGGAGGATGAGATAAAAAAAAACATTTAAACAGGAAGGGAGAAAGAACGATGACAATGAAATTGTACATAAAGAAACCCACATGCTGCACATCATGTTAATGATTGAACATAAACAAAGCAGAACGCACGCCCTCCCACACAACCACAGCAAAGATTAATCCCAGTATTCGAGCTCGTTCTCGCTCGCAGTTTGTCAGTTATCTAGTAAACAGAGAGGCAGACTGTGCCACAGGGAGTACAAGGCGAACTCTTGCACATCTTTTCTGCTCAAAACACCGTCTCCCTTTGCTGCTGTTTGGGTGGCTCACTGTGTGCTTGCCCAACCAAAGGACACAGAAATCACAACTGTGTCAACCTCAGTCTGTCTGAGGCCAAGGATGCAGAAGTGTTAAGAGTAGAACGTGCTGTATGTTCTGCATGTCATGACGCACAAAATAATTTAATAATTGGCACAAAATAATATACAGTCTTTTGAATTCAGTGATTATGCCCTGCAAAGGAAGACTAAATAACTATTTCAAACTGATACAGACAGCTTTTTAACTTTAACCTGTCAACATAAAGTTAAATGTATTTGTATAGTGTAGTGATGGTAGAACATTAACAGCATTCATCTTAATGGTGATTCCATACAAGCCTTTCTAGGGCTGATACCAACCTTCAGAAATCATTCATTCAGTCATAGATTTGTCAAATAAATAAAAAGAAAGAACGTTCACAAGAAAAATACAGTTTTGGTGACTTAGCAGCATTTATGAAGGATCTGAGAACAAAAATGTGCAATGTGTAATAGTTTGCCAATTAATAAATAACAATCAATCAATGGAGATTATTAAAAAACTGCAAATTTCAGCATTGGTCCATGTCTACACTAGGTTTTCTCTTTGCCACCGGATACGATTTTCTATTTAATAATAATGAAATGAATTAAGCCAAAAAAAGAAAATGTATTATTTTATATCCAAAACAGTGTAAACTGTGTTTTCCTCTGAGTTAAAGTACCTGAGTCTTTACTGGCATCTTGCTATAGCTGTATCTTTATGACAGTGAACAATACCTACGATGTATTCATTCCTCTCCCTGTAATTGACCAGACAGTCAGTTTCTTTCTTCTCTCATAATGAAGATGTAAATCTTGACAGACAGGTGACACTCCTAAAATATCTGGCAACTGTGATGATTAGTATCCACTACTCAAACCTGTGTGAATAGTACATGTGTTTTACTACGTATTTGCTGCCTTCCTAAGTATTTATAACAACAGGTCTATCTATATATGAGGTTTCCTAAAATTAAGTGAAGTGCTAAAGTAGACTGGGGACATGTCAGCCTCACCTAAACGCCAAAGAAAATAGATTTAAATGAACTTTTTAATAGCATCAATTCATTGTTGGTTTTGTGCTTTATGTGATATTTGTTGACACTGATGTGGAATATAGGTTTTCATCACTTCATGTTTCTGTTCCCAAGTTTCCTGTTTTTGCTTCGTTTTTGTCAAAGCACTTTGTAAACCTCGTCAACAATGTTTTTTTATTATAATAAATACATATGTCATGTTTGATGTCCTATAACACAAAATCCTCGAGATATTCAGGTCTGTGCAAATAAAAGACACTGTGATCTTTCCAATATCTAACTGACACGGTCAGGCATTAGAAGAGAGAAGTCAGCTGAGATGGTCAGAGTCCAGTCATCAGAGGTTACTCGAGTGCACACAAAAGACAGCCACATACAAAGCTATGTCATCATGGGTAAATGTGTACAAGGCTTTGGGGTAAAATTGGTAGACATTTGTCAATGTTTATGTGGCGTTTTACAATTAGGGCTATTTAATGTAATTTTGATTTAAATGTTCTTCAAAAATAGTGCTACATAAGTTTGACAAAGATTTATTTAGGTTACTTTAACAAAGAATACGTTTGTCAGTGTATTCTCAAACACAACAGTTAGAAAAGAAGATCTTTTTTCTGCTACACATATCATACATGATGGGTGTGTCTGTGGCACGGTGTCAGATTTGCAGGTATTCCTCTGAATCTGATTTCAACTCTAGAGAAGAGAAAGACTAGCGTAACCGCAGTATATAAATAATCAATAGAGGAGAAGGTGCACTACACTACATGGCCTGACAAACAACCTTTTGTAACCAGTGCCGAATCTCAAAATAAACGTCCTCTAATTAACCTTGAGTTCTGACTTCGGAAAGAAAAATGCCACAAAGAATGTGATAAATTATGCAACAGGGCAAAACTAAAATTAACAACACATGGATGGCACAGTCACACAGGTATAAAAATGGCTTGAAAAGGCTCCAAATACCTGACACAACATCCCTGTGGAGAAAAACATCCTCCTTTCTCAGCTACTTATTGTTTCCTTTTACTTGTTTGGCGGATCCACTTAAACGTGTGTGTGTGTGGATGTATGTTCTTCCACTGCCTTGGATGCTTTGCAGGGGGAAAACGCAGACTATTAATAACCAGTGAAACCTGACTATTCTTTCATTTGTGGGCAGGTTGCCAGTCAATCCGAACCTAAAACAGGCACAGCGCTGGAGTCACTTGTATTGTCCTGGTTGGCATCAAATCAAATAGGGACATAAATCTAGTGGGGTGGGGGAAGAGAGATACTGAGGGAGATAAAGTGAGAGTGGTGACAGTGAGTGGAGCGACTCTTCGAACAACTTCAGGAAATCCAACAGCACTCCAGAGGGTTTAAGAAAAACCCATTATCTTAGGAAATCCATGCTCTGTACTTAGCACAACATGCAAGAGGAAAAAGTTCCTGCAGCAGGCAGTTACACAAACATACTTCGATAATGTTGTCATCAAAGGTGAAACAAGTTTGTGCTGCAATTTCTCCCCATGGAAACTCTGTAGTACCAACATGTTCCTATCTGTGTGTGCTAAAAAAAAAAAACAACTGTCGGACATGAAAGACGACAAATGACTACAAGCAGTGTGTATTGTGTGTGTGTTTATGAGAGCATGTGCGTGACAGTTTAGCCGGTGTCTCCTGATACTCCTCAGATTTCCACATGTCAGAACTGGTCCTCCAGGTAAGAGCACAGTGCGTAGGAGTACTTTCTATCAGCTACTGCTCAGTGATGACATAATACCAGAACACCGCCAGCAGACTGGTAGGCAGGCAGGTCTGGCGAGTTAATGTAAACAAATGACACAGTCAAGTACACCAGACATAGTGAGGCATGAGTGAAAGAGGCGGACGGGCAGGCGGGCTCACGCTGAATATACATTACGAAGTAAAATGAAAAGTGATCTGTAAAAAGTGAGATGCTGCTCTCACAGGGCAAATGCAGCAGTTCTACAGGAGGTCAAACAAAGACATGTGAAATCACTTCTTCAGGGACACAGTTGCAAAACAAATGCAATATTCTTTTCATATTTCCTCACAACTGAAATGATTCAACGTGGACAGCAGCAAAGGCTGGGGATCAGGTTTCTGCACAGAATGTGGCTGAGGTCCCCTTTCTTTGTTGTAGCTGTGAATGTAGAGTTAAATTTAAGGAAACAAGCTTTTTGGTCAGGGGGTATACAAAATGTCCTTCAGAAGAAAAAAACGCAGCTCATCAGAGGTTTGACAAAAAAACCCACAAAAGCTCACAACTAACGAGAACCAGCAGTCAGAAAATACCCAGCACACACTGCAGACAGGACACGAGTCAACACAGTAGCTGCTCTGGTGCATTTGGTAATGTGGGAGACAAAAGAACCAGTCCTGCTGCATTCAAATATTTATGTACACTTATCTTTTCTGCTCTCCTTGTCTATGACGGGAACTAGGGAACTAGAACAACTATGATTAAAGCACTGCTGTGCTGGAAATGTATTTTGATATTTTTGTCTTGGGTACACGTTTTGATGACGCTTTTAATGGCGTATGGTTGTCACACATTCTGTAAAGTAAAAGTAAGTAAAAGTAAGTAAAAGTATAATAGTAAGTAAAAGTATAATAGTAAATAAAAGCTGTCATAAATTATTCTCAACACTAGTGTTGCAACAATTAATTGACAAATCAGTTATTAAGTACTAGACAAACTATTTTGACAATGGAATAAGCTTAAGTTTGAGTAAAATGTGTTAAATATGAATATTTTCTGTTGTCTTTGCTCATTGCTCTGTGGACAAAAGACTTCAGACTTTTTTTTCATTAGTTAATTAGTGAAAAAATAAGAATATAATGATTAGGTGCCATCCTATTTAAAACCTAATTAATTTTCCTGCTCTTACCTTTATGACATCCTGAATAATGTATATGTAAATGTATATGGGACAATTCTCTCAGTCTCTCTCTCTCACACACACACACACAGAGTGAAAGAGAGAGAGTTGGTGCTCAGTGTTCAGTGACTTCCTGACCTTGTCGTGGAGGCAACATGCGGTTCAGTGTCAGTGACTAAAACAAAGATGTGCCCGCCTGCATGTCTGCCTAACTTTCTTTGAAATGATGAAGCATGCTCATAGAGTGAACATTTTAGTCTGGTTATTCCTACATCAGGTCAACTTCGGGACACTGAAAATATGTTTATGAAATGAGCTAAAGAACTGCTGGGGGCTTAAAAAAAAAAAAAGAAAGTTGCATGTGGTGTAGAAAAGCTGCCATCCTGTTTGACTCGTCAGGAAGCTGCAGACACTTTGCTTGATCTTTGTTAGTGTGAAGCCACTGCGGGGCAGGACAGCCATACGAGCCGTCACTTTCTGAACCTAAATGAACCGGTCACGGAAAACCTGGTGCAGTGTCAGTCAGCGGTCTGGACTCTACTCGACAGAATCGAGAGTCTGCCTGCTTACGTCTTAAAACCCACTTTCCTGGTTGGTACTGAGTTTACTCATGAAACTTCAAAGCAAGCGTGAGGTTACAAACCACCATTTCCATCTGCGTGGCACAGCTTTAAGTAAAACTGAACCCAGACAGTCTCTCTGTGATTTCTGTTTGATTGTTTTCTTCTATGCTTCGTCAAAAGCTAGGGGAAAAAAGAGGTGATAAGCATCAGGTCAACCTGAGGTCAGACTGATGTAGAAGTGGTGAAAAAAATGTGCTCAACACAGCCATTTGTGGATTTTCATATGTGCAAACAAAGGTCTGAATCATTATTCAGCTGAGAATATCTGCAATTGGTGAACCAGATTTTCCACCTCGGTAGACAATAAAGATTGATTCTATTCTACTCTACTTCATCTTAAAGTATTAACGCTTTTTGTGTCTAAATCAAACTCACGTCTGGTTAAACCACACAAATACATAGAGAAGAACAAAGACACTCCATAATATATATGGGTGTGTACCAGACATCACATGTACTATCATACGACCTGTTGACAAATGAATTAAACACTGAGAAAAGTACTCTAGTTGTTTTTCTGAGTTGGTGCAAACAAATACCACACTAAACCCAAGCAAGCTCATGTCGTGATAAACAGTGTGAGCGAAGACATACTACATGTCAAATAAAACTGACTGACCTGCAGTATCTCTCACTGATAAGCCCCAATGTCTTAATTGGCTAATAGATGAAATCTCTTCAAACACCATGATTACACAAACAAACCTCATTGCCACTACCTGAAGGCTTTATTTAGACATTAAGGACACTGCCTTGACTTAACCAGTTCCTCGGAAATGAGGTTCTGCCTCCTTAGGACCAGGTTTTGGTTTCCATAAGGACTACCGGAGCTGACAAGGTCAACATTCTGCTACAAATGAGGTAACAAAGTAGTAAAATGCAGCTATTCTTATTAGAGAACTAAAACCATTACCATAACCACAACCATGACCAGTTAATGCCTGACACTAACCTTGTGACTATACACATCTTTCCTCTAATAAATGACACTGCTGCCTAATTAAGACTAAGGCTTTTTTCCTCATAAGCATTAATAGTCCTGTAAAAGTGAGTATTCATAGCAGAATAGGTCTTGAAGAGCTGCTAAAAATGAACGTGTGCGCGCGCACACACACACACACACACACACACACACACAAAGTGTCAGCTCACCCTGTTTCTTCAGTTCAGTTCAGAGAGTGTTGGTTTAAGTTCACTGACCAACAAAGTGACAGTGACAGGAGAAGAGTCTGGTGTTTGTGTGTGTGTGTGTGTATAGTCATGCTTTTCCTCAGGAAGTGATGACCGATAGAAAGAGAACTACACACATTTTCTCCCTCTAACAGACTCTGGACTCAGCAGAAGTTCAAACAGCTAACTATCATGTGCTCTGTGTGTGTCTGTGTGTGTGTGTGTGTGTCATTCCTAATTTCTCCCCATGCATCCATGTCTCTGCATAATTGTAGAACGTATAGCTGTATATGTGGCTTTATTCAGTATACAGCAATTCAGGTTGTATGTGTGTGTCAGTGTGTCCCCTAAAGTGGGTTTGTGTGTGAAGTGGTAGACATCATTTGCAGATGATTTCCTGTTTCTTCACTCTGACAGGCGACCTCATCATGCCTCTCTGGTTGCACTTCTCCCCCTCAGCTCAGTCACTCACTGTGTGACAGCAGTGACACACTTACTTCTGCTACCTCATGCAATACCAACACAAGCCTTAAATTTATGAAAAATATGTTATATAGATAATTTAAGAATTTGGTCCATCAAAATCTATGTTGAGAGAAAATCAAGCAAATGCAGACAATTGGCAGAGGTATTGAAACTTAATAAACACAAATATACATGTAAGTACACATTTCCATGTGAAACTACATGTAGAGCTGAAACAATTACTCAATTAATCGATTATTAATCGACTACTAAATTAACTATTTTGATAACTAGTTTGAGGCTTTTTCATGATTAAAACAAGATGTCTGATTGTTTCAGCTTCTTACAGCTGCTCCATATTACAAAGAAATCATTCAAAGTGAATCATTTTGGTTTTTGGACAAAACAAGACATTCGAGAACATCATCATTTCCAGGTTTGACAAACACTGATCAACGTCTTTAACGTTTTCTGACACTGTATGGACCAAAGGATTCCTCGATTAATCGAGAAAATGATCGACAGATTAGTTGATTATGAAAATAATCATTAGTTGTAGCTCTAAATACATGGGAGAAATAACATTTCTGCCTGTACTTGCAATTATACACACGTACAAGACTCTAGGAACATATTATGAATCAGACATGAAGGGAGAGAGAGGAGTGAGGCAGACTTAACAATACGCAGACACAGAGGCTCAGCTATCTCTGCCACCATCAATCATTCACTCCTAATCATGTTGTTTTGACAGAAACGGGGTCAAGTTGGAACAGATAGGGTTAAGAGATGTCAGATAGGCTTGGCAGTAGATCAGACCCCCCCCAACTCCCACACCGCAATCAGTGCACGGGGAATATAACCAATCCCTTTACCTTCTTGAGGAAAAATAATCCGTTTTTTATCAGATGATAAAAACAACAGCACACAGGGTGTGGCTGCATCCAAAATTCCTATTCAACATCCTTGTTTAATGCAGGGAAATGGAATTTTCTAATTATTCACTGTAGTGTGCAGCAATGACAACACAAAACAAACAAAACACAAACAGTGGGTAGAACATTTAAACACGTTTCAGGCACCAGTACTGCATCAGCTCTAATGAGAGCATGGATACCTGATCTGAGCCTATCGGGACCAGGTTGAGCAACGTTTGGACAAAACCACCAACAATACAGAAAGCTTGTCAGGTTCCGGTCAGATTTGGCCAATACTCTCTCAGACTCGGTCAGGTTCAGACAGTGTGGCCCAAGCCGCACTCCAGTACAAACATAGCCAACAAACACGAGTGGTGGAGGAGGTTAAAATGGTATAATGGCAAAACAAATGGATCCTGAACCGTTATTGGGGAGAGGGATTTGCACCATCCCCAAAGCCATGCAATTGTTTCTCAAACGCTTTGCACCTGACACATACATAAACACTGAAACTGGATCTGAAAAACCTAAAAACTGTGAAAATGACTCATAAGTGCAATTGTTTTTCACATCAAGCATTTTCATGTTTGCTGCGTGTGCTACAAACAAAAGCGAATCCACGAGCACACAGTCTCTCTTACTAAGAAAGCACCAACTGAGCTGATCAGATGCAGACACTGTGGTTGTTGGCGGATTCTTGTTTGTCTACTAACAAGGGTCTGTATCATGTTTTTTGCACAGACTACTGAGAACCAGTTCAACCTGAAACCTATGAGGACTGGGCATGGAGTTTCCACCATACAGACTCATTCTGAATCTGAAAACATACGTTTCTGGACAGTAAACAGGGTACAATAACAATAATACAATAGGTGATATTCAAGGAATACATCAACAGTTATGCAAACAACATTTCCCTTTATTTTTGCCAAGAGCTAGATAAGAAAATCAAAGACAAGAGATAAAAGCAGGAAGTGGGAACAGTTTTCCTCAATGTGTCCAAACATTTAGAAACACACCTACCGACTATATATCTAATTTGTTTATTTCAAACAGAAGCATGCATGTTAAAGTTATCAACGCTGGTTTATCAGTAGCTTGACTAATTAACAGCTAAATGTCACAAGCTGGCAATGTTGGAAGCACTGATTGATCCAGTTAAAGGGCAGTTTCACCCACTTTTTCCCCACTTGGTGAAATGAAGAATAAACTTCAAATCATTATAATGCTGCCGAGTTTGTGTAATCCGACCAAATTTGACCAGATTTTTTTCTTTTATAATTATTTATTTAATCTTTTACTGACAGAGACACTGTAAAGAGCAGTGTAGGGCTTTAATTTTCTTTGAGGGAAGTGACTTTGACATCGACTTTTTGACAATTTTTTATTTTTTTTTCAAACCCCAACTTCCTCTGGTGACATGTGTCTCAGATTCATTGCCTGATGATCAAATAACACATTTAACTCTAAAACAAAAAATTGTTTTTTTTGGGTGAAGTGGCCCTTTAAGGAAAATTCTCAAGCTTCAACAGTTTTCTGACATAACTATTAATTCTGTTGGTCTTGGTCACACCCCATCATTATTATAACTATTAATGTTCCACTTATGACTAATAACATTCATAACTTGCACACAGGAGCATCAAAACCTGCACATTAAGACACACAAGACACAAATAGCTAATCTACAATGATTTTTAAACCATTTTAATTTAAAACTTGACTTAAACAAATATGGGCTGCATCAGGGCTCCAGTGGTCCAATGGAACCACTGCACATACAATCCTAGACAAGTTAAGGGGCAGAGCCCGGAATCAACAAAGAGACACGTCAGACATGTGTCCATGGTCAGCCAGCCCATATTAGAAAAAAAGTACTTGGCAACACCTGTGATAGACTGTTTTCTTTGGCTGACCACACTGTGCAGAAGAAGAGGTCATCTCTGTCTGCTCAAAATGTCAACATGCTAGTCTGCTCAAGCAACAAGTTTCAAGAAAAGTAGACAGCATGAATAAATTACTGAATAAAGTCACTGTAGTTCACACAAGTTTCAAGTAAAATCATTCAGCGTAGACTCCTAAAAGTGTAGACATAGTGTCTACATTCACTATGACTGTGGCTTCCACTGGGTGACAAGTTGCTTGCATTTATTTTGTGACAGTTCTCTGTAATTATCTGTTATTTAAAACTGCAGTTTTGTGGACAAACTTAAAATTAGAATAGATGTTACAATTAAGTAACTAGTAATAACTAGTATGTATCAAGTAAATACTTGAAATTCAACACTAATCAGCTAAGATATCAACACACTGGAAAAAACAAATTGTTTAAATAGTCAAATTTCGTCTGAAGTTTCTATACATTCCCTGAATCTAGGACACAATCCAAGCAACATACAGTTTTGTATCGAGCTGTGGTTACATGGAACTCATTTGCTGAAATACACAATAAAAATAAATGATGTGAGACTTGTCTGGATGTAGCATAATGCATGTGCATCTTTGCTTTCATACACACACAGCTCCTGAATAATTTAGGATTAAGAATTTTTGACATAATATTCTTTTCATATCAATTTTTTTTCCTAATTCCATGCAATTTTTATTTGTATTTATCTATCTTAAATGTAACTCGAGAACCTAATGGGGAGTTAAAAAAAACTAAATCTTTCACCAAGTATTTGTCTATGATTGACACACGCACGGATGTTCACTGCTGTCAGGATCATAAAGTGATTGGATCATGAACTGTGCTGACCTGCTGATATGTAACTCTTCTCATGCAAACAAAAGGCACACATTTAAGGACGCACACACACACACGCACGCGCACACACACACACGTCATGCCACATCTATTTGCACAAACAAGGCCATGTAAGTGCACTACATGCCCATAAAGACTTGTTATTAAATTGAGATAATGGTCAAGGCTACACAAACAACAGGGTGACTTCAGATGCACGAAAACGCTCTGCATTGCCGCAGCACGAACTGTATACATTCATGTTGACACTATATGCTGCTCTCTGGGAATCTGTAGTTACACAATAACCTAAGGACATGAACTTTCTCCAAGTCCTCTAAATAGTCATGAGTTGATGAGCCCCAAAAGATTACTTGCTGGATAAAGGGATGGACCAGTGCTTTCAAAACCATACTCATAAACAGCATTCATTGTGAGGACACTCGTAGACATAATGTATTCCTGAGCCCCTTAACTTAACCTTAGTCAAATGCCTTAACCTAAACCTAACCCTTACCCAAACCTAAACCAAATTCTAACCTTGAAACTAAAAGTTTAACCCTCAAAATGCCCTTTCACCTTTCAGAGAACATGAGAAAATGTCCTGAATACCCTAACCCATGTCCAAACAAAGACACCCATACAAGAACACACACACACACAGAAAATATGTAAGTATGAGAACACGTGCGCAGCATAAACAAAGCACAGTTGGGGACACTCCTTCCATTTATGACGAGAACAAAGTCAAAATCAATTTATCTCTGTCACTTGCACAAACTGTCATTCACATACACACAGCTCACCATGCCCTGGTGCACAAGAGTTGGGGAGAAAGGAGATGGGGAGGGGGCGGTGAGGGGAAGAGGACTTCACAATAGGTAGTAGGGAGGAAGGTGGGAAGGTTCATGCCCTGTTCCTCAAAGTGGAGCGGAAAAGAGGGAGTGTGCTGCCATCGAGCTCCAGTTTAGTTTTGCTGGACAATAACAAAACAGCACATGACGTACATCTCATTCACAGAACATACTGGAAGCACAGCGTGTGTGCCATAAGAGGTGTGCAGGCGCATGAGAAACGGATACTGAATTGTCCGAAACTGGCAAAATAAGTGTCAAGAGTTTTACAATAAACAACTGTAACTCCAGTGACTGTCCAGTCAGCTTAGCAACAATAACACAGCTACAGCAGGCCTGACAAACGTGATATGGCCGAGTAACTAGTTCACCTGTAGTATTAAATACATAAAGGAATTGATTGTTGTCCCATTCGTGATTAACACACCCTGATCCTGATTTTACATAAATATCTAATTGTGATCATTTTGCGATATGATTTGCGTCAAGAGAGGGAATGGTAGTTTTTACATGTGTGATATTTGTGCCGTGAGAAACAAAGATGTTTTCCAAAGTCTGTAGAATATGATGTGTAATAGGTCAGGACAGTATTTAATTAAATTAAAAGAATTAAAAGTAATACTGCGCCTCCTGGGATTTGAATATTGCAGTATGCCACACTGCAATTTTGATCAAATTTCGATTAATTGTTCAGCTCAATTGTACATTTTTTGTTTTAAAGATATGGTGCAAAACTTTTTTGTTTTGCACCAAGCTGATCTGTCACGAGATCAGCATGAATCTGCATGCAGCAGCAAAAAGTGCATCACATGACCAGTCACGTACACTGAACGTGAATGTGTGTGCCGGTGTAAACAGGATGCAGATTTTCTACTCTGTAGTTGTCACTTCATCCCACAGAGTGGAAGTGAAGTATTGTTTTTGGTGGCTTTGTGTGTGTGTGTGTGTGTGTGTGTGTGTGTGTGTGTGTGTGTGTGTGTGTGTGTGTGTGTGTGTGTGTGTGTGTGTCTGTCTGTCTGTCTGTGCTTCCACACTTGCACATGCCACTATGACCAACAGAGGCCGCCAGAGGCTTGTTGTGTGAATAGGTTGAAGTATGCCATCTCTGATTGCCTTGTTTTGCTTGCGTTCAATAAGTACAATGAATATTGAGAATAAGAGAAATGGTGAAAAGCAAGCATACAGGTTTTCTGCAGGTAACTGCAATAGTGTGGACCAGGGCTGAACAATTAAATCAAGATTGCAGTTTGAAAAGGACATACGAATATTCCAAAGGCTCCAATTAAGTGGTTTAACTTTACATTGTTTGGGCTGTAACAAATAACTGGAGAGGACACGGTAATAGAGACTGCAGTGTTTTGGTAATTACTCAGGGGGGCGATAAAGGTTCCGCACTAGAGGTTTAAGTATTAACCAACTCCGCGATTTTAGCTTAAATGTGAATATGTTTTGTTTTCATCCTCTGTGACAGTGAACTGAACATTTTAAAGTTTAGAAAATGCAAATCAACATTTTAAGACACATTAATTAGTTGAGAAAAGTATCAAGTTAGTTTTTCTCATCTTTAGGGCTGCAACTCAGAAATTGATTAAGCGAAGAAACCAGGAAATATTCACATTTAAGAAGCTGAAAAAAGCCTCTAAAATCTGTTGACAATAGTTGAGTGTGGTAGGTAATATTTGTTTTAAATCTATAAGTGAATATTTAACTGCAGCTTGAAGTAAAAATTTAAATAGCTGTTTAACTCAAATTGTTCCACCCAAGTGTAATTCTACACCACATTTGATATAGGTATAATTTAAAATCTTAGGATACCACCCAGCTCAATTCTTATTTTCAATAAATCTGAGTAATTTTACAGTAAACCCCTTCTTAAATAACCAAAGTGAAAGCATTAAAAATGGAAAAGGTTCACAGTCTCTGTTCCTGTTTTATAAACCTAACCATTTGGCATTATCAGTATGTGCCAATTTTAAATTGAGTGGGTGGATGACACATATTGTGCCATCGTCTGATCATCTCCTACAAGACCTCAACTATGACGTCACAAGCAATCCCACATGCCCGTGAAGCATGTGCACACGTGTGAGTCAGACTTGTGTTTCCATCAGAAAGAAAGGTTTTGACCCGAGGAGCTGCTGCTTGCTCCCACGTCTTTCTAAAAGAGAAAATAGGGACAAAGGTTTCTGGACGTTGCTACTGTCTGATGAATAATATCCATGTTAGAGGGCACTGGTGACGTTATTTCAAATTATCTCAATAGATTATTTGTGAAATCATTTTGGATGATGTACCGGTAAAAGAAGAAGAGGAGCGGAAATAGTGTGGATCTTACAATTAATCTTGCCTATTCCAATTCAGCCCCTATTTTCTACATTCTGCCTTTGTTGTTTGTTGTACTAGTTACTGTATGTAACTAGTACAGTGACAGTGTAAGGTGACATTATTAATATGTAGGGATGGGATGATACCACTTTTTTTGTTATATATTAGTCTGATGAAGTAATTTTAGACCATTTATGAACGTATGACACTGTTAACATTAACAGTAATTTGTGCCAAGTCATTTCAAAGACATAATCCTCCAACTGTGTAACAACGTGTGTTCTCCCAAAAAGAAGAACAGCCCAAACATGACTCTGCTAAAATGGTTTTTTTGCTGTTTTTTGCAGTTTTTTGTCTGTGCATTGGGAAGCATGTGAAGCGTTTTGGATTGTATTAGATTTTACATTTTTATCTGTCTGATATCCGATCCAGTGATTTTGATGCATATTAATATGACGGGGTAAAAAAATAGCCAGATTAGATAAAGATTATACCAGAGTGAATACCAGCACATGTAGTAAAACCAAAATAAATTATACCTAATTTCCTATACATTTCAACATCTGATAGCATTAATTTCACTTTTCTACTTTCATTTATTTTACTAATAACTTCTCTCATATGACCTCTTCTTAATATTTCCAGATTAGAGGAATTGACCTGGATGTTGTGTAAATGGTGGCAAGAAAAAAAATGAAGATTCCTATAAAAGATCTTATTTACAGTGGTGAGCACAGAATTACTCCATCACTGACACGGATGGCAAAACCATCACTTATAAAACCATACCAATCTTGTCTGGTTATTTTTTTTACTTATTTAGACTACTGTGTGGTACCGCTTCCTGATCCACTATCTCTGGTTCTTGTTCTGCCAGAACCTCCAAAGAGGTCACATAGTCTCTGTTCCTCTCTGTCCTTCATCCACAGAGGTGAGAAGTAAAAACCTCCTTTGATGTGACACTGAACTTGAGTTAACTGCTGTCAAATACCAAACAAAGAAGAAGACCAAGCAGAATGTGAGTCACTTCTTGGATGTGAAGTGTTATGACTGAAGTGTTTCATCTTCACGACGTCTCGTCATTGTCGAGACCAGGAAAATGTGAAGAGCTGTAAAAGTAACCACTGCACACTGCAGGAGATTTGGTGAAATGTTACGTCAGGTTTCCTGTTGGCAGTAGGCATACTATATTGTATATATATATATATACATATATATATATGTATATATATATATATATTGTAAAACACGTTTAAATCTGTCTGATTTAACCATGTTTGTCCCAGAATACAATTATATTGTATATATATATATATATATATATATATATATATATATCGAATTGTCTTTGTGCTGCTCCTCACACAGCCCCCTAAAAGACACGCAAAGTAAATGATGTATGGATGGATGGATGGATGTTCAACTTTCTCTCCAGGTTACAGACTTTCCAACTGTTTGGATTAGCTCTAAATCTACAGCACTGCAAAAATAATAACATTTAAATTACAATATCCTGCTCTGAGAATAATACTTTGTAAGGTTATGCAATTAAAAAAAAAGCAGACACACATTGAAAGTCATGTTCAAACAGAATGTGACTGAGACTTTTCTCTTGTGTGTGTGTGTGTGTGTGTGGTCGCCAAAATACTATTCTACGTTAGACAGTAACTTAAGAACAGATTGGCCTTGAGGTTAATAATTACAGCTAATTTATAAAAAAGCAGATAACCTTGAGGTCAAACTACATCAATGACATCTGATAAAACCAAAAACCATAGGTGGGCTTTTTAAATCAACATAATGAAAAACTTAAAACAAACCAGGATGTCGACAGTGTACAGGAACTATCTGTGGGTTGAACTGACACATGCCACTCACTTTATTCATACAGACAGTGAAACATCAGTAGAATATCATTCATTCTTTTGTGCAGTGATGTTTGTTTAGCTTATAGCTAGCTTGTTTAGCTTGTGTATATATATATACATATACACATATGTATATATAAATAATACCCTTTAAAGCAATGACAAATAGCTGCTCAGACGGATATTCAACACTCGAGACGAGTCCTCCTGCGCTACTTCTTTAAAAACTGGAACTACGTCTTCACACCAACTCAAATAGAGCTTTGTGTGGAAATATGCTGTAGACAGAGAGTTAAAACATGACTTTCAGGCTGTGTGAGGGACAACATAAACACTGCACGCTATCTTGCGACACTCCTTTCATTTATCATTTATAACAACAGAGCAAAGTCCCACTCCGTCTCTGTCTTTCACACACAAAACACACACATGCACACCTCTTTGGGAAATTATGTAACTTAATAAGCAATAATTCACTGATTGGTCTGGCATCGATAAGCAGAAATGACAAGAAGACAGCGAATGACAAGACGACTTTAACAGAGATGTGTTTTCTTGTGATTGATTGAATGTTTTCTGAGATGATAATCAGGTCGATCTCAATCCACTGGTGTGAGACACGACTGTTAAAATACAACATTCAAACACGTGCCACAAAAAATAGACCGACAAAGCATAACGCCAGCAAATCATCAAAGAAATGATTGCAATGTAACAAGGAAAGGAAATGATCTCCCACAAATGTATCATGAATTCTGCAACTTTAAAATCACATTATCACATTCATAATCTAACCTCTGAGGATTCTCTAAAACCTTGTAATAATCCCAAACTAGTTTTTGATAGTAAACACAAATCATTGTTGTATTACCAACCAAAACCAAAATTGTGATTTTTCTGCCATCCCATTTTTAAAGTGATGGTTAAGTAGTAAAGAGACTACAGCGCAACTCCTAAAAACTAAAATATGTCAACATTATGCACCAACAACATTCACTTGATATAACTGATGTACTGATGGTTTAAAATAACTTCAGATGATCAGATACTGTAAGTGTGTTAATGCCGTGCTGTCTGAGCTTTCAGCGGCATCACAACAACAACATGAATTGTCGTGATAAGTTATATTCTGTATATGTCAAGTCAAGTTTTAAACATGACTTAAAATAAAAGATTGAAATGTTTGGAAATTAATAGGCGTCTGGAAAGTCGTTCACTACAAACCAAAAATCACAAGCAAACTAATTATATGTATAGAATGCCACATCTTTCTGTGTTTACTCCGATTGCTCTGATTTAACCAGATTATTTATATACAAAGCAACACATTTAAAATTGACCACAAAGAGGATTAAGGACTAGACTCACTGTTGGAAATGACTGAGTCTGAGTCTTGTAAAACACACTATTAAGTTCTCCTTTCATAAGCCACACAATAAATCAAGATTAGGAAATTCAGCAGCCACACGCGAACATCACTGATTAACCAGTGTTGGCCCATGTGCTCGTGTCCTAATACTGCTGAGTCACTAAGCAACATTTCCCTGTCAGTTTACAAAGCACACAAGTAGCTGAGCCTGAGAGTTGCACACTATCTGGATATCGCACAGAACAAAGACAGTAAAGAAGTTCAAAAAAATAAAATAAATCTATGTAAACAGATAAATAACTTGTTTTTCATCGTGTTTATTCATACAAAAGAGAGTTGCTCTTGAAGCCCCCGGTGTCTCGTACTCACCTGGGAAGTTGAGACCACTCTGACGGCTAAAATCTCTGCCTGGTGTTTGCATGTCAAGCTGACACTTACGCTCTGGCCCCGCAGACACACTGAGGACCAACATTTGACTGAGTGCACTTGACAGTGCTGTGGCTGCCCCACCTCTCCTCCCCCTCCATCACCACCACCAACCCTGTCACACTGAGAGAAGTGTCCACCTCCATGTCTCACCATCACTGAGGAGGTTTACTACTACTACTACTACTATTATAAATACATATACATGTAAAAATATATATATATATATATATATATATATATATGTGTGTATATATATATATATGACTTTTATCATCATTATTATTGTTGTTAAAAGTAGTAGTAGAGGATCTGTTTTTAATATATTTATGTATTTGAAGAGTGTCTTTATTTAGCATTAATGCCACCATTAATGCCACCAATGATGTTTATGGTTTCCATGATGATGTAGGAGTTACTCACACACACACACACACACCAATTATCTGATCAGCCAAACCATAAAAACCTCATCTCTAACATAACCACTTCATGTCTAACTCCCTCATCCCATCTCCGGCCTTAACCAGAGGCTCAGAGATGTAGTAGTAGTAGTAGTAGTAGTAGTTGTGCCTCACTGGGACCAGATTTTGGGACTCTGGTCCTGACATGTCAGAGGTCAGAGGCTATACACACACACACACACACACGCGTATACGGTAGGTGACTGACCTGTGTGTGTCACGCGCAGAGGACACTCTCCCCTCTGAAGTTTGAAGGTCCGGTGAACTGGTTTTTGTGAGTCAGTTGAGGACGCGCGGGTCGTGTCGTCGCTTCCTCCACACACTCACTCATTCACTCACTGGTCCGGCCGTGTGTTTGCAGTGGAGGTTTGCGGTCGTGTAGCCACCGCTGCTGCCGTAGCCGCCGCTGTAGTTGTAGCAGTAGCTGCCGTTGCACCTCTCTCCTCCTCCTCCTCCCGCCTCTTCGCGCTCAGAGCCTGGATCGTGAGGACACACGCGGAGGCATCAAATTACCTCCGCAGCTCTGATTTAACTTCGCACGCTGTTTTCATGTCGCGGTTTTCTTTGAAGTCAGTGTTCAGTAATTGTCATTAAACGCGTCTAAACGTCGACTTATAAACAGAATGCCTGGTTGACAGATTTGTACTGCGGACTGGACCAGAAGAAGAACTGTGGACAGGTGTTGTGCCGGAAAGTGATTGCCCGCCAGAAACTGATTCGGGTCCGCTGGCGCGAGCTCATGCAGCCTATTAAAGCTGTATTGCGGAATTTATTTATAATACGTGTACAGCTGTTTATAAACCTTTTTTTCAGTTTTTATATAAACCCACCTCAACAAAAAGTACTAAATCATTTTTAAATTGGATTTAATTTGTGAAATTTGGAAACACATCACAGATTAAAGTTCACTTGGCTCGTTTTTATGAACAAAAATAAAAGAAAAACAGTGTATTTTGTGACTTATACACAATTATTGCTACTTTATATCACGACTAAAAATGCATCATAACTTTGACTCAACAACACATAAGAAGACAAAAAATTTTTAAAGCCTGAATATGTGACCTAAAAACACACACCCCCAGGATGTCCATATAAGGAAGGAGTTGTCTATTATTCCCACGGCAATTTACAACTATGAAGCACATTTGTGCCGAGTCATTTCAAAGAGATTATTCTCCAACAGCCCAAACATGAGCTAAAATGCTTTCATATATATATATATATATATATATACAAATATATATATACCAGGATTTTAGGATTGTATCAGATTTTACATTTTATCTGTCTAATATCCAATACAGTAATTTTGACCTATATCAGACCGATACTGATACTGATACTGATAATGACCGATACTGATTCCTAACCCTATAGTGGGAAGGGTTCATTTTGGTTATAATTTAAAAACATTATAGCCCACAGTCAGTTAAACAGGTAAAGGTGACTGAGTGCGAGCTCCAGCAGATGTGTCTCGGATTCTTGCAGACAATCTTTCACCTGTCGTCAAGCCTGTGATTTTTGCCATGTTAGAATTCCACTTTTTCCAAAGACGTCGATGAATATATATATCTTCATAGATATATATATATATATATATATATATATATATATATATATATATGTTAACTAATATGAACCTCACAATTTCTAACCAGACACAGAAATCTATAGTCCCGCCCATGTATTTTACCCCTGATGTTTTGTGTGTGTGTGGAAACTCTTCACATTCTTTCCTTCCCACTTATCTTGAAATCACAATAGATGTGGAAAGTGTAAAAAAAACAAAAAACCAGCTGCACGTGATCTGGGAGTGTTGCTTAGTTTGTCCGTTTGGGTGTGAAATATTTGACATATTGGCTGGCACTTGCTCTGCCACTTTTACCCCCACAATTGCATCTCATCTGTGGCGCAACAATGATTCTCAATATAAGAATATTATAATATTATAATATGTTTTAAGAGTTGGTCGTCCCACAGCAAAGGAATGGACTTTCTGACATTATGTCATGAAGATCCTGAACCACATCCTGTGTTTGATTGTAATAAATGTCTCATTACATTACATTACATTACATTACATGTTATCCAAAGCGACTTACAATGGAATTGAGTACAATCAGCCTCAGTTATGTTGGATAGAAGCAGCTTTTCTTGATACTATGTGATGCTTAATATCCAAATATTTGTAAATTGTCCACTAAAATAAAAGAAGAAATATGAATACTTATATTTTTTTTTATTTGTGCTCCTCACTAACACTGGATGGTAGTTGGATAAAGACTCTATTATTGTCCCCCAAACTTGAATCAAAATCTCTTAACTTGTTGAAAGAAACACTGGCTAAAGACAGAAAAAGAGATGATTCAGAGAAAGTTTTGTGCATATTTTCAACCAGTAAAAAACACAAAAGACATAAAAACCTGACAGATCATGCCAAAGGTTACCACACAGAATGTTGTTTTAAACGCAGCATCATGTAAATGGATTTCCAGCCGCAGTGATTTCAGCTGACTTTGACCCGATCTTGACTCGGGACTATATGGGGAGCTGGGAGTCTGCTTATTTACAGACCTACACACTGAATCCTCACGTTCCCTCGCTGTCTCTCAGATGTATAGTCATCCTCTCCACGCACAATTTCCTCATGCTGAACTTGAAAAAAATAAAGAAATGACGCCCTTGAGGGTTTTGCTGTCACAAACAAAACAAAGTAATAATATTGAGCTGTTTACACACATGAATCCCAGCAGACTGCAGCTCTGCTATCTGAAAATGTTCACTTTTTTTTTTTACCAAACCCTCCTACACTGTCTGTCGTGACACAATAATGAAAATACATGGACCTGATGGGTCATGTTTCAGGCCCGGCGGAGCGAGCGTAGCTGATGAAAATGAAACCCTTGAAATCAAGGCATTAGCAACACTGCTCAGCACCAGGAAATAGGCCAAGGTGACTTGACTTCCCCCCTTCATCCTCAAGTGATTCATGAATTAAACTGGATGTAATGACATTTATCGGGTGTAATTTCCCACTCTTCCTACAACCATTCCTCCCCTGACCTCGGCCTGGCTTCAGCAGGTTGGGATGAGCACCAAGATAAACAGCGACTGGCTTATAGACTTGCTTTGGTGCATTCACCGCCCACGTCCGTGTCCCTATGAGCCGCGTTGGTGGAGACGTTCCCACAGATCTCCACTGACTGGCTGTTGAAACGGAGTAAGAGCAGAGCAGAGTGTTTATGCTTCACATTATCTGTTCCGACAGAACGCTAAAAAGCTATGAAAATAATGTAGTATCAGTTGAAGAAGTCCCTGATTTGACCCTCCAACTGTTTAAAGAATGAAAGAGTGAAATATTTAATGTCATTTTAACATAAAATAGACATGGATATCAGATGATTGTGTTATTGATCATGTGTTGACATACATCAGGAAATGTACAACAATGACCAAAAGGGCACGACCTTTTAACATCGTCTATTAATAATTTATAACAGCAATAACACTGATATTAAGGCATGTGGTTTTTGACTAAGATAATTTATAACTCTGACTTGTTTCAGATATTCTCCAACAGACACTTATTACAAATTATCTATATATGTATATAAACATCTCAATGGATCAGAGATGTACTGTGTATTTTTCTATTCCCACAAGTATATAGCGCCATCTGCTGGTTTAGCACAACTACAGTGCTGAGTGCAAAAGTCTTGTGTCACCCCATTGGCTGTGTTGTTGGCTTTGTTGATGCAAGATTATGGTTTTTATATCCGTTAAATGTTGTGAATTTAGGCATTTTGAGAAACAGGGAACAACAGGGAGAGATGATGAACACACCATGGCCGGTATGACACAGCAAATAGAAAGGACAAAACAATAGAACAATATTACATAAGTGAACCAAAACAGCCTGCAAAACAAAACAACAATGTGAAAAATAAAAAAATTAAAAAATGGGGGGACAGAGGAGAGGTGGAGGCGACAAAAGGGGGGTGTCACAGGGCAGAGACAGAGGAGAGAGAACACATAAGTCCATAAGAATGGCACAAGTTTAGGACAATAAAACCATTAAATAAGTAAGCAAGAATAAGAGGAAGAGAGAACACAAACCAACAAATTAAGGTCATTGCACAAAAACAATGAAACAATGAAACAAGCGATCTAAAATAGAGGGACAGAGGAGAGATGAGGGACAAAAAGCGACATGGCAGCAGGTGTATATGTGAGAAATGGAGAAAAACAATTAGCAGAGGATGATTAAGAAGGACCAATTAAGATTAAAATGAAGATGAAGGTCAGCCAAGGTGTCTTGCCTAACTAGTGCTAAGAAGACATACGTCTTATGAAGTTTTTTCTCAAGAGCTGCAGCACAAAAGTCTGTATCTCCTCCTTTTTTTTTTTTTTTAGGCACATGTAAGAGCAGCGGATCAGCTGACAACAGAGCTCTGTCCGGTTAAAAACAACCAATAAGCTCTTCAAATAATCCTAAAATAAGACAGGGAGCCAGTGTAAAGAGGCCAGAACATGAGGGATATGCTGTCAAAGTTATAGAGAATCACAGAAGTCCAGTAGTGAAGTGAATTATCCTCTCAAATAGCTTTCAAGGTAAGAGCCTAATAAAGCCACAGCAGGAAATCTAATGGTGGCTTAAGATTTTTACACACTACTCTACCTCATTTGTTTCTGAATATGACACGAGACACAACAAGCATTTTGAGTTTTGATTATTCAAAATATGAGCAAACTCAAATCAATACATAATTCACATTATTTAACATAACAAATGTAATTTTGTCCATGTGATTTGGGTCAAAGGTCATGTCCAGATGTCACTCAAATTGAGCCATAACGTCTAATTGTCTTTCAAATAAAAAGAGAGAATGATTCTCCAAATGCAGAACTGAAATGATGGATGATAAATGAAAAGCTCTGATCATCTAAGGTTTTCAGAACGTTGTAAGACTTGTCAAACACGCCGTGGAAAATTGCTAAAAGCCTTCATGGTTATTTTCACAAACTCGACGATGACACAGCAGAAGACTTTGTAACAACCGTAATCACAGAGTGACAAGTGCAACTACTCGCCGCGGGGAAATTGATGTGAAGCTTTAATGAAAACCGCTGAAGCGCGGGCGTCAGCAGTGTTGACACGCAGTGAATAAAAGGGGACACGATGGAACCACATCTTTATTCACTTTAATCTGTACAGAAAAAAGAACACCATCATCATCAGTCACCAGATCATGCAAAGCAGTATTGCATTACGATTAAAAACACAATACAAAACAAAGAATATACTCTACCATAAATATGGAACCTCGAAAAAAATAAATCAGTCAATATATTACAAAAAATAAACTCCTGAGATGACACGTTCATACATACAAATACAATGTGTTATAGTTTACTTGCAACATTAGTACTTAACGATGATGAAGCGGAGAGGCTGGTATACCGTTCATATATATTATATATATATATTTAAATTTTTTCGACACATATGAAACTGAAAGGTGGCAACGTAACAAAGAATGACCGGGTCAATTTATTCCAGGTTGCTCTGAATTCTGTAATCCTGCAATCCAAAACCCAACACTTTTAAAATACAGCATATATAAATCTAAAACCCGGCATCTAAGTGCAGTAAACAACAACCTGGAGAGTCGCCACTGAACGGAATCTTACGTGGGAATGTACAGTAAGTGTTAAGGAACCAAACGGATACACAGGTCCTGTATTGTATGTATGATCATATCTATTATTTATAGCACGTCGACAGTGTCCGACAGTCGTGACAGACGACTCGTCTCGAGTGTCTTTTTCATGAGAATAACCAACAAAGTACAATACTGTTGATAAATCTACACACAGAGGTGAAACAGGAAAATCACCAGTTACAGCAACAGACGCTGAGCTACTGATTGGAACGCATTCATTTACCTGCGAGGGTTGATTTATTCAGTCAGTCTAAAACAGAGGTGTCAAACTGGCGGCCCACGGGCCACATGCAGCACCCCCCCCCCCCCCCAAATCGATTACAACTTAATCTCATGTTATAAAGAAAACGTGGCCCCTGATCTCCTCTTACTTGTATTTTTATAATACTAACATGTAATGTATTACATTCAACATTAAATTACATATACATGTATATATATATATATATATATACATACATACATAATAAGACTGATTATAGTTGTCAGCATTATTATTTACTTAATTTTTTAGATTTATTTTGCTGTCATCGATATGCTTTTATTGTGAAGTATACATCGTTCCATGTCAAAACTAGCACTTTTACTTTGGAATTCTGTGAAATATCTCCATGAATATCTTAACCGAGGACATATTACGTTATAATTTTTAAGATCCTATTGCCAAATCTGCTCGATTTTCCTAGCCCCGCCCCCTCTTGACCAGACTAGAAGCTCATTGACCCCCAGGTCATTTCAGTTTGACACCCCCTGGTCTAAAATGTTACGAGACATCCCCAGAGTCCCGAACGCTCCAGAATCTACGAGAGCACAAATTGATCTTACCTCAGTGAGCTGACCAATTTTCAAAACTGTTGTTGTAAATGAATGAATTTCAAGCTGTAATGGACTCAGGTCTGCACAACTAACAAGCGAAGCTGTGAATAGCTCACAATAAGGCTACAACATCTAGAGAGAGAGAGAGAGAGGGGGGGGGGGGGGGAGAGAGAGAGATAGAGAGAGGCAACGGAGGGTAAAACTCAAACACTGATAGAGCTCCCTTCTGCTCCAAAAGTCACACCGAACCACTTGGAGGAGCCATGCATAACAACTGAGCACAGATGTACACACACACACACACACACACACACACATTATTTCCAACTCCCACAGACGACAATTAACTTTGGAGACAAAATAAAGGGGAGGAGGGGGGGGGCAGCAGTGACGAGCAGTAACCAAGGACCAGAGGCACAATGGCTGGATTTACACGAGAAGTCAAACGTTTTCACCTGATGGGAAAACCCATCAAATAATGTGATTATATTATATTATTTTATTTTTAAATGTGGATAAATCCAGCCACTGAGTGAAAGAGTTATGCCACTGACAGATGTGAAAAGTGCAACTCGATTTTTCAACATTGGCTTATGTGTTGATATTCATTTACTGTATAATATATATATCTATATATATATATATATATATGTTGTATGTACATTCCATTTGTAGTCATGAATAATATACTGTTAGTGTGTTTTTTTATAGGGTTTGCTCTGGGAAAAATAAAGATTTTTATTTCTTTTATACTCCAGTCAATCTGTTTCTATTCTATTTCAATGACGTAACTCCTTCGGTCCATTTGCTCTGGCACAGGATCAATTGCTGAACATCCCACCCGGCCGGCCTCACTGTTACTCACACAGAGGAGCCGAAGGTGGAGGAGCAGAGGGACTCGGACGGAGGGGGGAATACAGTACAGTTAACACACACATTTTTAATCTCAGACCGGTTCACATTTAATGTCAATCGAGTCGCTGGCCGAAGACGATACAGGGGCCAGGATTAATCAAAGAGGGCCTGACTATGGCTTCGGGCTGTATCTAGTCAGAGAAAAGGCTGGCGAAGGACTTTCGGAGATTGCGAATGGTCTCTGCCTTTGCCTCGTCTTGGCCGTCGCCTGCAGAGCTCGAGACCCCGCGGAAGAAAGAGGAGTCGCTGAAAGCGTTGAAGGCATTGGTCAGGGACTGGGACTTACTGGGAAGAGGGAGGAGATGAAAAAAAGGGAGGAGGAAGTACAATGGAGGGGAAGGAGTGAGGAGATAAAGGAGGTATAGGGGTAGGGGGAAAAGAGCGGTATATGAATATTAATAAAGTGACCGAGGAGCTTGGTGAGGAGCAAAGACACACAGGGAAATGTGTAAGAGGTCACACACGCAATATTTATGCAACAGTCCTTGAGAAACTTCATTTCAATTAGTTACCAACTTCACTATCAGAACAACTGTAATGTATCATGTTCTGGTTCTGCATCGTAAACATTTAATTATGGCCCACTGAACTGCACGCCTTTGCATTATCAACAGTGTGTTGATAAAATGGCTCTTACTTCAGCAGAGGATGGGTCTTTTGCCCTGAAGCTGGCTGTTCTTCCACAGCAGCGGGGGCCTCAGCAGGGGCCTCAGCAGGGACCTCAGCGGGGGCGGCAGCTGCTTCAGCTGCGTCAGACTCGGGGTTCTTGGCCTGGAGCTGAGCCTTAGCTGGAGACTGGCCGTGAGGTGGGGACTGGCTGGCTCTGACTGGGGACTGAACTTGTGCTGAGGAAGAGGCTGAGGCAGCGTCTGAGGCCTGAGTGGCTGCTTGGGGATCTGGCTGGGGTTTGGGGGAAGCTTTGGGAGGAGGCGGGGTTTGTGGCTTTGGCTGGATGTGAGGCTTTGAATTCCTGCGCACAGGTGGGATGGGCTTTGCAGGTGGTGTGGGTTTGGGGGGCAGCTCTTTGGGTTTGCCAGGAGCTGGTGACGGGGAGCCTTGAGGCTGGGGCTTGGGCTGCTCTATTGTAGGAGATTGGGTGGAGGAAGCGACTGGGGCTGGAGCGGAGGCTGCGGCTGCTGCTGATTTGGTTGAGGGAGAGCCTGGAGCTGCCACAGCCGCTGCTACTTTAGCTGGGGATGATGGTGAAGTTTTGGCTGGAGATGGGGTAGAGGAAGAATCTGGAGCGGACTTTGCCAGAGATGGGGCTCTTGTCATGGGGGGAGGCCTCGGCACAGGAGGTCTTGTGACTGACTGAGACTTTTGGACCGGGCCTGGCTTCTGAGTCTGAGCTGGTTTCTGAGCTGGACCTGGACCAGGTTTCTGGGCCTGATCGGGCTTTGGTACAGGTTCAGACACTTTCTTAACCGCCTCTGATGACGGGTCCACGCTCTTTGATTTCACTGGAGCAGCGGAGAGACGGAGATACACGAGGTTAGAACATCATCACAACGCCGTGCAAACACACTGAGGCAAGAAAAAAAAATAACAAAGCAAAAATACAAAAGAGGAATAAAACAAATATTGTTATTGTGTTAAATAAATTCAGCAGCACCTGTTGTTTTAGTGAAGCAGTTAGAAAACCAGACATATCACCAAAGACCAAAGCAGAACATGATAATGAGCTTAGGCTAAACATGCCCACTGAAATAATGACCTCTCACATTCATAAAACCCGACCAACTCATCTGTCATGAACAAGACTGAAGCAAAGCAGGCTCTGAATGTTTGTGGTGCAGTGTGGCCAGCAGGGGGCAGCAGATAAACAGTGAGTTACTCCTCAATAAAGCCCAAGTGTTAGTTGCTTGTGTGCACGCTGACTTATGTGACCATTAAGAGGGAGTGTGGAGGAGGTGTCGAGAGGAAAAGAGGAGGAGATGACAATCAACGGTAAACAACAACATGAGAGATGATACAACTGAAAGACACTGTCATTGCTATTATACTATTACACTAAAAACACAGGCAGGCAAATCAACTCATCATGCAGCACAAAACAAACAAGTGATTATACATGCCGAGTAGAAAATGACTAGCAGGGATGAGTTTCCAAAGGATAATAATTCCCTTTCCTGGCTGCAGGTTGCACATTAGAGTTGATTGTGTAAATGATGTTTTAAAGCCTCTTCTTAAAAGGCTTAATAATAAAGACTGTGTAGAAAGTGTAGATTCATTGTAGATATTTGTAAATCACAATGACAATAGATGATCTCATCATGAAAATTCATCCCATACATTCTTAGAGAGTCATTAACTTCAGGCAGCTAAATGGCCACAAGTCTTACGTTATTTTTTCAACGTTTGTCGGAACTCACGATGCATAGAAATCAAAGAAAATACCATTTGTACAAACATAATTTGTAAAGGGTGACACAGTAAATATTTGCTTGGACAGAAATCCTTGTTTTAATCTGATTGGAGTCGAGGTTTTGCTTCATTATTTGACAAATACTCAGACAACTGTTTCACCTGAGGAGGCACTTAAGAAGCCAATCGACTGGATCAAATCTTTGTAATAAATCTCTACTGACTACATTAGCTGTTCTGGATCCAAGCAAATAAGCAATCTTGTGAGACAGAAAAAGATTTTCACTTAAAAGAACTTTCAGGTCGTCAGTTGAAAGGGATTTTTTTTTATAAAGAAATTATGTATTTGATACCGTACTTTGTTTTGTCTCAGGAGTTGTGACACAGAATTATAAACAGTTGACTTGAAACCAAAGGCGACGCCAAGCCAAGTCATTCACAGAGCATTCAGATCTTGCAAATGAGGCTTTGTTTCATGACAGAAGGAAGTAAAAAAAACTTTCACCAATTTTCATCACAACGATACATAGAATTTCTTTTTTTTAAAAGACAGCCAAGCATTGCCCACAGAAACCCAGCTTAACTGGCCACAACTCAAATTACCACAATAGCAACAATAATAGGAGAAAGTTTAAGATGGAATAAACGTAAGACCATCCATTTATGCATAAGCTCATTTTTAAATTATTATCTATGAAAGGCCGGATTTCCGGATTTCCTTTCAAAGATAATACTTCTGATTTTCGGCATCTTCACATAGTAGGCACATGTTCATCGCGATACATAAAAAGCTGGCATTTCTGGGACAACCTGCAAAAACACCAAAAACACCACAGGTTTTTCTACACACACATGCAAAATTAAAAAAAAACATGATTACTAAACATGCAAACACACACACACACACACACACACTAAAAACTCCACTAATAATTACTTTGTTCACCGTGTTAAATACTGTTTAACAAGCGCTTTTAGTCGTTTTTTTCACATGTAGTTTTCACAACAATCAGCTCTGGGGGCACACATCACCGTGGTAACACAGAATTAAGCTATGGCTCTAGTTAAAGTCAGCACGCTGCTTAAGCTGCTCTGTCGTGTATATTTGATTCAGTCAAATGTTGATGAGAAACAAGGTCACTTAAAAATACTTAAAAAAGTACAGCAGACACCTTTTTCTATCGCTGTCCGCAGACTAATGCAGCGCTAATCCTCGTGTAATATCGTGTCTGATATCACAGCGACACTCTGCATTCTTTCCAAACAACAAAGTTAAGGATTGCAGATAAAGTGCTTTACCTTCCTCTTAATGGACTAGACTTATTTATTTTCTTGCCAGAAGTCAGATGGGGGGGTGAAATGAAACTGTTCAATACTAAAATCAACAGTCTACCTCTGTCCAAAAGTGATAAAAAATGTGCTCACCTTTTGTAGGTGGCTATGTTTACATGTGCGCATTTACTTCAATGTAATTATTTAAAGCATCCTGATTAGAAATTACAACTCCTCTGTTTGCGTGGAGGTTAAAATGAAGTAATGTGATTATAACGTGCAAATAAATGCATCAAGCAAGCAGTGTTCCTCGTCTTTTGACCATCAGGATGTTTTACACTACACTTAAAGTCATGATCTGAACAGCTGTATGAACACTGATCGGAATGACACTGGTGTGTTTACACGACGCACATGACAAGCGGTTTTAATATTTAATTGGTAGACAGGATATTCACTACTGCAACGTCATTCTTCCTAGTGAAAACTACAGTTACATATATCTGCAATTCTTTCATTTTTACTCATCAAAACGACGAGTAGAACCTGAAGTGCATGTAAATGATCTGTAATTATCGCTTTGACTAGTCGAAATGACGTCACATTTTATCTGTAATGGTAATTCCAGAGAGTCTGGATTAACTAATAACTGGGTGATTGAGTGTTAAAAAGGCTTTAGCTGTTAGCTTCTTTCCTCTCATCTAACTCCTGACAAGAAAATGATTACATTCAAAAATGTCCGCATGCGTCGCTAACTAATTTCCTTCAGATGACTGTTTAAGCGTCCGTTTCATCATAGCTATGGTGGCAGTAACCGGACGCTATAACTTCACTCCTCTCATCCTCTAATCCTCTCATCTGCGCTCTTGAAAAGAAAATGAGGAAGAGCATTTCCCTAAATATCAAAAATGTGTTCCTTCAGACGACAGCTTAAGGATCAAGTTTATAATAGCAATGACGGCAGTCTGGGATATAAAGTAGGGTTGCCAACCGTTCTGTAAGAAAATAAGGATTGTTCTTTATTATTGATAATCGAGTTAGAGCAAAACCATGACAGAAAAATAACCGATTAGTGCGACTTAATGAAGATTGCGCGATGTGTATGAGGGGGAAAATAACATCCTGCTTCTGTCTGTCATTCATTATTATCCAATAGAAAGTGGGCAGCACTTTTAAGTGGTCGTCCAACTCACTGTGAGTCCTGTGTATCGTAGCAACGGAGACACGGCGCGATGTAAAGGTAAAATGGTGGCAAAAAAAAAGCAGATTGCAAATGATTATATCGATTTTTAAACTCTTTTGCTTGATTACAAAGTTACATAGACAGAAATACTATTGCTAAACAGTGAAATTGTCAAAGTGAAATTGTGTAAAGTGCAACATATTCCTTATTTTCTTATCAAGAAGTTGGCAACCCTTATATAAAACTATGTTTACTAACAACATAGGACCTCAAACTACCATATTATGCTCACTAACTTTAAAATAAAATATCCCAGTGAATGTTTTCATTAATGGCAGTTTGATGCAAAAGGCATTTACTGTTTCAAATTCCAGGGTTTACGTTCAGACTTTTGAGAGTGAACTGGCCCACGGCTGATTCAGTGTTTCCTAGACATGCTTTGTGGCTGCAACAGCAGCACTTGTGTTACAATGGAGAGCAGGGTTCAGACAACCTTGAGACGGAGGGCGCTGGCCTGAGGTCCTGTTTGGATCTGCCACTCCTTCTTTGAGGGCAGCACTCTGGGAGAGAGAGACGATGGAAACACAGGGAGAAAGAAAAACAGAGAGAAAGAGAGAGAGAGAGACGGGGTAGAAAGGAAATCATGAGTAAACTCGATTTGTGCGAGAAGCAGCAGTGAAAGGTTACAACAAAATCTTTTCTCCCTTGGCATCAATAGCTTCAATTTTTAATAAGCAACACAGCTTGGAGAAATAGCGCATATTGTGTTCCCATGGTGAATTGAAGCGTGTGATTCATGAGCTATTATTACCATTAATTTGTGTTGTGACCCCAGTATAAACACACAAAAAAGCGTTTGTGTTTGGCAACGCGCTCAAGCGTGCTTTCAGCGTTTACCTGCTGAGGCTGCACAGTGGTCGGTTTCCCACTCTGAGGAGAGCGAGCGGGCGAGCGGGAAGCCGAGGACGACCGGGCGACCAGTGCCTGGTTCATTTTAGTGAGCACCACCTCAGAGATGAGCTGGCGGTCCTCGGCCTGGTGATCGCCGATTAACTGCATAGATGAACCCACAACCTGGACAAAGAGGGCACAAGCAGTAGATGAGGATATTTGGATGTTTTGATTGATATGTTTGTCATAGTGTGTCATAGCAGACGTATATTAAAGGATGGAAATGGTTTTCCGTACAGAAGAGGGGTTTAGTTCAGTGTTGTCAAACTATAAATGGTAAGATAATGATATACTTAGACAGATTGTCATTTCTAATGCTGTAATACCGTGTAAGAACCAATCATCATGTAAGTGCTTTGATATTTTGCTGCATCTCACAGGGCTAATGTAATAGAACGACACATTCACTTACACGCACACTGACAGAAATCCCTTTTTTAATTTCACTATCAAAATGCCTTATCATTGTAGCAGCCAGGCGGAATAAGAAGTGAGCAATCAACACAGTCAAGGTTTTATTTTGTTTGGTTATAAAATCTAGACTCTAAATCCATTTGCGATGCTGTCATTATTAGAGGTCAAAAATATTATAAGGTGAGATAGAGTATGATAATTAAAGTTTGATTTAATCAGGTGTGCAGTGTCACCAGGGTTTTTCCATTTTTTTTGTTTGCCTGAGCCTCCACAGCGTCCTGCCTATTTTAACCTGCTTATTCACTGCCAAAAGAAATGCCACTAGTTACTGTCGCTGCAACCAAGTTATGACCCTAGATAATGATGCTACATGTCCACTCCATAACCTGTCTCCTCAGATTCAGCTCTGTGTCATAGCGTCTGCATTTAAATCCTGCTGTGTCATTGTTTGTAGTTATAATATATTGATGCAGTCTTCTACTGGCTTACTCACCCCTACCTCCCCCCCTTACATCCACTTTCATCATGAATTCAAGACTCGAGGCTATAAACATGAATCCAGTGTGCTCAAAATGAGTAGACACAGACAAATACTCATATACAACAAATATGATGACGCCCATTAAGAAGAGCCACACTCGTACTCTCTGTTCAAGTTAAGTTAAATCGGTTTATTCCCAGATAAAGAAAAGTAGCCGTGCAAATGATGCTACACAAGATACATTTAAGAAAGTGCTCTAATGAACTCCTTCGAGTTGATGTCAGCAGTAAATGCAGACATTATCAGACAGCGTGGCATATGCACAGTGTTTGGTCATTTTCTTTTACACAGTGTGAGTTGTTCTCACCTCAGTAATGTAGTCATTACCGTCCTTGCCGCAGATGGCTTTAATGGCACAGATGTCCAGCCCTCCAAAGATCTCTGAACAGGTATCGACCCACAGCTTATACCTGTCACAGGGAAAGGGAAACATGATGATAGAGTACTGCACTGGGCCCCGAATAGCATTCCTAAACTGTTCACTGGAAAAAGCTGAAGAATAAGTGGACTTTTCTACACAACAAACAGTATTTGACACTTAAACCTGTAGGAGCTGTTTGCTTATTTTTCGCATGTACAGTATGTGTTGCAGCTGTTCTGTGGACATGTTCTAGCAGAGAAAGCAGAGGTGTAGCGTGTATCATTAAAAGAAGCTGTGATACATAATTGGTAGCTCAGTAATTGATGCTAATGTCCATGATTACAGCTCCTGTGACAGGTCGGAAAATGAATGAATGGAAAACAAATTATATTTTAGATTTCAACCCTGTAGTCACTGAAATGAATTCCCCTTCCTTTCTATGTTTACAAATTGTTTAATGTGTCATCAGCCCACAAAAAAAAAAAACCTCTGTGTTTTTACTAATTTGAGTGAACAAATCTGCAACTGTGACATCACAAAATAATACGTGACACCAGGGCAGCCGGAGCGTCACTAACGAGGAATCATCGCTCACTTGTCAGTCATGGCTACTTGCTCCAACATGGCAGATCCTGTGTTGCTCTTCCAATTACCGGAGATTGATGTTCGCCTAGGAAACAAGAGGAAATTGCACATTGAATTATTGGAGACAACTTTCAAATGAGGCCACACGGTTGGCGTAGTGCTTAGCATTGTAGCCTATGCAGAAAAAAGAACAAGGTTCACAACTCAGTTGGAATAAGGGCCTTTCATGTTCTCCTCGTGTGTGCGTGGGGTTTTCTCTGGGTTCTCCAGTTTCCTCCCACAGTCTAAATTGGAGACTAAATTGACTGTAGATGTGAATGTGAGAGGGAATAATTGTTTGTCTCTGTGTGGCTCTGCGATGGACTGGTGATCTACGCCGCCTTTTGCCCCGATGTCAGCTAGGATTGGAGAATAAAGCAGTAGACGATGAATGAATGAATTAGCTTTCAAATTATCTGCAGAGACAGAACTGGACAATGTTTCAGCTCAACTCCAACATGAACGAAATTTAGGTCAAAAGCCAGTGACCGACATTAGGAAGCAAACATAGGCTGATTAGCTGGCCGGTCACCACATTGTCTTTTTTTAAAAGGCGAGAGCTACAGGTTAACACAAAACAAATGCACATTTACACACAATAAAAAGCATAAATATCAAAAGAGATCTTCAACTGCAGGTTGTCTGCACATTACTGTTCCTATGCCTACTTATACTTTTATATGTGCATACAGTTGAGTACAGAAATGAACATGATGCAATAAATGACAAAAATAATGTTCCCTGAACCGAGCTAACAACCACGAACACACTTACATGTATGCTTTGTAGTCAATGCCGATCTTCTGGACCCTGATGTCGTACTTGGCGTCTATAAATGGCTCTGTGGTGCAGTAGGTCTTGGTGATGGCGACCACACTTGCAATGTCCTGGAAATCATTTATATTGTCCACTTTGACCTGTAGAGGAATAGTAAAGAACAAAACACTAGTTACTGAATGTTAAAGTAGGCGGCGCAACTGTTCCGGGTCAAACTTTTCATGCATTCACACGATCAGCGTAGCATGTATAGTGTATAAAGTCATTAAATTACCTTTCCCATTCCAGAGTGGGCATGTCCAATCTTCACCACCACTGGGAAGCTCGGTGTTGTGATCTGAAACGAAACAGAATAATTCAATCATAAGTAATGACGACAACTATAAACACAAAATCAAACTTCACCCATGTTTACCTGCATTTCTACACAGAAAGAATGTGTAGATTGTTTTATTCGCCATTATTTATGAAGTGTGGTCTTGAACCAGTGCTACATTAGCATGTAAAGGAATTTAGAATCCAAGATTTTAATGTTTAGTTCATTTAAATTTGCACATATGGATCTTCTACAGGACGGAGAGAACGCAAAATATGTAATGTCCCTAAAAAACAGCTGTCAGGCAAGTGTGCTGGAGATAAACAAACAGATGTGAACAGATAGAAATGTACCTTCAATTTACAGATAACACAAAATAATGTAGACGCTGGAAAATTACAGAACATTTTTGAGATGTGTAAAAGAATCTCGTAAAGAGCACTGTGGCCTTTCATGTGGTGGTTTGGAACCAACACTAGAAATCCTTGTTAAATTGTTAAAATACAGAACTGATAAAGTGAATTTGAAATGCCTGTCTTTCTTTTAAATCGATGTTTGTATTAATAATCCTGTTTTGTTCTTATTTAGGTGGCACCAAAGACTATTTTCCGCATTGTGGACAATAAAGTCTAACCTATTTGTATAGCACTATTCATACACAGGGCAACTCAGCGTGCTTTACAAAGGCATAGAAATACATTTGGAAAATCACAGAATAAAAGCAAGACATTACAAGACAAGAATGAATTGATAAGTAAGATGATTATTTAAGAATTTAAATAATAATGTTTTCAGGCCTGATTTAAATGAGCCGACAGTCTGAGCAGACCTCAGCTAACCTAATCTAACCTAACCTAACCTAACCTTCAAAACCAGCCTCTAGACGGAGAGAGAGAGAGAGAGAACATCATAAAAGGGCAGCAGAGGAGGCAAAGGATGTGTAGTTTTCTTTCCTGTGTTCAAGGAGGCTGTCCCTAAATTGTTGAGTACATAACAGGCTCCCTGTGTGCGACCCTCTCAGCATTCAAGACCAGAGTGAGAGGCGATCCAACTATTGTAAGTTTCTCTGTGTGTTGTCAGAGAGAGAGAGACAGAGAGAGAGAGAGAGAGAGAGAGAGAGAGAGAGAGAGAGAGAGAGAGAGAGAGGGGAGGGAATGGCAGCAGCCTAATCTTCATGTTATTTCCTCCAGCTTGAATTCAGACGAGTATTTTCATGTCATTAAAAAAAACCATTTCTATCCACAGCTGCCGTTCAGTTCAACAGAGGTCATCTTACTACTTCAACTCTAGCGTCGCATCTGCAACTCCCCCCCCACCCTCTTAACGGGAACTTAACGGGACCAGAAGAGGCTGCTGAGAATTCATCGAGCAGTGAAGCTGGTCAGAGGCAGCCAGACTTGTTATGGCCATGTCCCGGGAGCGGAGTGCGTGTCTGGGGCTCTGGGTGCTTCTTCTGCTTGGTGCAGGATTAGAGGAAGCAGTAGAGGGATGTAGCTGCCACCCAGCACACCCACAGCAGTTATTCTGCAGCGCCGAAATAGGTAAGTTATTAACAGGATGTAATAATGTCTTGGGGCTGACTCGGGTAAAAGTTAAAAATATAATAATTCAGGTTATTCAGGCTGTGAATGCAGTTGCCAGAAAGTGTGTGGTAAAAATATTACAAAGTAAACCTATGGATTGAGACAGTTTTTTTCTGGTATCTGATTAATTATTGTGGTTTTCTTTCAAATGATATGAATAGAAAGTATCAGTAGAGTGCAAAATAAAAAATCAAAGATATTAAAACAGTAAAAGGACTGGATCATTGATGAATATCTGTTTTTTTTATTAATAATACAGTTAAAAAGACCAAAAACACACGTAACCTTGGTGCTCACTTCTTTATCTTACACTTTAGTTTTCTTATTTATAAAATAGGCAATGTCTTGCATATAAAAACAAACTAAAAAACAAAGTGGCCTGCTTTCTATCTGTCTGTGTGTCCGGCTGTCTGCCTGTCTCTCTGTCCCCCCTCCCGTCCCCCCCATCATCCACTTCTTTCTTGTCTAAGCACAGGCCAAAACCAACACTCTGCTCTGACTTTGAGCACTTGGCTCCAGACTGTGGAAAGCTGGTGTATGTGGTCCTGTCAAAGGTTACACTCCAGCAGGGGGAGAGTGCAAGAGAGGGACGGCGTAAAAAGAAGAAATTGCTTTGATTTAAATCTCATTTTCGAATTGGTCTTCGTCTCACTTCAGATTTTTTCGAAAGCATCCGCTCCTTCAACATGCTTTGTGGCATGTGGCTTAAAAGAAAAAAGAAAAAAATGGAAGCTGAGACCTGTTTTTCAAAACCTCCATTACCCCAGTTAGATCTGGGTTATGGGAACACAACGGCCTATTTAGGGCAATGTTTTTTAGGACAGTATCACATGCTCAGTCTCATGAATGAGATGCAAGTTTGATTATTCTATTTTCTTCAATGAGATTTTCGGAGAGCGAGAATGAGTTTCATTGCAAAGAAATTAGATGTACTGGTCTCTACTGAACAACTATTATGACACCATAATTTATACAGCAACGAGACACAGCAGATCAGTCAATCTCTGGATTAGAGCTTGGATTAGAACAAGTGACAGTGAGGTTGTAATAATGACAACAGACACCATATATGAGGCCTTTAACCTCCAGAAATGCAGAAGTAAAAGACCTATAAGTGTAATTTATATAGAGTAAAAAATAATGTAATAAATTAATTTGCATTTATTTAGCATTTTTAAGTAGTTTACAACCTAATTAACCCTGCTTTTTCCATTACTATGCTAAAACGTATATACAGAGGCTATAAGAATGTCCATTTTTCAGCACAATCTATAGGCAACCAGATGTTTTTCACCAACTATGTAAACACACCTACACAAAATTAGCCAAAATTGTTTTAAAATTGGATTGAATTTGGAAAATTTGGAAATATGTCCCAGTCCCAAAGTTCGCTTTATGAACAAAAACAAACAAAACACAATCAACACTACTCCCAAAAATATGCAATATAAAATGAATCATAACTTTGACTCAACAACACATAAGAAGACAAAAAAATGCATTTTGCAAAGCCTGAAGGTGTGACCTATAAACACACACACGCCCCCTAGGATGTCCATATAAGGAGTTGTGTATTATTCCTACAGCAATTTACCAAGGGTGCGTGTGCGGCACAGATCCATGCCACGTGAGCACGAATGGTTAATAACTTCCAAAGACGGGATAAAATTAAAAATCTGAGACCACAGTCACTGCTTGAGCTCACTTTATGTTACTTTCATTAATATTTGTCCTCATACTCAAATACTTTCCTTTTGTAACACAGTAAAGCAGACATCTCATGACCGTCATATCCGCTGTTGCACGTCCAAACAAGTGTATGTCAAAACTAAATAAGTGATCTTAAATTGTCCAATGTCATACTATACTAAAGTTAACATAACAGCTAGTTCTACTCTAATTTAAATGAGGTACAACAAGTTATGCTTTTGACTGATTTCGACAACAAAATCAGTTGTGCTTGGTTAGAAGAGACAAGCTGTATTTTGTTTACCTCTGTGCAAAACCAATAACCCAAAAGCTGCTGACAGTTTCATGTAGTAAAACACTCGTATATAATGTCAATATAAACTCCTGTAAAAATCATCAGAAGTTCGGTCGGTTAATTGTTGCTGGTAAGACGCAACATTTCAAATGTATTTTTTCAATGAACGAATCTCAGAAAACTTCTCATTTGGTGGTTTCACTGTCCCGGTTGTCTTATTGACTGGTGGTGGCCTCTCGTTGACCTGACAGTGTTGTCAGAGTTGTTGAGTCGCTTGAATAAAGCTGTACATCTGAGTAATATCCCATCTGGACAAACCTTGGACGATTCCCTCACCGTGGGCGCGTATTTCAGATTGTGTGTGAGTGCGTGCATGTGTGCTGGACAGAGGCCAGGCCATGCCAACACAGTCTAATCCATCTCTCTCTTTCTTTCCCTCGGTCTTCCTACTTCATTTCCATGTCTATAGGCTTGGTCTAATGGGCTGCATACTAACAATATCAGTGTGAAAGCCCGCTGACAGTCCAGCTTTGTGAGCATGACAAGGGTGCCGATTCATCTGGGAGGGGGGAAGTTACTTACTACATCAGTTCTCATGGTACAAGTTTGCAATATTTCTTTGGTTATGTAGCTGCGAGGCACATGTACGGTCACTTTGGCTGTGCGGACATGCCTGTCTTGATTCCCGTTTGTTGCACAGATGCAGCACTGGAAGTGAGTAGGTAAATGAACCTGATCAGTTCAAAAAGATGTCTACTATGTTGGGGGTAAACATTTGTGAGAATCTGACTCAGTTGTAACATGTAACCAAAATGTCATCCAAAGTGCACAACCTATACTCAGTTATCATTCAGAGCTTTTCCAGGTTCAAAGTTTGCATTAATAAATGATTAAATAATGAAAAAGACAATTTCATACTTGGCTAGTTGGCTACAGCAACCTCTGTTATGTTGCTCTCTTACAGGTTGCAGTGATACTATTTAATAAACCAACACTGAGTACTGTTTAACCATCGGCACATCACTTGTTATTAACAGGTTACCCGATTGGCTCAGATAATTTAACGTAATCTATTTAGAGACGTACGTGTCATCTCGTCACATGACATGCACACCAAAATACTGACATGTAAGCAAAGGGAGCAATAATATGATTGGAAAAATCGTGAAGCCAGTTCATGTGAGTTTGGTTTAGCACCAAAAAAGTGAAAGCAGGAGGCTCTGACTATGTATTAGCAGAATTACTACTGGTGTTGAAACTAAATGAGCTTATTGTTTATTGATGATAAGGGCTAATACTTCTACAGCCTAATATTACTTTTTTTAAATTAGTTTTTGAAGTGTAACACAGTCTGCAGAGTACTTTCAAACTGCAGCTGTGAAATTTTTTTTACATTTCCATGTGAAAAAACACAAAATGGCACCTAAAAAAATAGTAATAACAAGTAAAAATTGTACTCATTAAGCAAAGCCCTGTACAAATTCAACCATGCCTTTTTCTTATCCTACGAATGAATCAAAGAAAGCATTAATCCTTTTGCATGAAATTTCCACGTCACACCTACATGTGTGTTGTTTATAGGCAGCTGTGTCCTTCAGAGGTCAGACATAATAGCAAAATAAAGTATTATAGAACTACTCACTAACTACATTACAGTGTATACTGTATTTATGCTGTTGTAAGTAAACCATGCCTTATTCATCCACATTCACTTTCTTTTATTTGTAGCACTGCCTTTCCCTCGTATGGTGTGTTCAACAAACAAACTGGAGGAAAAAAAAGAAGAAAAAAAAGTCTCTTCTTTTTCCTCCTGAACCAATTTCACAGACCACGCTGAGCTCCTCCTCCTCTTACCAGCACACAAAACCGTGGTGTAGTTATGTGATGAGTGGGGAGCAAAAACAAGGGGGTGGTTTTCTTAGCTGTATGAGAGGGTGAGTGGGTTAGAAGAGGAGGGGGTGCCAGGTCACACGTTCTCTCCCTCTCATTAATCCTGTAGCTTTACTCTTTTTCTTTCATGGCAACAAGGTCACGAGCAAAATATCTGTCTCTCTACTGTTTCTCTGTCCGTGTTTCTTCGTCTTGCAAGAAAGGAAATGACAAGACAGGATGTAGAGATTATAATAATATTCCTTATGTGGGTTATAATGTGGTAATATTTTGTCATTTCCGTAGTTACCCTGACTTCATAAGTACAGTATGTTGTGTAATACTTTGCTTTTCCGAGTATTAATGCAGCTGTGTGACTGAGGCTGAAAGGCAGCGATACCAGTGATCTTATTATGTCTGATTTATTCAGCTGCAGCGGAGTATATAGAATAAAAACAGATCCGTTTCGGTGACAACGATGATAATAATAATAATGTTTGATTTAGCTCTGTGTTGACATATTATTCTGTGGCCTGGATAAATAAAAATACTATAAAGTCAGTAATATTTTGATGATAATGAATCTCTTAAGGAGACTTGCCATCCTGTTGAGAACCACAGACCAATTACCCGGCAGTTTTACCCTTGTACTTGATTTACAGTGTGGGATAAAATTTTGTGATGATCACTTTGGCTCGGCTTTAGTAAGCGGGAATGTCACGTGTGTGTTTGTGTGTGTGTGTACTTGTATTTGTTACCTCAGTAGGAGATTCTCTGCAATGAACACTGGCCTTGTCTGTATAAGTTGACCAGAGGAGATCAATTTTGAGGCTCTGGTTAAAGTCACGGCGAAGATGTGACGTGTGGTTAGGGTTATGGTCAGGGTTAGGCACTAACCGGTTGTGGTTAAGGGTTAGGGATAATGGGTTGTTTTTGTTTCGCCTGGAATGGAATTCAATGCAGTGTCCTGCATGTATGTGTGTGTGTTTGTTCAGTTAATGGGAGTGTGCTAGCAGTGAGCTACTTGTCATTCCATGTGGGTTTTGATTTCACCGAGAGGAGAGGGGGACACATCCTGTATCACTAGTGAGAGGAGCTGCTAATCTATTGGTCATCTATCTATCTATCTATGTATCTATGTATGTATGTATGTATGTATGTATGTATGTATGTATGTATCTATCTATCTATGTATCTATGTATGTATGTATCTATATATCTATGTATCTATGTATGTATTTATCTATATATCTATGTATCTATGTATCTATCTATCGATCTATCTACCTTTGTTAGGAACTAGGGAGAAGATAAAACCTGCCAGTAACCATAAATCAGAATGTTCTCTATTGTCTCTGGGGTGTAATTCACCTTCCTATCTTGTCTCGCCGCTTGCTTTACACTTGTTATATCAATCAATTTTGATGCTACCTTCTTCTATGTTGTTTTTTTTGGCAGTGATCAGGGCAAAAATCTCTGGAGAGAAGATTGTGTCACCTAGCAACAGCTCCTCACCTTACATGAAGATGATCCAGTATGAAATCAAAATGATCAAGGTGGGATCCCAGGACAGCAGTAGACGCCGGTGCAGTCATACATCACTCTTTTCTGTTTAGGCTGTGTTGTGTGTGTGTGTGTGTATAGCAGTAAATATGCAGGGTTTTGCCTGAATGACATGACTCGACAAGTAATGGATTCAACTTCGTAAATATCCAAAATCATGTTGGATGGATGAGAGCAAACACAGACAAAAACCTCGACCTGAACTTAAACCATTCTACATTTGGGAGTGGATTTAATATCAGTTTATGACTGCGGCATTAAAAGTCTCATAAACGTTGTTCTAGTCCAATCGTTACTCAAGGCTACATTGCTGCCACATTACTGTATACCTTGATATATTTTCTCTTTTTCTTGCAACTCAACCCCGCACTTATTTGTCTGTGTATTTCTTGGTTTTTCAGATGTTCAAAGGTTTTGACAAGGCCAAGGACATCCAGTATGTGTACACTCCAGTCTTCTCCTCACTGTGTGGAGTCAAACTGGACTCCAACAATAAAGCAGGGTATCTTCTTTCAGGTATAGTTACGTAACAGACCGTCCAACAAGAGAGGCTGTTTAGAGGCAGGAACAGGACGCTTCACCTCAAAGGCTTATTTAAAGGAACAGCTTCACTTCCTGTTGGTGTTTTACTGCACCTTTTATTTAAATCTATACAAAAATGCAAGACATACCAGCTATCTTCTCATGTAATTGACAATTGAACCAAAATTCTAGTCCCTAAGATTTGTATAATGCTTTGTTGTCTCAAATCAGGGAGCATGTGGAGCGATGGGAGGATTTCTATTGGCCAATGTGACTTGGTCGAAACGTGGGACAACTTATCACTGTCACAGAAAAAGAATCTCAACTACAGATACCAGATGGGCTGCGAATGCAGGGTGAGTAAGGACCGTTTCATCTTTTTTTTTTTATACACTTCTTCATACATATTTATTTCTCCTCCCTTTTCGCCAATCAGTCTTGGAAAATCCACATGCGGAACAAAGTAGCTGAGCCGCTGAAGCACAAAGATCTTCTCATCATCTCGAAACTCTTGCTCTGAGACAGATTAAGTGTCTTCTGATGTTCACACCAGCTCCAACTCCTTGTCACGGCTCACAGGAGGCCGATTTTGGAATTAAATAATAAGATGTGCGAACGAGTAAGAGAATAAATCAAATACTCTTCTCTCCTCAGATCAACACGTGTTACACAGTGCCGTGTGCATCCACAGGAGACAACGAGTGCTTGTGGACTGACTGGCTGTTGGATAACAGCCTTAACGGGGAGCAGGCTCGGCAGTACGCCTGCATCCGACGCTCTGACACGACCTGTAGCTGGTACCGGGGTGGACCTCCACCTGAGAAAGACTTCCTGGACATAACTGATCCCTGACCTACACATATGACCCCAGCGACGACTTCCCTGTAACTCAGATGTAATGTCTTCAATTAAACAAAATTGGCTGATTTATTTTACATTCAAAGGGAGCTTAAATCACCACTGAGCCTCTTTTAGCAGAGGCCAGGTGGATTCTACAACAAGGCTAGGACAGGTTTTCAGCAGTCCTCTGAGTCACTTCCTCGCTCTTACACACAGCTCATTTCCCTTGCTGTTTGCCACAGAAAAACAATAAGACCATCCACTGCTGATTAATAAATAAATGTCTCATCTCCGAGGGTCTGTCAGTAAAAATTGAGAACCTCATTTTTTCTTTGCATGGCTTATAAAACGTTATGTAGCACTTTAGGCTCTACCTTCACTGAAGGAATGTAAGGAAGTTGGACAATTACTGTATAAAAACCCCATACATTACATCTTTACAAATCGTATCTGCATAGATTATGCAGGTAGACTGCAGCAGTGGCATTTTTATCATCAAATAACTGTTCAATGCAAATGAAACTGCTCTGTACATATACATAGACAGGGCAACACTGTAAATTCCCCTGACCACACATGACCATAATGCTTGTCCTAAAAAAATCACAGTAGTTTGAGTTCTTGAATATCTGAGACTGTAAATATTGTACTTTAGTGAGATTAAACATTTAAAAAGCAAAGTAGATTTTGTCTTACGGTATATAATTTTTTTTTATCTAGTGATGTTTAGTTCCCTTCATGTGCAAAAAAGAAAATCTAATCCAGACCTTTAACAACAACAACAACAGCACTGCCATCTGTACGTATAAGTCCCTTTAAAAACAAATGATGTAACAGGACAAGGTTCAATTCACTCTTTTTGCTTCCTAAGAACAGGAAGTGGTTTAAGTCCCACAGCAGATAGCAACATTGGCACCAGACTTTAACAAACAAAGAGAGATAACTCTTCATAAATGACCTGTAATTAATGATTGACAGGGATGCAAACTAGGGGGGATAATAGACAAAACTCACATTAAAAAATTCCTCCAGTTGCAAAAAGATTGTACTTAACAATCTCAAATTGCACCACATGGTTGTTTATTCTAGTTTTGCTGAAACAGCAGTAAACACTGAACACAAACATTAATGTATGGCTAATAAGAGACGAGGAAGTAATACTTTTACAACATGAACTCTCCCCGTTAACCACAGATTATTTCATTTTTCTTTAACTGCTGAAATGTTATAACCAAGGCTAATAGTGTAATCAGTGTTAACAGTGTAATTGCACATGCTTGTGAAGTTGAGCCACTTTAGCTACAGAGAAACATCACTTATGATGTAGTTTAAATGAACGCTTGCAACCACATTATGGCGCTCCAGAAGGAACACCGTAGTTGTATCGGAACGACCGTGTGCCAGTTTTTCCTGTTAGAAGTCGTTATATTCTACACAAGCTTTATGTTTTAATATAATCGAACAGCAGTTGCAGCAGCTGTAAAGAGCAGCAAACGCATCAATTGTTCTCTCCATCCTCTGTCCTTCCCTCCGACACTTTTTTTCGTCCACGTCACGAGTTTGCATCCCTGGATTTAAGTGCTATTTTAATCACCGTTATTGAATATAATGATTAAAAAAAAAAGGAACGTAACAACCCCAAATCTGAATTGATCCCTGTCTTCTTGATGAATTACTTCGTTAAAGTCATACAGATTAAAATGCATTATTTATTTTTTGTGCATTGGTCAGTATGTCAAATTACATATTGGGTCATAATCAATGATAAAATAGTTTTGTGATTGTGTTTTTCCAAACATTCCATGACTGATCTGATCATAATGTGTTAAAACTGTATGGCTTTAGTAAAGTGCTATCAAACTATTTCATGTTTTTTTTTTTTATATTGAGCAAATTGTTTGGGTTTGTATTTATGTCTCTGTTTCTGTCTAAATAGAGTTTTCTATTTCCATGTACCAAAAAATATTGTATATAAAATGTCTCAACGGGATGAGGAGTGTCACCGACTCTTATTTCTTTTCATTTATTGACAAAGACGACAGCTTATATTTCTCAAAATATTAATGCCATTAGTTATTTTGGTAGCACTGTTGTGTTAAAATACCTCAGGGCATTTGAGACATTGAAATATGAGAATAGAATAGATAAGAATCGAATGGAAACTAACTTGCCAAGAGAAAAAATAGCAAAACTACTGAATATACAGTACAACAGCATATTCTGTGTTGCTGAAAATCTGACATGTATACTCTGCTGTGTGAAAACAAAAATGAAAATATTCTCACCATGTCTTTGTAGTTGGGGTAGAAAGTCTGATCAATGAGAGGGAACTTATCTGAGCCAAGCCTCTTCTGATTATTGATCAGCTGAGAAAACTGCAGAAAAGAACACGCAGAGAGACAAACAGAGCAAAAAAATGAATTTACTGCCCGTGAATCAAGGCGACAGAATGAACGTAACCTGCTTTAGATCAGTGGCCAATAAGCTGCCAGCACAGTTTTAATGGCTGATAAAGATTTGACCTGACTGCGACAGAGTATGTGTGTGTTTGTGTGTGATAGACTGACAGAGAGAGAGACAGTTTAATAAAACAAAAATTGCACATGTTTTGTTTTCATAGGATAACTGCATGTATCCATATGATCACTCAGTAAAATATCATTGATATCGTGTATAAAAACTGTGATAATCGTTAGGATTAAGCACTGGAATTAATGTGTATGCAATTGAATGCATAATATTCATCATTTAAATGGTAAATTGCATAAAATGTTAATATGGTAGCCCTCCATATTATTCTCTACCCTTCAGGTAGCTCTCAGTCTCAAAAAGGTTGGTGACCCCTGCTTTAGACCATGTAATAAACTATTAAAGAATTGGGTGTGTATTGACACTGCTACTGAGTGGTGTTTTCTTTAGTGTATGTATAATAATATCAATGTTACTGTGTTTTAATTGTGCTTGTATGCATGTATGCTTGTAAGCAAATTACAACGATGCTCCAAACGATCTTTAAAACCATTAAAAACATTGTTGCACACATCCGCTGCAGGCCCCAGTCACAATAAAACACTGTGTGGATTTTAGCATTTTGTTCATTAGTCGAGCTGAAAACTCTGCTTACGGCCCAAGGTTTGTCACATAGATTGTAGATGGAGTCCAGAGAGTTGACCGAGGGGACGCCGGCGTACTGCAGACCGATGATCAGGTTCCTGAAGTCCTCGTTCTGGGCCATGCTGAAGGCGTGCTGACGCACCAACACAAAGTCAGGCCTGAAAGACCTGGTGTGAGATAAAATAAAGTAAGTTTTATTGAATTGCAATAACCCTCATACTGTCAAATCAGAGTAATAATACCATCAAAATGAATAATTCGCAGCTGCTTTTAGACATTCTCCACTTATACTGTATGTGATTATCATAGTCTTGTGACCATCTCTCATTATAGTTATTTTTATTGTTATGGCTGTGATTGTGACACAGGTAAGGAAATAACTATGTAGTTAGTTATTAATTTTTCAGCTGTTTTAATGACGATTTATCTGTGTTGATTCTCATTCATCCAGGTCGTCGTTATCCAAAACACATTTCACCTCCTTTTTTTAGGTTAAAATTACTAAAACTGGACAGTGGAAACAACATACTAACCCTAACCCTAATAATATATAATCATCTGTGCAACTGGATTTGCCAAAAATGGGTTGCCAAGTCACATGAGAGAGGAATTCTGTTTATTCTTAGATGCTAAACACATGAATCTGGTGGTACCTGAAGCCTGAAGTGGGTAATTAACCTAACACTTGTTTTCTCATTATGTATAATTAAACTGTCATAACTACTTACACTGTACAACTTTACCATTTATCATTTTCCAGCATCATTGAGACTGAAGCAGAAGATCAGAAAGTACATTTAATAAAATAATATATAATATCACTATTTCACCCCCTTAAACACACCTGGACACATTTTTGTGTTTTTGGTTTTTAATTTCTACAATATTTTATCCTTTTTTCATGCATATTTTTACAAATTTATGCCAGGTTGTGCATTTTTTAACATTTTAACATGAAGTAAAACACTCACACTAACACACCTACGCACAAAAATGTGCTCATTGAAACCCATGACAAAAACTTTTAAATTTTTATTTTAGTGCTCTAGGTGTGTTAACGTGAGCATGTTATGATAAATAAATACAAAACACAACTCATATTAATAAAATAAATGTTTCTGCTAACCTTTCACATATACCAGGCTGCAAAAATCAAACCAAATGTAATCCAGTTTGCATGAAATACATTTTGTTTGCACACTTTTATTATTATATAGAAAAATTGAGACCTGGAACTGATTGATGACTTGATGTATGACTTGATGTGAATTATTATAATAGTATTAGTACACTGTCCTCCAAAAAAGACATATTTGTACACTGGTGGGGGGATTGTGTTAGATGTATGGGTCAACAAGGCTTTTGGTTTTGGTTTTTCTTTCCAATTTCTTAACAACAATGGGTGTTTTATGAAAGCACAAACAGTACCAGATGTTTATTTTTGCCACCAGGATGACAAAGCTCAGCGGTTGTGGTTTCCAATTCCAAACCTTTATTTTTCCACAACCATAAAAAGGGAAAAAAGAGTATGAACGTCTTCAAATGAACTAACGCGAATGTAGTTTGCCAACAGCAAAACTTGTGAAGATACAATAACTGTATAAAATGAGAGTGAGAACCATAACTTAACTAAATATATTACTAATCCCCAGGGAAGCTGTGCATTCAGTTTTATTTTTCAGCTGTGGTTGAACTGCAGGATTACAACATGTGCGAAAGCAATTTGAAAATAGCACCTCATGTAAACTCATATTTTCCAGTTTCTATAACAACCTTATAATTTCCCTTTCTAAATACTTTCTTGATACATTTGTGGATCTCTAAAACAAAACAGCAGCCATCTCCTGTAATTTCTTCCTTTGTCTCTGGGAGAGAGAGAGAGGAAATATGAGGGGGGAAAAACAAGGAGACAGTGAGTACAGAGTAAAAGAGATGTAGAGATCAGTGAGAGAAAGAAAAGAGACAGAGAGAGAGAGAGAGAGAGAGAGAGAGAGAGAGAGAGAAAACGCTGGCACAGAGTGACCACCACCGGCTCTTTATGCACTGAGAATACTAATCAGACACTCCGAGACACTAAAAAAGACTCTGGTCGGGAGAACACAGCAATTAATGCCACTATAATCACTTCATTACAGACAGTAGACAGTGGAGATCAGCATGGTCTCGACCCCCCAGTTGAAAATTCACTATCAGTCATGGCAGCATTGGCATGGTCGTCCTAAAAAGCCCTCACTTTGTTCTTTAACAAAAAGTAAACAAATTTAGAAGCTATGTTTGTTGTGAGTCCAAACACACATTTTAACGCTTATAATGCAATAATACCCATATAAATTACAGTTGAAATATTATGACCTTCATGGTTTTACAACTGGTCAGATTAGGGCCACATGTAATAAATAAATAAATAAATAAATACATTAATTAATTAATTAATTAATAAATAAAACAGCATGAATCTGACTTTTTCTCTCAGAATTCCGACTTTTTTTTCATCAGAATTCTGACTTTAATCTCACAATTGTGACTTTTTTCCTCATAGTTCTGACTTTAATCTCACAATTGTGACTTTTTTCCTCATAGGTCTGACTTTAATCTCACAATTGTGACTTTTTTCCTCATAATTCTGACTTTTTTTCCTCATAATTCTGACTTTAATCTCATAATTCTGACTTTTTTCCTCATAGTTCTGACTTTAATCTCATAATTCATTGCTGTTTTATTTATTTTTACATGTGGCCCTAACACTCTTCAGTAGATATGCACTGCAATACACAATTAAAATTTTACAATAAATAAATATAGAAAGAGTAACGATCACATGCTGTTCCCAGCAAGAGACATAGACTCATATCTTTTTGCAGCATCACTGCTTTGACTTTAATGTTTTCCATCAGTGAATATGAATCAGAGTTTCCCTCCACATTCTGCATGACATCAGGCAGTAGAAGAAAGCTGAGTGTGTGTTTGTGTGTGATCTTTTTTTTCCGGACCAGCCTCTCATAAACCATAATAACAGACAGAGACGCTGATACTCAGTCTGACGCTGCTGTCTTTGCTTCCTGCTGGTTTTGTTTCCTGGTGAGCAGTGGGAGTTACAGTCTCACTGTCAGTCTGTAGCTGGGAAACTGGTGCCTGTGTGGGTTTTGTGGTGTGTGTTAGTTGGTTTGTGTTATTGTGTGCTTGACAGTACATTCACATGTTTGTATGTGTGTGCTGTATATACTGTGGCAGTCTGTCTGTAATGTGGCTAATGTGTCTCCACCCTTTTTTCCCCCCACAAATCAGAGGTTTTAGCAAAAAAAAAGAAAAAAAGAAGGATATTTATAATTTTCAAAACCATTCAAAGGATTCTCTGCCTCATCTCATAGAAAAAGCCAGCTCACTAGATATTCAAAAAATAAAACTAATTTTTGCATTTTTAGTTCATTTTGAAGTTAAAACAGGGTTTTTGACCTCTTGACTCAAGCCTTGTCCTATTTTAATCCACCCTGTGTGGTGTTTTATTGCAGTATTTGCTTTTTAAATTTTATTGTGAAACACTTTGAGCTGCAATCCTTGTATGGAAGGTGCTTTACAAATAAAGTTTAATATTATTATATCGTTGTTATTATTATAAATAGAGTTGTGTATAATAGGAATGGGGTAGGTACATATACGGTAAGTTTATACTTCTGCCTACTCCTTTTCAAACATGTGACGAGATGTAAATGTCAATGTGCTGTCATTGTAAATGTTGCAACAAAACTGACTAACTGTAATGGAAAAAAACACTTATTCCTTGTATTTCTTGCACAGTTTAACATTCACACCGAACTGGGTAATGCCCACATGGAACTGATTTACCAATCTTTCTGTTCCTGAGACCAAAGGCCATATTTCTCCTTCCACAGTTTCGCCTTTTGTGTGCTACACTGATAAGTTCATGAGCTGAGAACCAGCTATAAAACTATGTATCTTTCTCTGTGCCTTAAGAGCCATTTTGACTTGCCTCTGAGGTGTTTGTCCATCTTCGACGATCACTCTTTGCAAAGACGTAAACGGCGCTTCAACAATCCATTTGATACTCAAGCTTTGATATCCTCATCAGACATCTTAAGACTAACTAACTAACTAACTAACTAGTATACAGTCGGACAGAGTGAGTGGCAGCTAAGGTTGCATCATCCTCTTTAAAAAAAAACATCTAGACACAATAACAAAGTTTTTATCAGCTCTAATGTATCAGAAGATTTATAGCTAGTTGAAAATTGAGACAGTGTGTGTGTGTGTGTGATGTGTGATGTGTGATGCTGACCTGACCACTTTGGTCCCACTCCTGATGACCAGCATGTCCACGTTACAGGTTCCATTTGAGTGTGAGACGAGGTTGACCTCGGAGAACTCGGCCTGTGAGGATGGGAAAAGGGACATGGGACAGTTGAAGCACAGATGGAATATCCAGAAATCACACTAAATATTAAAAAAACAGTCACACACATCTATTTCGTGAATGGATCCAAACTGAAACAAGTCATGCAGAAATGAGATGATTATATCTTCAGTGTTCACTGCCACTTTCATACCAAAGAGATCCCCCCCACCCCCCCCATTAGAGTATTTTTTACTGTGAGAAAAACAGTGTAATAAGATGAGGAGAGAGACTTTGGTTCTGTTGCAGCCTGTATTTATTTTGTATACATATACAATATAGTCAATCTGGAGTAAAAAACCTACATGCTATGTGGTTGGTGTGGGTGCAAATAAGAGAGAATTTCTCTGTGACTCATAGCTGCTGACTCCTGTTTCCTCCAGAGTCTATTTTTGCTTGTGTGGTGAGACTTGGGGGTTGTAATTTAACTGTCAACATCTATTAGGTGTGAAACTCTTCTCAGTGGAATCACAGAGTCTAGTCATTTCAAATGCAGTAACCAGAAAAGGGAGAGCTGCTTCTGAGGTTCACCTCACGACAAACAAATACATCACAGTAACCACACTATGATACGAGGATATTTAACACGTTAGGAAATGTTAGACTTAAATATACACCAAACATTAAATACACCATTAATAACAAGACAGCTTTGCCTTTGTAAAACAATAATTATAAAGAAGAATTAAAAATGAAAGAATTTAAAAATAAGAAAAGTAGTAGTAGGAGTATTAGGTGAAACTGAAAAGAAAAAAAAATTGAATCTTTCAAGAATTAACTTGTAACATTATAAGAATAAAGTCGTAATATTAAAAAAAATGAAGACATTTGTAATATTATGAAAATAATGTCGTAATATTATGAGAATAAAGTTGTAATATAATGAGAATAACGTTATCACATTATGAGAATAAAGTCGACTTTATTCTCGAAAGATTCATTTTTTTTTCGTTGTCGTTTGGCCCTAATGCCCCGTCGTATCATTAGGATATATAATATTAAAATCATTAACATCAGTGACAACTCTAGAGCCACTTTATAGATACATGGAGATGTAGAACTCACTAAAGGAAGAAGTTAAAGGATTATCTAAGACTTGGGAAACATTGTGTTTATCCTAAGTGTTTGACCAACCAACCAACAGACCAACATCACCACCGCCACAGAGCCTTGTTGTCAGCATGGCTAATATGTAGCCTGTGGTAGTCTAACTCCCTTTTGGTCGTCATTATATGTTAACCACCATGCAGCACTTCCAGTATATGTGCTATTCAAAGTCATTTGTGACCCGCGACAATTAAGTAAAGGCAGATAATTGAGCTTTATCTCAAAGAAATGTTCTTCTTTATAATTCAAACTATGACCATTTTCCTTTCAAACATGTTAATATGAGGACAGTCCACTTTCATCTCTGTGCTCTTCCCCTTTTTACCCTCTGTGAATGATATTATGATTATAATGATATCATACCTGCTCCACTCTGATGTCGTAGTCTCCAAGGACCTTCTTTCCCCTGAACACTTTGACCCTGGGAACAAAGAAAGAAGAGATTCAGACTATTACCAGCTGTCTGTGCTGCCCTCTACTGGACATGACACTCCCCATGGATCAAATGAAAGAGAAAATGGACGCCTGCATGAGCAATATTCATGGCACAAAACTTTCTCAGCTGTAGGGGGGGAACTTGCTGCGTAATGATAATTTCTGAACAGCTTAAAAAAAAGATACAGCAAAGCAGTGATGCCCGAGCTGAACTTTGCAATTCGTGTCTGTCAGCGGGCGGTGACATTAGAATCTAATTAACCCTGCAATTCGGCTGCCATCCTGCAGTTTGAGTGATAAATGTGCCCAATAACAGCCTGGACTGATGTCGACTTCTTAATATCTTGGTTGCTATCTTACATCAAAAGTGATGCAGACATAAATTGCCAGCAAACACACACACACACACACACACACACACACACACAGAGGGTAAGCAGACAAAGTGACAGAGAGAAGGAGACAAGCAGGGACACACACGCACAGACAAATTGCTCAGGATGTTGCATATTGAAAGGTCTTTGCTTTATGCGCCTTGAGATAATTAAGTTGTGATGTGGTGTTATGCAAACAAAACGGATTTGATTTGTACACAACACTGTACGTGCTTCCATCATCCCATAGATTAAATCACAGGCCATGAGACTTGATAATGTGGCTGGTAGACACCTCCCCCCCCCCTAAAAAAAACAAAACAAAAAAACACATGTCAACCTGTAAGAAGGTCCAACTTCAAGGCTCTATGTGTGATTTGGAATAGTTTGTAAAGTATGTATAGACTTCACTTCTAAAACAATAATACTGCAAAATACATTTTTTTCTCGAAATATCTGCAGGTCCTTGAAGGTACAATTTATCCGCTGTCATAACCCTTCGAACAACATCCCTCCGTATGTACCTCAACCTGCCATAAAATAATACGGTATGTGCAAACAAGGTTGCTCACCATACCACAAATTAAAATGTGCACAAGATTCTTTCCATATAACCTCATAGCATTTTTGTGTGTGTAGTGCAGCACAGAGGCATCTGGCTCGTTAGTTTGGTTCATTAGGATCATACCATCTGTGAGAGAAACACTCTTGAGGGTACAACGCAGTAGTTCTCAATAAGAACACAAGCAGAAATTAGTGACAGTAAAATTACAGCAGCACTTTTTTCAGCAATGTTGGAAGGTTAGAGTTGAGTAGATATTATTACATTTCTTTTTTATTACCTGCTCAGGCGAGGTTACGGGGGGAGCTGAGGCGATACTATACGTCAAACATCGTCAGACTGCCGTCCACTGAAAACCTGAGTTAATCTCCAACATTCAGCAAAGGAAACCCTGCGATCGCGAGCATCACAAACCCTGTCGCTGTATTTCAGATTCTAATGATTCAGTTACACTGAAAACAACTGACGTAACTGTGTCGCGTATAAAACAAAGTCACAGCAGTTTCACATTGTAATATATTGTAATGGAAAACCAATCAAACCGTGTAGAGGCGAAGCGAGGCGGTACAAAGCAGTGGAAAAAAATGCCATTTAATGTTGCTCTGATGACACCTTAACTTCCTCTCAACCAGAACCAAACATCATCACTCTGTTATAAACACATCATCCAGTGCAACTTTAGTAAAGAATTTAAATGACAGTTTCGCACATCATCACAATCATTAAAAAAAAGCACAGGTGCAGGAGCAAATGAGGCTCCGCATCCAGCTTGTGTTCAGTATCTACTACAGCGCACAACGCAAAACAACAACCAGAGACATGGGGTGTCAGACAAACACAGTAATAGACAATTACAGGCTAGTGATCTACTGAAAGGCTGCTGATGTAGCTCCCCCCCATTTAATTCCATTAAAAAGCATAATGCAGCTGTCACATCGCAAAACACCACCATTTGAAAATGTGAATCAGAGCAGTGGGTGAATGTCAGGGAGAAGACTAACAGGACAAAAGTGCTCATGAGCCAAACATTGTAATTAGTTTTGAAGGGTGGCACTGCAGAGCGCCGTGTTCCTTTACGTGTAAGATTTACAGTAGAGGGTTTTATTGGCAGAAACTGAATATGCGACCCATGTTTGTAAGTTTGTATGTGTATAATCTAGGGCTGCAACTAAAGATTATTTTCTCAAATTAATCGAGTGATCGTTTGGTCCAGAAAATGTTCATCAGTGTTTCCCAATCCTGAAAATGATGATGTTTTGTCCACAAATGAAAATTATTCAGTTTTTATGATTTCTAAAGAAACCAGAAAATATTCACATTGAAGAAGCTGAAAAATCAGAAAACATTCAAACTGATAAATCAATTATAAAATGAGATGAATCATTGTAGTCCTGGTATAATCACTTTAAAATTAAATAATTATATATGTATTTTTTATTAGTATTTTAGTACTTTTATTTTACTTTTACACAGAAATTACACACGGGCGCTTTAAATATGTGTTCAAAGTATTTATATCTGCAATGAACCCGTGATCAAAATGATTCCACACCGCCACCGTTCACCAAATGGACTGAATTCATCCGGACAACTTCTTAAAGTTCTGTCTTACATGTCTCAAGGACTTCACTTGTATCATAAAATGAGTCTCCGCTGGCGAGGATAACTACCATAATCAGGGCGCAATGACTAGCTGCAAATTAAAGTATGATACATAATACATTATGACAAGCCATGTCCCTTGTCTCTCTCTCTGTCTCTCTGTCTCCCACACACTTCAGTGCTTTTTTTCGCCCCTTCTCTGTCTCCTTGCAATGCTACACTTTTCCCTCTTTGCCTTTCAATTCATACTTTCTCCGCACCCATCTGTTTTCCTCTTCACTCTGGTTATCATGATCAATTTACAGCAAAGGCACGTTAATGGAGTAGATGCATACAAATGAGCAACGCATAACAAGTGGCTGCATTTTAATGCATTGAAAGGGATGAGAGTGATTGGACACATGTGTTGCTATGGTGGTTTATGTAGTAAAACATACTGCAGTTGTCTGAGTCAATGAGCAGATTAGTGAGGTCGAGGAAGGCTGTGTTAAGTAAGGCCACCTGTGAAGATCCTCCTTTTTCTGGCATAGAACACAGTCGTTCTGGCAGCGTAAGACTTAACATGCTCCGTCTTTGTCAGTTGATCCAGTTGAGTAGAGATGGTGTAAAACAAAGATCTGAAGGTGGTGGTGGGGGGGTAAAAGGGCACAAAAGTTGTAATAACAGACCTGTCGGCTCTTGTGTGGTGGGAGATAATATCTGGTGGAAAATGAGAGCACAGTGGAGGGAATAACACTGAACTGTGCAGGCTGCAGACCAATATCTTATCTTATCTGCAGTTTCTATGGAAACTTTCTGCTGCATGCTACTTGTTACTGTCAGAATTGAAAAGAACAGCATTTTAATGTTGTGGATTTGGATGTGTATTTTGTAATCGGTCTTTGAGCATCTGTTAAAAGTGCAAAATAGATCAAATGCATCATTACTATTATAGTTTTTTACTAAATGTCATCGGACAGAAGTCTGGACACCTTATGTTAACTGTTAAACCTGGCATCTATTGGATTTACAATATGTCCATCTTCATTTGTGATATACCGTATATATATATATATATACTGTATATACTGTATATATGATGAGGCACCTTGATAAGTCCCCTGTGACGACGTCCCTGCCCCCTTTCTTGAAGATCAACGACCACTTTACCCCAAACCGAAGAATTCAACTATATTAAGGTTGGATATTTTTTTTTTTTTATTGTTTAGAGTGGTGAGAGTGTATATTATAGTGGTTTTGTTGATCTACTAGTTTATGTGAGGGCTTATGTGTTTGTGAAATGTAGCCTATAGGCCCTAGTTGTGCACAGCACCAGGCCTGCAGGTCACCCTTGTAAAAGAGATTTCTATCTTAAGGGATTTCCTGCTTAAATAAATGATAAATACAAAAATAAATGAATAAAAAAACAGGAACAAATCTCTATAATGTGATTTAAGCTTGGTGTGATGCTGCAACCTGGTAGTGTGAAGGACTGCGGCAGATCACAACCAGTCAAACCCAGCGGTTACCACATCTACATGTTCTCTCCATGCCCAGTGATCAGTCATTCCCCCTGTGATTGCTTCTCTGTGCAGAAGGTGGCCGGCACAAGCAGAGTTCTGATTGGCTACGCCGACTCAACATGCACAGCATACAAAGCTTCGCATTACTGTGGTATTGGCTCATGTGTTTTGCCTGACGTAAAGCTGTCGCGGGAGGCGCAGGAGGAGGTAACGGCACCTTTGGCCATTATCCTCCTTTTCTCAGCCCAATGACAATCAAGGTATCCTGCACCTTCCTCAGCCACACAGCAACTGTGCCTTGTCACTGTGTGGAAAAAAGAGCACAAGTTGTGACAGATGTGGCACTACACTGTACAGCAGGGATACAAGCATCGCTAAGGCTACAGTGACTTATATAAGATCATTCGTTTTCTATTTAAATCACTTCTACTTCATGAAAATGTGCCATAAATACATGAGAACATCCACAAGCAGCACATCTGCTTCATTAAAAAGGGCTTGTTAGGGCAACGCGGTGAAACCAATAGCAACCAGGTGGACGGCTTACTCGAGGTTTCACTGAATCCCATGTGAACGTACAAAGAGATTTACTGACCTCTGTGTGTGTGTGTGTTCGTACATGTCTGTAGTGGGCTGTAAGGACATATTTTGATTTAATGAGGTTATTTGAGCAGATCCTCAGAAACCTAAAGGGCTCTCTGAGGGTTAAGACTTGGTTGCTATGACTGTTTATGCAAGCATGGTTATTGTGCTCCTTGTCCTTGGAAACCAAACAGGTGTGACAACATTTTCTTGTTCCTCGCCCACTCTCCACTCTGTTAGGTTCTTTTTTTAATTATCACATCCTGCATTTCCTTCACACTTCACAATTTCTACTTTCATTAAGACATGGTCTTACATATTTAAGGCATAACAACATTTCCCTAAGGTGTTTTTTAAAATACAAACTGTAGAGTAGAAATTTGTTCAACAAATTTATTAGACCACCACCTAAAGCCACAGCTGCCCTAAGTTAACAGCAATGGTAGTTACCAAAATAATTATAATCAAAAAATATATATATATATATCTGTCTATCTATCTATCTATCTATCTATCTATCTATCTATCTATCTATCTATATGTCTCTATATGTCTATAGATATATGTCTAATATGATATTTGTCCACCAGCTAATTAAGAAGTAATTCCAACATGCTGACTGAATAAATACATCTATAAACTGTGAGCCTGGATTATCTGATTAATCTTATCCCACACGGGCAATAACCCATGACATTATGAAAACTGAACTAAAAAGACTGGAACCCCTTATTTATTAACACTTTAACACAGAGCGTATCGCAGACGACACGTTTGCACAAGCGCACTTTGCAATTATGCGGCGGTCAAAGCCAACGTATGGTTATTACGGTAATTTCACTCGCGCTGTTTCAGGAAGCCAGCGAATCAGCATCTTTGTCACCAGAGAGGAGAGAGTTGGAAAAACGTATAAAATGTTTTATACTGTTCAACTTTTATATTGAACAGGCAAAATCTGGTGTACATGTACAACTACAATGTTTTTTCTTCATTTTAAATTGTTAATACACCATTTTTACATGTAGTGAATTGTGAATAACTGCCAGATATTGAAAGTTATTCTGGAAAAATGGGCAAAAGCACTTACTCACAGGACATTTTCTGGCCCTTTTATGGTTAAAATAAGCAAAATAGGCCAGACGGACATTTGGAGGCTGAGGGGTTTTCCCGGTCACTCTAACCCTTTAACACCTAACATAGACTTTGAAGTGTTCTTAACTAGTTCTGCTGAGACAGTGTTTTTGTACATTCAAATCTATTTATGTGCGTATTTTTAAGAGCTCTGGGCTGTTGTGTGCACAGACGGACAGCACACTGAAAGTGACAGTAGCCAGATGAACATCTGGATAATGTGCTCATAGAGTCTAATTTGTGCTGAGCCACAGCGCGGTTGTCTGCAGTGATTTGTCTTTTCTTCATCTTTCCGCAGACACCCACTCTGTCTCGACTCACCACGGGACCAGGGCTCACCTTAGTTTCACCTTGCTAACAGATGAATCACTGCGTGGCAACAGATTTTGTTCTTGGCCTCTTCTTCTCATTGTTTTCACTCGACTTTACACGTCAACTTGCCCAACCAACCAGTGCACATTTAAAAAAATAATAAAATTTAATGATGTCCGGTTCATTCAGGAAACCCGATTAGATTGACGCACCACTTCTCCAAGACAAATGAGGCGTGGCGAACACTTAACTGTCAACCACTGTCTCCTCTACTCTGCATCCACGAGTGGACAGCTCAATTTGTTTTAAACACAAGAACACAAATCTCCATCCTAAAAGCCTGCAGTAACTGAAAGCCACTGACTGCAGAGGAGTATCTTCCCTTTGAAGACAAATAAATGAAAGGCAGTCTTTAAATTGAATTTTAGCCTTCAGGATTTAACCACGCATATGCCCAGCCGAGTCATTCTGCTGAGCATAATATACAAACAATAGCCAACTTTTCACAGTAGATACAAAATGAAGAGCAAGTGTATTACACGACAGAAATAAATTGTTCAAATTTAAAGTTGATTGTGCCTTCATGTTTTTTTGTTGCTGTTATTGTGTAAAGTGGAATAAATAAAGTTAAGCTATTCCATCCTGTCCCCCCCCCCCCATGTTACCTATTTAGGACATTTCTGGCATAAAGACTAAGAGATGACTTCCTGTTTACTTTGACAACCAAACATTACCATATAAACTTACATAACAGGATATTTTAGGCTGTATTTATAATATTTAGAGGCCAAAATTTATAAATAACAGTGACATGCAGCTCAGAGGAATTAGGTACTGGTCAGTTATTTGTTAACTTAAAAAACAACAGCATACATACTGTATGGCACACGCTTCCTTGAAATCATTTTTTTTGTTGAATGTGGATTAAAGCATTTGGCTGGAGGGAGATGAGGCAGACTCACATTGTTAGTCGGGCAGAATACATTACCAGCAGGTGGAGCTGGGACAGGCATCAACAATGGCTGATGACATCAGCTCCATCTTTAGAAGCAGCAGACTGTTTCCTAATGGGCCGGGTGGGGAGTATGTTTTGGCTTTGCCACAGAGAACACAGTATTTGTCTAGGAGGAGGAGCAGCACAGTCCCACAGTACAAATATAATATACAGCACTCTGAATCTTATATGGTTATGTGGACGAATGATATTACGTCTTCAGACTTACCTATGGTTTAGCAATGAGATAAAAGACAAAAATAAAAACACAGTATGACCAAATAATTAAAATACATTTAGATGTAATTGTTTCGATGTTTTGATTTAAAGGAAGCCACTGAGTACTGTAAATCCTGTTTCTATGTTTATTGCAAATGATGCTAGTATATGAGGAGTTAATCTTAGGGGTAGAAATACGTGATACTGCAAAAATTTCATTATGTCCTCATAATGACAATAAAAAATTCTTGAATCTTGAATCTTGATACATGGTCCACGATAACAATAATATCACGATACATCAATTCTGTGATAATCAACATAGCAAGACAATCACATAGCGATACATCTGTGTAACTGAAGAGAAACGAAATGTCTGTGAAAAGTTAAAAGTGCAGGATTTATCTTATTATTCACAATATAGAGAACAAAGTGCATCAAGTCTATGTAGTGAACGTGGATCTCTATATTTATCTTCCAGTATCCCGCTGTAAACACCCTCTTCTTAATTTGTTAATTAAAATAATGATATTTGCCCTGGCATATCAATTATCTTATTGCACGCGGAAGGACAGCGCTATATATCACCAAAACAATATGTTGACCCACCCTTGAAGAATCTATACAACTAATTAGTTTTTATTTTTTAAAAATAGTCTGTGTTCATATAGCGCTTTTCTAGTCTTGAGGACCACTCAAACCTGCTTTACACTACAGTTTTTGCCATTCACCCATTCACCCATTCACTCACACTTTCATACAGCTTATCTGTATGTGCAGGGCATTTTTCTATCATCTCATCTTTCATACCCATTCACACGCTGCCAGCACAGCTGTCAGAAGCAACGTGGAGTTAAGTGTCTTGCCCAAGGACACATCGGCATGTAGACTAGTGGAGCCGGGAATCGAACCCACAACCTTCTGGTTGAAAGACGACTCACTCTACCACTGAGGTAACATAAGTTGCCAATATGTACTAGGAGAAACGTAATACTTTGAGCTGATTGCAGGAAATATTACGTACCACGAAGGAAAGAATTCGTGGCACTATTTTTTTTACATGTACTAATACAAGCTAGTTTATTTGGGGCTTCGGTACAAAATAACAAAGGAGAAATACAAAGAAACAATTCATCCATTGGCATTATGAGCTTCGCACCTGCACTACAATGGTGCTTCCTCTGCCACAACGTGTCCTTGATGTTGTACTTCAAAGCTATTCACAGCACATACAGAAATGTTCCAATAAATGTTCCATTGGTCCAAAAGTATACTGAAATCTTCAATATTTTCATGCACTCCTGTGTTAGACTGCCTATACATCAAACTAAACCATACAGCTAATAATGGATGCCATGGCAATTTACAGCTCCAGTGCATAGATTACAATCAATCAGTCCTGAGTATTGGCAGTAATTCAGACACTGAACAAGCACAAGCCAGTCGATTCCTCAGTAGCTGTTTCACAGGAGTGAGAGTCAAGCCTGTGAATATGGATGAAGTTGAGCAAATGTAAGAAGCAAGCTTATTACACGAAGTATGAAGTATTTGTGGTTTAAATTAAATAGTATTCAAGTACATTTTAGACTTTGACATGAATGAGTTGCCTACAGATTCTGATACATGTGATATGTTCTTGTAGTATTTACCACTACTGTTTGTTTCTAGCAAGGTTTGAATGCTGAAATTATAAATTGCATCCAGCTTGTTTTGGTGGAATTGTGCCCGCTGTTCTCTGTCTGCAGAGAAACATGTTGCAGGCTGAAGTTAAAGGATGTTAAAACTTCACAAGGAAAAAATAAATTCAAAAACTGGTTACATGTGTCAAGTGAGACAAGTTCAAAAGTTAATATATAATATAGCTATTACATAATAAATACTACTTTTCCCTTGTTTTAGTGAAAGAGCTGTAAAAAAAAAAAAACACTCCAAGATTGAGAAATGTTCAGTTTGTTTTTCTCCCTATCATTAAAATCCTTGCAAACCATTATGGCGTTGTTAATTGAATTCTACACTATGACATGTACATTTACAAGAGAAAAGGGTAAATAACTGCAGTTCATTCTGGACTGGGATTGGTGCCACTTGGCTCAAAAACATTTTGTCCTCAGCAATTTAGTTCCAATCACCAACAGATTGGCATTTAAGTTAGCCATATTTAGAGTTTTGCATTTGTATTGCACTCTTGTCTATTTCTAGTGCTGTGCTTGCATTACATTACAGTAATTGCTGTTGTGTGCACAGAATATTGACCACAATATGAATCTGCTGAAGGTGTGCAGTTACTTCATATGGTTACAACAATAAGTCTATTCATAAGTCTGTTTATTGTGATCAACAAACATCAACAAAAACACTGATGATTATTCTCAAGTTATCTCATCCATCTCTTTTAATTTTATAATACATTTTTGGCAGTGCGCATTTAATATCCTGACTTCAGATGTAATGTACTGTTTTTATAATGGCAGGACTGCAGCAATGATCTTTCGCCTAGATTTAGTTAGTTAGTTTTTATTATTATTCATTTTCACTGCTGTAACTTCCTTTATCATGCAAACCACAACATATAAAGACCCAGAAATCATTAGCATAGCTTATAGCTAATAAATGACCATAATTTAACACAACAAATTGTAATCTGATTAAATACTGTGGATTTTTGTTACTGAATAAAAAAAAAAGAATGGGTACGTTCTGTACTGCCTGTGTGGGTGATTGCATGGCAGGTCATCTGTTATCACAGCTGCTCGTAGTAATAATAGTTTTAAGGCTGCACTACGGGGGATCTGCAGCTATTCACGCTCTATCGATTAAGTGTGACATTGGATCTATAGGTCTTCAGCTTGTGGGGGCTGTGTGTTGCTATTAAGTAACCAAACAGATGATACTGTTTTGCTTCACTGGTTCTGGATGAAGTTCTCCCACAGCGGAGGATGAGAGGAACAGAGGAGATAGTAACTGTCAGAGGCAGAGAGGGGACTTAGAGGATGAAAAAGTAAACTGAACTGCTTGCCAATCAATGTCTAATTGATTTATTAATTGATTAATTAGCTGTTGAAGTGGTGAGAGGCGGAAGTTGGGTTCATTAGAAAGTAAACCTATACTGCAAGTTAACATTTGTTCACAGCCACATACAGTGTTGGAGATTCTTCACCAATAACACATAGAACTACCTTATAAGGATATGGATATAAAAACCACACAAATTTGGGACTTGAGAAGCTCAACTGTATCAGTAATGGAGTATAAAGAACGTTTGTTTGTTTACAATATTCTGCCTCAAAGGCGATGGAGATTATTTATCAGGTAATACAGTTCAGCTCCATTAAATGAGAATACCAATGTGTGTGTTTATAACTCCTGCTTATTAATCCGGTGCTTATAAGAGTGAGGCTTTTAAGAGAACGTCTCTCTATGTGCTAATAAAACTTCAGGTGCACAGAAATGAAAGGTGACATAAGCATAAAAAGAGATAATGAATGACTGGTTGAACTCCTGCCTATGCAAGACATTGAGGAAAACAGTGGCAGTGATCTTGTGTTCAAACACTGCTATGTACTGTAAAGCCTTTCATGCAAACTGTAAAACAAGACAGAAGCTACATTTGTGTATAGTGCCACTCTTTGTGAGAAATGTGGAGTAGATTATTCGTCACTTAAACATTCAAAACTAGCAAAAGTTAAGGTTGGGCTGTTTTTTAACTAAATACAGTAGTTCTAGTTTCCTAAACTTGACCAAATCTCGGATTACGATTCATCTCACATAAGAAAAACTCTCCTAAGCCGTTTTTTCCATCATGGTACAGTTCAGTACAGTACAGTACGGTATGGGTTGGAAAGGTAAAGCCCTCGGTCATTGCGTTTTGACTGAGAACAGCACCTTCACTTGATAGGCGGGGTGTGCGCTGTGCAATGAAACAATGAGATTATTAGAGATAGACGTTAGAGGTGCAAGTAGGCACATTATGAAAACTTTGGACAGATAAAGCCATTTCCCTCTATTTTAAATCTTTATGGTAAACAAAGCTAACTGTCTGCAGCTCTAGCCTAATAATTACTCTACAGACATGTAATACAACTCTGCGAGGATGCAAGTAAGATAATGTAAGAAGAGAACAACTACTTTTAGCTTGAATCTCCCTGAATAAACTTGGTCGTATTGTATCACACACTATTGTCACATGGAAACAGCAGTCGTCCTAATCCATACTGCAGAGACACAGTGGAACCACTAAAGTGAACGAAAATAGAAAGCTAATAGACAGCAGTCTGTTGTGTGTCATCATTTGTGCCAAGATCCAAAGCTAAAGACCCATTAAGGCTGCTCGGCACTGCATGCCCACAGAGCACATGCGCACAAACACAATGTCCTTTAATGTGATGTCCCTACTGTTCTCTTTAATGGCTTTTCACATAGTGGCAACACCAATGACATCTGCTTCAGTGATGCAGTGCTACTCATTAATTGAATCTTGTGAGGTGCCCAGCAATGTTGTGACTGTGTGTGGCTGTGTGTAATTGTTTTTGTGTGTGTGACATTAACACTGACCTTTTCAGGATCAGTAGTCTTCAAGGAGACCAAAACCTGGCCCTCATGGGGAACTGGTTAAGTGGTAGGGCTAAGATTTGAATTGTGGTTAGGTTAACTGGTTGTGGTTGGTTAATGTTAGGGATAATGCTTTGTTCAGACTGTCCAAATAAGTCAATGCTGTGTCCATATGTAGCAGAGCTGAGCAAGTCTGTGTGAGTGTGTGTGAGAGAGAGAGAGAGAATGAGAGTGAGACAGTATCACACTGAACCTTCCGAATGTCAGCGAGACAATGTTGATGTTGTTTCTGCCTCCAACTTCTGAGAATGTGGTGAGAGAACTAACCACGCACAGAACTTTTGCATTTTTAAATAAGGTCTTGTAGTGTATGACAACTTTTATGGGTCTTATTAATATAATATAATGAATTGTTATACAATTGTTATTGCTACAGTTATGCAAATATGTACTTGTAAATATGGATGTATATTTTCAAAGAACAGAGGCAGAATATACTGTACATTAAACACAGGTTAGAGTGGTCAACAACAACAGCAGGGAAAGAGATACAGTATATAGTCTCTTAAGTGCTACACTCAGGCTGTGGCATTCACAATAAGGGAACAAACGACATCCAACACATATTGCAAGAGTAAAAGTTGAGTCTTTGTAGCCCACCAAGCATCTGGCAGCAGCAGCAGCCCCCCCACTCAGATTCACTAAGAATACTCAACCTCTCAGTTCACACTGGATTAAATGGATTTGAGTTCTGTTTTATCAGTACATGCAGACTCACCCTTTGCACCAATAATAATGAGTCAGGGAAATAATATAATGCAGCTGTAGTGGCAGTACTCAAGCAGTACACAGACAAGGTTTCTGGTCCCTGATTTTCCTGCTTCATTTGTATGTGTGAGATTCTCACTTTCACTCTCTGCCCCTCCTCCCTCGCCTTATCTTACTCCTTCCCGTACCATCTCGCCACACCTCAATCACTATTTTCTCTGCCTTCTCACTCGGTACATTTCCACACACAGTTAAGTCAAACTATGGTTTTATCTCCATAACTGTCCTTGTCCCAGTGTACGGAGTAGTGAGGAATCGATTGATTGAATGAAGTGTGTCCACCTCCACTGTGATGTCTTATCCTTCTGTGTACCAGCTTGTACTATTATTTCTTGATTTAAACCAGGAGCCTGACCTGACATTTTGATTTATAATCAATAGTCAATCAAAAGTCTTCCATGAACTGTTAAGAATCACAGATACGTAAAGAAAACAAATACCGGAACTGCCGGATTTCTGACCCTGAGTGTAACATACATGCAGTAGTAATGATGCTCAATCTGGGAGTGTCAGTCTGGTTTTAGTTGGACTAACCCAACTATCCGCCTCTCTCTAATGCCTAATGTAACCCTGCTGAATGTCTAATGTAAATCTACTGAGTCTCTGACTCACTCTCTCATCACTTGCTCTTTCACCCTCTCATCCTCCTGCCAGTTTCCTACTGTGTGTGTGTGTGTAGATCGCTGAGCCATGACATGGCTGAGTGCAGCAGCTTCAGGGCTGTCGTGTGCCACGGTGCTGAATTGCACCACAGAGGCACGTGTCGCAGATTTTTCCGGGTTGCCATTCAGTTCTGACCTGTCTTTATCTTTCACACTCAAGCACATGATGCCCACACACTTTGACGCAATGCATTTATTTATAATCCTTATTATAGTTTACACATTACATATAATAATACACATTATACTGTCTCTGCCTTTCCTGATTCTCTTATAAACGTGTTTGTTATGAACCAAAACACCAACGCAAAGTCATGACACTGATTCATTTCCTGGTTCTTCACTTACACAACTGGAGATACAAGTCTCACAAACACACACACACGCGGCCCCGTTGGGATTTACCAGTTAACGCCCCATTATAAATGAAACAGAACGTTTGTTCTCATTGTGTTTACTTTTAATTAAAAGCCTCCGATTTTATTTGTAGGCATTTCTGATAAACTCAAACGTGTATTGGTGGATGACAGGGAAAGTTTTTGTATTTATTAAGTTGAATTCCAAAGTTAGTCCTATTCACGCATTCAGTCAGTCTGATCATTTTGGCCTCTTGAGAGCGGATAAATAATTGTGTTCTTACTTGGCAGAAGAGGGTTCCCTTAGGTTGTGCTAAATTATGACTAATAAGATTGATTTTCCGTGACCTCCTAATTTGCAGCTCTATGTCTTTTTAATCTTCACTGATCGAGTCTCATGACACGCGGTGGATTCGACAGTTCAACATAAAAAAATACCTTTTTTTCTCTCCTTCTTTTCATTTATTTGGTTTTAATGAGAGTACAAATTCTCTTAAGTTGACTCATGTCAAAGTCAAAGTGAGGATGTTAAATACAGCACTGGGTGCAAATACCTAAAATACTCACAGATATAATCAAACAATTTCCGTTATTTTTAGCCAGAGGATGGAATGAAGAAGCAAAATACACCTGATGGCGAAAAATAAAAGAAAGACAACACAATCTGTGTCAGATATTTCACCTGTGGAACCTTCTTTTTCCTCACACTATAAGAAATGATCTGTCATTACACCAAATCCAAAATACATACACACACTTTTTATGGTACACTGACTCGTTCCTCTCCTAATCACTCCCCAGTAGAGGATTCTAAGAGAACACAGATGACAAGCAATATTTTGGCTTGAAGTTTTTTTTCCCATCAGCTGCCTCTCATCTCTTTCATTTTTTCATTTCAGCTCCTTGTCTGCAGGGAAATACAGAAGAACGTGTGACAGTTTATAGCCACTGGGCTGAGACGGATAAGGTTGGGATGTGATGATTTAAAAAAAGGGGCAAAATAAGCAAGAGTGGGTAATAAAAAAGGAAACAAGGAAAGGAGATAAGAGTAATTTTCAGGCTTTCAGTTAAGACAAATATGCTAATTTGTTCTTTGCACTGTGGTTTTCTGTTTGTGATTCTGACCATGGGCGGGCCTTAGGAAGCTGCCTGCTGATTGGCTACGGAGTTCTGAAGCCACATCCGACATCCGACAAAATAATTGTAAGTTTCTAACGTTTATAATCTGACAAACGTTAGATACTTACAATTATAAGTTCCAAGCCCGAGACTACTTCCGGTCCATTGAGCAAACAAAAAACACAAAGAACAAATCAGGGCGTGCAAAGAACAAGTGTAATTTCAAACAATAAAATACAACACTTTTGAATGATTAAATAGATATTTAATTTGCTTCTTAAATAGTGTTGTTTGCTTCCTGAAAATATTGGCACAAATCTAAGTCCATATTGGCACACTTCACACACTAGTCTTGCCCTTTAAAGGTACAGTGTGTAAAATTTAGCAACATTAATTGGTAAAGTTGTATTGTATGTAAGTAGTCTTCAGTTAGCATCCAAACTCAAAAGATGTTTACTCTATCCATTGTGGGCTATTGTAAAAACATGGTGGTCCAAACTAGCCTGGCGGCTTATGTAAAAACAAAATTCTCATTGTGAGGTAATGACAATTAACAAATGGACCTTTAAAATTGCATGCTATTTCAGGCTTGTGTCTTAAATCAGGGGGTTTGTTTAAGACAGCAGCATCTTCAGCTCAAACAAAACCCAAACACCCACAACGGCTGCGTGACCTGTGCGTGAGTGAGAGGCTGCAAGCAGATGATGGAGCCAGACAAGCCTCAATACTGAAGAGACACAGGTTCTGACAGGTGAACGTTAACAATTCTAAAATATTAATATGGTTCTCTGCTCCTGCCTACCGTCACATCATACACAACATTGCAAGTGGATACAGCAGCAATCCCTCACTGTGGGTGTTTGAAACAAGCTCAGGAGGGAGGATTTTTTTTCTGGTCACGACTCAAAGACGGCACGCGCCGCACATGCAAACATGTACACACTTAGACGCACAAACGTGTTCAGCCAAGTGTTCATTTATTCCTGTCATTATTTCTTCAGCCATTTAAAAAAAAAAAAAAAAAACCTTCTTGCCGAGTTGTGTCACGTATGTGAAATGGAAAGATGTGAATTTGTGGCGAATGTGAAGAAGGAAGACTTCTGCATAACAGCACACACACACACACACACACACACACACACACACACACGCACACAAATCCGCCTACACAAGCCAAACACACATCCTCCTCAATTCCTTTTCAGGTTAAGAAAAAGCCTCTTTCTTTAATCTCCTCATTCACATTCTCCTTTAATCTCTTTGCGTGTTGCGGTAATTATTTAGAGGATATTTCAGGTGTGGTGGCATCTACTCCTAGTCTAATACAAATTCAGTCATTTAACCAACTGAGTCTTGAATTTGCAGATAGGATGAAAAAGTGAAGTGGAAACGTTAAACACTATACACTGAAAAGGAAGAGATTTGGTCTTTGTCGTTAGTCACATATTTATAAAACATACTGTTTCTAAATTATGGATGCTGGCTGCTGTACACATTTTTTTGGCACCATTCACTAATACAGTTTTCAGTATTTTAGATGTAGATAGCAATTTATGCTAAAGTAACACATGGTAATGTTCATTTGTTGAGTAGCCAACGATACCAGTGAACTCTGAAGCAGGACTTTTATTTACAAATGTCTTCAGACCAGGTACAGTAGACAAATATGATTACATTGTTTTATTTTTCAAGATTAGAAATGAAAACTAACCCTGAAAAAAAACAACTACAACATTGTTGTTTTTGTCATTTAATATTTACCTCCGCTGGAGAGGTTATGTTTTCAGTGCTGTCTGTTTCTCACTTTCACTTTCTTAAATATTGCACTTAAATAGGTGTTATAGGTGTTTAAAGAAATAATGCAGAGATAATCAACAGGAATAGATAAGTGTGTGAAGCAGATCTTCGGTCAATTATATGACCTTGTTGGTATAACACCATGTATTGTTATATTCTGAGTGTTGACAGTATAGTGAGTGTGTGCATGCATGCATGCATGAGTGTTTGTTTGTTTTTATGGAGCATAGAGAGGAAGCGAGGCTCCACTTGCCCATTGCAGTTTATGGCGTCTCCATGTTGACAGTTTGACACTCACACCTACAACAGGACTGCATGTCATAAATGAGAGAGAAGCAGAGAGACACACGAGCAGCAGATAAAAGAGTTGCTACTTGGTGACGGGAACTGCACGGTGCATTTATATGAGAGTTGTACATATTAACTTCGTTGCTCCGTCCAATTTTATATATCTATGCGCCACTTACTAGAGCAGCGGAATGAAAGTCAATTAAGTGATAAAATTCTAGTTATTCAGCACAAGTACAGTCGGTGTCATGTCACAAAGCTCCCAGCATCACATACAATATTTCACAAGGACACCGAATAATTGGTGTTGTCTTCTTTGTGTGAAATTTGTCACTGCTCTCTGCTATGTGCGGGCTGCACATACTGTAGAGGCCAGTCACCAGTCTCACATTCTGCACTAATAAAGGTACATCTAATCTTATCTTTTGGGAGGTTAGATTATTGTTGGAATCCATAGATGGCTTCAGTTCTGCTGCAAACATTTTGTGATATACTTCCTGACTCTTTAAACTGCTGTTTCCTTATTTCCTGCCAAAATACACCATAGCACCTTCCACAATACGGTCAACTGAGACATTAAAGATCACTGAGATTGCTAAAGTGCTACACCTCCCTGAATCAGTCACAGATAGTCTCAGGTATCTTTTTTTTCTTTCTGCTTTAGGTAGGTAGGTAGGAGGTATTGTCTGCTTAACAATGAAGCATTTGCATTTGTTAACGGTTTGGAGAAGAGGAGTTTTTTTTAAGTATTGCAGAACTAATGGGAGGACAGATGCCAGGTTTTGTGCTGTACACATGTGTTAACCTGGGTTTGCAGTTTCATTGTGGCTCAGTGTCTTTATGCCCTTCCTGTGGATGTCAAGTAGCCTGCTGCAGGAAACAATGAAAAGAACGCCGCAGAACCAAGGTCAGGCCTCTGTGACGACCTAAACCACGTCATCCTTCACAAAACACTTAATCTGATTAGTAGTGCAGGAGCCCCTGTACAGCTTCACCTTTCAAATTAAGTATACAATATTGTACCTACAGATAATGATGATGGCCATTTAAGTTAATCAATTTAAATAAGAGAAAAATTATGAGACATCTTTCACACAAAAGTAAACCTTATAATCATGAAAATGTGCTTTACCAGCATACAACATTATCTCTATTACTATAAAAACACTCCCATTTGCAGCATGAGTTGTAGATGCAAAACGAGCTGTCCAAATATACCATAATAGATTGGCTTTTAGGGTTTCTTTGCAAATTTGAAATGAAAGAAAGTGGCTATGCGTCATTGCTGTGCACCTCGACAGCAACACTATCCTCACCGTCTCCACACTTTCGTGCACACTTTTGAATAATTAACAAGATAATCATCATTTTGGAGATGCTGCCTTTATCGCGGGCAAATGCCACATTTCAATTTGTTCTCATGCCCCTCGGCTCCTTTTGTGAAAAGTGTGAGTGCTATAAATCGATAGTGCATGTCCTCGTGTGACGTCTCGCTGCCAATTGCTCTCTTGAAAAGTGTGGATAACACAAAAATAGGACTGTATCGCACTATTTGTTATAAAACCAGGTCCCGCTTGAGATCTAATATGTGGACAACAGCAGGCGTTGTAGTGAGCCAAGCAGCTCAGACTGGCTTTAGGCCTATCTGATCCACTGATGTACCGGAGCCTTTCATAACATGGAATCAACCAAGACGGTGGGAGGAAGAGGAGGCAAGAGTGAGAGCAACAGACCGTAAGAGAGACGAAAAACATTGACCTTTGTCTAAAATAGATTATTGTGACCCTCCATAGACTATATTTAACCAGGTAAGAAAAGTCTAATTTTCAAGAGCGATAGAAGCATCAGTACATTTAAAAGTTGCATCATAAAAACCAACAATACAGAACTAATGTGATACAGTGATTATCATTTCTTGTATTGACGCTAAATTCCCTTCCATCTCCTTTCATGTCTGTCTCACCTATAACCAGCCTTTTCTGTTATAATCTCTGTCTTACTTTTTCTTTTCACTCCATGTTTTCCCCTTCACCTCTCACTTTCTGTGATGTCCATGATTCCCTCCCGACTCCAAATCTAATAGCGATCCTCATCGACCCTTTCTTAATGGAGCACAAGTATAATGGCAGGCTGAGGCTTTCCTCCTCGTAGCAAATGGAGAAAAAAACTGAACAGGCATGACTCTCTAGAATCTACATTCTACAGGAGGGGAAACCCATAGAACCTCAAAGTGAATTTTCTCCGTGTTTTATAACACAGTTAAACCCATGAGTAGACCTATCGGTACCCTCTGTTCGCTCAGCTTACTGCGGTGCACCACTGCTAAAACTTTAAAACAAATGACATGTACTGTTTTATATATATATAGTATGTGTATATATGTTAACAACATGTGTTTACAAAGCAGATATTATTGGAAAACTGACACTAAGAAACTGCACCCATTAACAAACACAAGCACTTTTAATCACCACAACGACACACTTTGTGTGCCAGCATTTAAATATAAAACATCCTCCGTTTCCATGACAACTAAGGCAGCAGAGAGATATCGTGTACACATCTTTCTGTCACCGTTAGATCTGAGCTAAACTGGGGTTTGTTGAGAGCACTTAAGAGAGCACTTAAAAATATGTACCAAAAGGTTCTGTAGATGTATGCTCGCTGCTTTATTCAGGATGCAGATCCTCGAGAGGAATTACTCAGATTCGTGTTGATATGGAGGATAATAATAATATGCATACCTTCGCTGTGACTTCAATGATGCCTCTGCTGTTTGCTTTGAAAAAATTAGTCAGAGATGTGATTAATGAAAACACAGTAGCCATGGCTATGAGCCCGGGGACACTTTCATTACAAATCTTGTAAATCCAATTAAATTAAATAAAAAAAAAATATTACTGCATGTCAATATTGAAATGAGTGTGTTTGAGGTGGTTTGTTCTTGTATGTGCGTGTGTGAAGAGGCCACTGGCTGCTCTATATTGACATTTGTTGGAAATTATTTTTATTTACATTACATTAGACGTCATTTAGCTTTTATCCAAAGCAACTTACAATAAGTTAACATGGAGATACAGTGCCTTTACACACAACACCTATGTAAACACTCCACTGGCTGTTGGTCTTATCACTTAAATGTGTGCAATGTGCACACACATGTACGCAAAAAACGGGTAATTCTATGTTTGCGACTGACTCATGGGACTCATCAGAGCTTCTACATTAGACAACTTTTCCAAACTGACGATCTGACTTTCACACCGTCTTCACACCACTGCCGTCCAGGTGTGTGGGGGTGAGAAATTTAGCAATGTTAAGCCTTCTTGTGGCCGCTCATATCAAAAACTCATTATCATGCTCATAAAACACCTAAAGAACTTGAACAGAAATGAGTGAGAAGCCAAGATGTACTGTACGTCTTTTGTGAATGTACAATCAATTGTCCTGCTTATTTTTGTAACTGTAAAAACTGTGGCAAAACCCCACTAGCACCTTTTCCTAACCACACGTTCCAAGTTTACCACAGATTGTCTGTTGCCATAGCAACAGTGGATCGCCTCAACAGAGGTTGTGTTGCACATCAGTCTTCGTGAAGGCCCTCTTAGATGTCTGTACGCCATGCGCCTCATACCTCGTAATGAGCTTATCTCTGGAATACTGCAGCAGAGTCTCACACACACACTAATGTCTTTGTAATGTTGTATATCAGCAGTATCCACTTTCTCTTTGTGTTTTTCGTACAACAGATATTTGTGTTTCCTTAGTCAGATTGATTCATCTCCTCGAGTTTCTCTTGAAAAAAGGGTCTTTTTTTTTGGAGTCTCTGAATTCAACTGTAGTTTCAATGCACACCTACTTTATGATCAGAGTAAAAGCCTCAACAGTGAGATCGATATACTGCCTTGGTATCAAGTATTTTTTTTGGGGTGAAAGGCAGTCAGACTTAAGGTCATAATGGAAAGATTACATTAAAGAGGCCTGGTCTGCCGGAGCATCGATCTTTCTCCTGCTGCACAAGACAAAAGATGGATTTTCGCATCATTATTGATTAGTGATGTTTACATTATGCATTTTGATCAACAGCACAGTATTTTTTTATTTTGGCTGGTGAGGGTAGTCGGCTCCATCTTCTACACTCACCCTCACAGTCTGAATAAAATGCCTTTAAAGTACATTACAGACATAATTTCAACTGCAGTACTGAATATTTTAAGAGTTGTAAGGGCTGGGTCATATTTACTGTATTGCACGGCCAGAGCTGCTTCATATTTCCACAAGCGAGTAGAATGCCGCCATTCTGCAGACCACTGCAAAAATGGGTAGAAATCTGTGTGTCAAGCTTACTCTGACGGACCTCTACGGACATGTGGATGCGGAAAGTATGACCCGGGCTTAAGGACCCACTTCCAATGAAGGCAATGATGGAAGCATATTTTAGTGCTGGGAGATAGGGACAAAAAAATTATATTTTGGCCCGTATTTATACTTTGCGATTATATCATGGTCAGAAATACTCAGTCAAGTTCTTTCCAGTGTAAACAGTCTTAATCACATGACATCCAGCTAACTATGCTTTTGAAATACTGTATTGTTACTGTATATTTTAAATTTGCCACATTAGATAAATTTCACAAGGCTGAATCAACAGAAAAATAATGTTTTTCATACAACAAGGCTTACTCTAAGGTCGTAACATAACTATCTAGCAGATAGCAGGTTGACTTTGCCTGTAATGACAATGGCCAGAACAGCGAGAAATACCTGTTTTAATTAAATGTTCAAGTCAAAAAGCCAAGTTTAGGTATAAATTCTTCAAATCTTTTCCCCCCAGTTACCACTTTTGTTCTTTATTATGATGAGACAGATGATCTTTGTTTTGGCATCATTTGTGCAGGCTGCAGCTTTACAGCTCATTAAATAACTATTTTAGAATGAAGCCCCTCAATCTGTCGAATCTTCTAGTTTAACAGCCTTGTACGTGCAAATTTATGGAGATATCAGAAAACAGTATGGGCTGTGTTTGTCTGCTGCAGTTGAGAGTACGGAAAACACACTGTACATAAATTCTAATGCACGGAGGGGACAGTTTCCTTTTGTAACATTCAAATTAGCTAAAAGGCTAATGTGAGGTTGAGCTTTAGTCTTTACAAGGGTTAGAGATAAAAGCGCTTCTCTATGTTGATTATTAGTCAGTGGGTAATGACAGAGTTAGTGCCACTGGTAGGCAATTCAATTGCCTGGTCCCCATGGTATAGACTCAATCCAATAAGGCACCATTAAAATACAAACACCGAAGGGGAGGGGGCAACAGGAAGGTGGGATTTAAAGATTGCCATTCAAACTATAGTATATGCTGAAAATGAATGCAGATTATGGAAACATGGTATTTATATTTATTTTGACAAAGATTTGATGTTTATGGCTGGCACGATGTTTCAGTGAAGATTCCGGCTTTGAGTGCATTATTGTGTCATTTGAGGAAATTTGACATGTTTCCACTAATATTCTATCATGTATCAATTAATAATCACTAATTAATTCAAACCTACATGCTTTCTACTATTATGTGGATGTGTTGTTAAGCAAACTTAGTAAACACACAAAAAAGTACAGCATGACCAAAAAAAGTATCATTAATGATGTAATCTATTAAATGATGACAGAGAAAGGAAAGAGGAAGCAGGTGCGTATGAATGTGTTGACGCTGTGTTTGCAAAATGTTGATGGATGTACGCAAGGTTCCACCTCCCCACCTGCTCTCACTGTGTACTTCTGTCTCCACCAACTATGGAGGTACACAGACTCACACAAACTGCACACACACACGGGTTTACATTCAATTTAGGTCAGTGGCATCAGGCCAAAAACGTACACACCATTACAGAACGGTGTGTTTATTTCTCACCCACAGGAAAACAAACCTACAACAATCAGTCAGTTACTCAGTTAGTCAGTCAGCTGATCCACTGCTTAATATCTCAACAACCACTGGATGGGGCTGTCATTAAACAGGTGTTCGTGGTTCCAAGAAGATGAACTGCACCGACATAAGTGATATTCCAACTTTACCACTACAAGGTTGTTTAGGACTTGCAGTTTTGATTAAAATGTCCTCAAATGTTGGATTGTCCGTCATTAAATCTCACTCAGAAATTTAAAAAAAACAACAACTCCTAAATTACTTTGCCGATTCACTGACTTTTCATTTAGTCGCACCATCTGGACTCACCTTCGAGTGTCCTTTACTCCCAGTACAATAAGAAAGACGCATGCAAAACAACCTACAATAACACTGTTATTGGAATTGTTTTAAGGAGCAATGTGTACATTTTAGTCATATGTATTGGTGGAGTTGCATGTTGCAGCTGAATATTCCTCACATCGCCCTTCCCTTCCAAGTGTGTTGTAGAACACATGTACGCCTCACACTCACACCTACGGTCAATTGCATGTTTTTGGACTGTGGAAAAAAACGGAGAAAACACACATGCACGGAGAGAACATGCAAACTCTATGCAGAAAGGCCCTTGTTCTTACCGGGTCTCCAACACAAAATTGTTTAGTTGTGCATTGTGAGCTATTTTATTTTATTAAGTTAAATTATTTGACATACCAACCAGTTAAAGCTCAAACCATATCTGCAGGTCAACTAGCTGGCATTCACATCAAACCCCTTCTCCTCACAGAGCTGTGTTTCCAACTGCAGGAAAACCAGTCGCTATATAGAGAGCAAAGCAAAGTAAAGCAAAGCAAAAAAAGGATTTGGCCTTTGGGCTGAAACTGCTGAATCACCATGTCATTTCTCATTACTTCATGTCATGAACCCATAACACTTCCTCTGGAGCTACATGGAGACGGACTGTCATGATAAAAGGCAGAGACGATGCAGATGAAAAGGAAAGAGATGGTAAAAACAAAACAAACACATGAGGCTGCTCAAACATACACTCACACACTGAACTCACTCTTTCATCCAGGCTTTATTGCCAGACTCCCATTGTGGTCTCGTCTTGTGGCACAGTTAGAGTGAGCCATCATAGTAGCACAGTTGAGAGCTTAGAGAAGCAGCCATCAGATGCAGACTCATAATACCTGCAGTAGAGAAAGCGACTGCCAGATATGAAATGCCAACATTATGTGGCGTATACCCTGTATCTGCAAGTCTGGCCTTATTCAGTCTGTAATTCATGCCAAATGTTCCTTTTATGCAGATTTAGTCTTTTTTTTTTTTTGTTGACATTAACCATTTTAAATTTAAGAAAAGGAGAGTTTCAAGAAAATGCAAATGGTCAAAGTGGCTTTGCCTCTACTCATTTCTTCCAATGTTTTTGTTGAACTGATTATGTGGATGATAGTATTTACGTGCAAAGCACACGTGTTGTTTTCAACTAGCACAGCCGTCATTTTCATGCCCAGTGCCCATTTTGTGGAGGTAGCAAATGTAATTAGGCTCATTAGAGCACCCATCGGTTTGTTGGTCTTAAAATTAGGTCTGGTTAGTCACAATGTTGGCAGGTTGTTATCTGGAGGCAGCAGAAGGCCGCTGTGCCATTGACCAACTCTAAAAAAAACTGTACTTCTATCTCTTTCTCTTCTCCATTAGTAAACTGTTGACTCAGCTGAGAGTCGAGTACGAGCAACCAAAGCATCTCGCACAGTAGTGCCAGTGCTACGATATGTATCGTAGATAGTGTGAGACTGTGCGCTCCAGTCTCATCACCATCGACTTCTACCGCTTGGTTCTTATCTTCAAACCTTCCTTTGGCACAAACCTTTCTTTTTAAATATTGATTTTTAATTTGGCATTTATTCTGCTGTCACACCTTCACCTCACACACAAGCAGATCCATCTCCTCAGCAGAGAATCGTTCACTTATCGTGAATTTGCCAGTTAATGAGAAATGTGTCAGGCACAAGTGCATCTGGATTTTATAGGGATTGACAAGCGAAACTCTGATTGGCTTAATTGATGTGATACCCAGAAATGTATTAAAGTTATTAAATACAACCCCCTTGCACATTGTGCCGCACTTTGTGCCGAGATTACACGCTGTGTAAATAGCAAAATTGGCCCTAATGTGCCTTTAATCTCATGGGCTGAATTGTATTGTGGGCCACTGTTTAAAAAACTAATTCAACCTACTGTTCTAGTCATATCGGGGGATCTTGGTGTATCAATAATACATTTTAAACCTGATAATACCAATATTGTGCCGATAATATTGTGCATCCATAGACTGTTTCATTGATTTAGGTCACTTTATAATGACATCTTCTGATTTACAATGCTGCAGCTATGTTCTGTATGCTTTGAAAATCAAAATTAAAATGCCAGGACTCTTATGTATGAAGTATGAAGCCATGCGTTCCCTAGTGCTTTTACTCTCAAACGGATACCTGTTGTGATTAGAAAAAGACCTGCTTTCCAGCAGAGGTGAGATTCACCAGCAGAAGTGAGGTGTCTAATTCTGCTTTTCTGTAGCAAGAGGAGAGAGATTAAGGGGGAGGTGCTCCCACATTGCTCCCCAACATGCGGCTTTATCCCCAGTTTCCCTATGTTTTCTTACTTCCCATTCCCAGCAATGTGTGCAGCCTGTCCTTGTATGGTTCTTGCTCTTGTCTGTGTGTCTTGTGTACTCAACTCAACTTGTTTAATCAACTAAACCAGTACACACTGTCAGCTCCTTACACATTCACCGTGGTGAAACGCTTTGGCTACATTCTCAGTCTTTCAATCCTTTTATTACCTTGTATGTTTCCCCTGATTTCTAACCTCTGTGTCTTGGCTGTGCTTGAGCATTCAGCGCCTGCCAGGTTCAGCAAACTCTGTTTGCTGGATTCAACAGTTTAGATGCCGGGCTGCATTGTATTTTCTAAAAACGTACCACTGAGTCATTAATCACTGTCTCACTCAAGGCTCTCCTCTGAAGTGAACCAACAGCATTGGCTTTCAACATACATTTTAGAATTGATTTTCAAAACGGCATTATTTCGAAGTGCAGCTAAAGTTGACCCCACAGCACAGATCTCTTTACAGTTTATGAGCTAGACGCCGAGCTTACACAATCTAATCAGTTACCCAGATCCAGTTATGTGACTGGAGGGAGGTTTCCTTTAACTCTGAGATGCACCGACTCCCTATCGATCGTTAGACTATCGACATCTGTGTCAAAGCCTTAATAAACGTATATTTGCTCTGTGTCTCCATGTGTACATGTATCAATCATTTAGCCTCAACATTAGATCAGGTAACTCCTTTTAATATTCATGTAAATAATGTGTCTGTGTTTGAACGTATGTGCTCACCTGTTTTAATCAATATTTTTTTGCATTTGCTTGATATATCTTGTTTTTATTGCCCTGGCAAGCACCATGTGAGCAGAGTCACTGCCCATATTCGGCCAGTGAATAACAACTCTCAGACTTCAAGGAGTCTCGATACACTTGGAGATTTAAAGGGTCTGTCAAATAAATGTAATGTGGTGTATTTTAAATAGGTGTATGTCAACTGCTGGGGTCTTCCAACAATCATTCCATTCACTTTTCCCTTAATATTGTTTTGTGACTTCCTGCTAAATGAAGGATATGATGATGAAGAGGATTGCCAAGCAAACATCCATCCATTTTCTACCCTTTTATCCTGCACATGAGGGTCACGAGGGGTGCTGTGCCAATCTCAGCTGACATAGGGCGACAAGTGGGGCACACCCTGGACAGTTCACCAGTCCATCACAGGGCCACATACAACAGAGACAAACAACCATTCACTCTCACACCTAATCTCACACATAATCCCCATATTGCATGTTTTTGGACTGTGAGAGCAAGCCGGAGAACCCAAAGAAAACCCATGCACACACAGGGAGAACATGCAAGCTCCATGTTCCGACCGGGTCTCAAACACGGGTCTTCTTGCTGCAAAGGCAAGAGCGCTAACCACTACACTCACCGTGTGGCCCTATTTTATTATTTATTCTGTACGTGCAGATAACAGCTACTTCAACTGATCAGAATGAAGCTTTGTGATTAATCAGAGAGGGGGGCAGTGTCAGAGAAAGTCCACGGTGACTCTGTTTTTCTGGTTATTTTACTGCGTCTGACGCTTCACTAAGTAGCAAATCAATAACATTTAGTAGGCTGCTTCTTTAAGGGGAGCTCTGTCTGGAAGCATCCCCATCCCAAGGCTAAACATTAATATTGATGATATGTTATGAGATTTTTTTTTTTTTTAACAGCAGAATGGGCACATTTATGAAAATAAAATGATTCGAGCTGCAAATCCATTGCATTACAATACATAAATGTTTTAGTATTTACTTATTTGACATCACAGATGTTGCTCTGTTCCTGCAATATTTATTTGTATGACAGGTTTGGGGATTTCCTCTGGATGTGCCAAGAATCAAAACATGTTTTTTCCATATTGTCTATATAACGATATAATACATTTTCCAGTTAGTGAAATGGCATTTGCTGCATTTTCTACTGGTTATGTTGCTCAAGACAAAGGCATTAACCTAAACATCTCATGATCTATTAATTTTCTTATTGCCAGTTTTAACATAATAATTAACATTATTAGTCTGAAACAAAATATTATGTCTACATGCGAGTGTGGTGTAAGGTTATTAAAGAGAGAATTAAAGAATGCAGGCTGCAGTGTCTCACATCCAGACGTCACCACGTCGCAGCAGGATTACCATGCCTCTAACATTCATTCAGTATGTGTAGTGGAGCCTCAGTACTCATGCATATACATGCATAATGCATCCTTGTAGAGATAATTCTGTGCTGATTATGTTAAAAATAAAATCCATCACAGTGAATGCTGAAAACCAATACATTTCGGTACATTTTTTAGCCTCCTCTAACTCAGACATTACGTGGCACCAGTTTATTTAGACTAAATTATGGCTTTCAGACTCTATAGAGGACCCCCGTCAATTAAGCTCAGTTCAGAAGTTCAAAAATCTATGCCAAAATAGCGAATAGTGACAATGCATTTAGTTACATTTGCATTTTACATTGTGCAGACGCACAGATATTATTTGATTCTTTTTTTGGCACTAAAGCATGTTTACATATTATTGTATGCCAAACATTACCTCATCTAGAATTGGAAATAGCTTTTCCTAATTCATTTGGCAACTAAAAAAAAGACACTTTTTTAAATTAGTGTAGAATCACTTTACAAAATCATTGTACAAAGATGTTCCACCCATTTGACCCATTTGTCATGGAGCGTCTGACCATTTTAAGAAGATTTTAAGACTTCCTGTCAGTATTTTATTCCTGACTCTCAGTTTCAAGGTCTACATATTCACTTGTTCTGCTATGCCTTTGGCCACATCACAAGGTTGTATGTGTGTGTGTAAAACAACACATAATTATTGCCATATGAGAGCACTGCATGCCAATTAAAAATGAAAAGGTCAAATGTGTTTCATGTGTCTGCCACTTTATCATGCGGGCATCAACACAAGCCTGACAAGATAAAACCAAGTCCAGGTGATATCAGCAATAAACGGTTGTAAAATCCATCATCGGCATTCACACAGAAAACCTTCACAGCCTGAAAATGTGATTTGCAGGGAGAGCAGCGAGAGGAACAGCAACGTTATTTCAGTGCCGAGCGCTCACATTTCACAAGTAGAAGGCGACGTTTTATTCAGAGCTACACGCTTTGATACGAACAGTGTACGATATATGAGTTGATAGCATAATAGTAATATCTGGATCTCACTGTCAAACGATGTAAATATCATGCTCTCTAATACTCACACACGCACACACATTAACATACGCATACACACTCAATGGCGTCAGAAAGCGTCAGAGTAACACACAAAAAGAGACAGGTGACAGTGGTGGGCGGTGGGATGTGTGAATCCGAGCCCCACAGAGATGCAACCCTGTTTGTTCAGATTAAAGGAGGCATTTCTATTTTGGGAACAGCTTCTGTGAGAGGATGCCATAAATTTTAACACAAAGAGGCACAGTCAAAAACAACTGAATGAATTCATTATATGTGTGTGTGTGTGTGATTACTGTGTTTGAAGGCGTGAATTAGTGATCCCTTAAAGACTGCACAAATAAATCAATATCAAGCTCGCTAATGATCATTTGTAGAGCAATGCAAAAATGTAAAAACAAGGTGCATGTTTGTTACTGGTTCACTAAATTCTCAAGACTTGATTACCATTCACGTCAACCACATTTAAGTCAATTGGACAACACTAAACCAATCGTTGAAGCTGCTTGTATCTTACCACTCATGCTGGGGCTCATCAATGACCAACAGGATCTTGAACTTCTTAGAGAGAGATGGTGAGGGAGCCGACTGCTCCACAAACCCGGCGGCAGATGCGGCCGTCTGTTTGACCGCGTTGGTGATGGAGCTAAAGGAGCTGAAGAAGCCAGAAGAACCGCTAGAAGACTGGGCCTGTTGAGGCGGCTGAGCCGGCTGGGATGCACGTCGCTCCTGAGCTGCAGGGGAGCTGGCTGGCACTTGGGATGGTGCTGGGGCTTTGGTTGGGGACTGGGCAGGGACAGGTGCCGTGGCAGGGGCTGCACCCTGCTGGGAAGGTGAGGTGGTAGTAGGGGGTGGAGGTGCAGGTGAGTCCGGCCTCTGGAGGTCTGTCATGTAGCCATTGGGCAGGTTGGACATGAAGGTGCTGTCAGAGAGACGACGTCGGAGGAAGTTCATGATTGCAGTTGAAAGTGGTCCCTTAGGCGGTTGGTGAGTTGCTCTCTAAATGTTCCTCGAATTTTCCTGGCTGACTGAATGAGAGCAGAGACAGAGACAGAGATGGTTACAGAGAGAAGCTCCCTGATCAGAGGTTAGATGAATGACAGTAAATCAGTCCAAATAACTGAGGGCTAGTGATGGAAGGCTGCTTCTGTGTAGGAATGGAAAGCAAGGTGAAAAGGGTGGATGAGGCGATGGATGCAGCTCTGGTCCAGTCTTCAAGAGACAGCTCTCCAAAGCTACGCCAGCAAAACAGCGCGTGCTTGTGGTGTTCCTCCTCCTGAGCCTCCTCACAAATGCGAGTGTGACGTCTGAGGGCGTGTGTTTGAGGGAGAGAGAGATGTGGTTTCGTCCCTCCTGTGAGGTACTGCTGCTCTTCCCCCCTCTCTACTCTGCCCGCCTGCCTCTTGAACTGCTGCAAGCTGAATGTGCTCAAAAGATGCAGCTCTCTCTGCTTATCTCACTCTTTCACTCGCTCATGCTGCCTATGCCCTTTTCTTCTCACTCTCTCACTCTGCACGCTTACTGGCTGTCTCCCTCTCACCCTCCCCCTCCCCCTCCCCTCCTCCTCCTCTCTCCTGTCATCAGCCCCGTACATCATAGGCGTGTGTGTGTTGTGCTGCAGCCTTGTAGAACTGCGTGCCGTGTGCAACCAGTGGAAGGGGTTTCCTGAGATCCTGCTTAAGGTGGAGTTCAGATGGAAACACCCTCCATCTGGCTCTGCAAGCCCCACCTCCTGCATCTTCCTTCCTTCCCTCCATCTATACATCCATCCATTCATCCATAAATCCCCTACTCCACCCGTCTTTGCCTCATCTCTTCTCCATTGTGGGCTCTGCAGTATGTGACATTGTTGATACAAATACATCTTTCATTGAATATTGCCATTAAAACAATCTAGCAGGAGTAGATGGAGGAGTCTTGATTTGTAAATTTAAAGCTTAGGTAGAGAACAGGATGAAAACAGAAAAAGGAGAGCAGATGTAGAGAGATTTATCAATCCGTGTTTCTATCAGCTGATCAGTCTAATGAATCCCTCCTGTGATGGTGCCACTAACCAAAGGGTAACCAAGGTCGATTATGTCACCATAAGTGTGATTGCATTTTCTCTGAATAATCTTTTCATCTAAGTAATGTAATAATCTGTGTACAATGAGTGTTAGTGCACTAAGATGTTCCACTGAGGCATTAACAAAATAGTGTTTAAATAAATATACTGTAGATACAGCATATTTCTTTACACAACAGTATGCTTCACACTATTTGCTCACTGTGGTTATTTCTAATTCCTTAAGCCTTACCTTCTCGTGTCTCGCGCTATTATACTTTCACTAGTTCATGGCAGGATAATCAGGTCAGGTTTCTCCAAAGCCGTCAGCAGCAACAGAGTACATCTGCACTGTTTACTGCTCGAAGCTTTACTTCAACAACAGCCAGAAGATGACGGGTCAGAGAGGCAGAGAGACGATTATTCAAGCGGGAACTGAATTCCACACGTCTCATTCCCACTAAGGAAAAGAGCTTGGCATCAGTGGAGAGCAGAGGAGAAAAAAAAAGACCCTTACAGTGACTCTATTTTGCCTTCAATGGGCAATTACTCTTTAAAGGATGCAGAGCTGTTTCGCTAATTTAGAGATATTCACTAGCCCACTTAGTGGATTTGAAATTCAATGTCAAGCACTGAGATTTCTGGAAGCTCTCTGTCTCTCTCTCACTGATATACTCTCTGAAAAGATGGAAATACGTTCCTTGACCTTTATGCAATTGAAGGGTTGATTTATTTTTTTCTCTCTGCAATCTGAACTACTCACACAGCCACATCCTGAACCCCAGCGACTTATAATTTCAGGCTTATTCGTTTCAAATGAGACATTAGAGACGGCCTCTGAACTATAATTCACCACGTATTCTAGGTTGTTGTACAAGACACTTGGGACCTGTGCTTTTACATGAAAGGATTCCTCGAAATTTAAAATTTATGGTATGTACAGCATGAGAGAAAATGTGTTGATGGCAGAAAACCCACTTTTCCTGCCATGAAAAAATATCATGATAAATACTGTACATCCATGCTCATAAATCTATCTCTGGACACGAACATACATGAATCGTGTAGTAAAATATTAGTTCAGTCCACAAATTGTTAATGCAGGATGTGTATTTTGTAGCAAGCCATGATGAGTCGAGCCCAGTGAGGGGGAGTTGTGTTTAGTCAACCAGAAGAGAGCCAGAGTGAGTCACGGAGCTGCAGTGTGTGAACTGTAGCGACATCCTAAGCTCGTCCTGGCTTATATGTTTCATGACACAGATACTCAGCCACAGAACGCATCTCAAAACGGCCATTATATAATGCAGAGTGCATTAAATTATGTAAGTGACAAGATTAAAGAAGTACACCTGATCTGTGCTGAAAGGCTGAAAGAAAGGTGTTTCTTTTTCCACTGGCACATCTTCCAGTATACATACACGTGTTCATGCATATACACAGGATAAATTATTTCCATAAACCATCACCTGCTTTAAAAAAGAAGAAGAAGAGGAAATCCAACAACAAAAATATTATACCTCTAAACTTTCCTTAGGTTGAACACGATCAACTTAGACTGTATGGTATGGGTTTAGTGTTGAGAACAGTTATGCATTGCTCTGCTTTATTGGAGAAAACAGGAGGATTCACAATTATAGAGCCAGGACACAAGAGACACTGTTCACCTGTCAAAGATAGAATAAAAACACACCTGTTATTATTAATATTCAAGACAGTATAATCTATCATTAAATATTAAATGGAAAATCTGAACATACAGGCTGTTTGAATGTTTGACAGGCCAATTTGCAGTTGTGAAATGTTTTGATACAACCTGAGTAAAGTATAGAATGTTATTCAAATTATAAAACTAATTTCCAAAGTACAGGTTGTATTACATAGATAAATTATTTTTTTTAATAACAGGATTTAATGGCAGTGTTAATACTGAGGAATAAAAAAATTAATAAATAGAAGTTTTTCTTGCAGGGAGTAATATCCAACACACAATTGAAAACACAGGGGGGAAAGACTGCAGGGAGCAACGAGGTTACGTTGGCCCCATGCTGTCTTACAATGCTATATCACCTCACGAAGTTTCTTTCAATGCAAATGAGTCATGATGCCATGCCTCAGCTGATACATCAGAAACAGCAAATAATACACTTTAAAGTCAACAGCCTCCAAAGCTACTTCAGGGAAAAGCGCTGAGTCAGCCAGTCCATTAAAAATGATAGCTCTCTGAATAAAGTGCATCAGCGCTGCATTGACGGATGGACAAAGCTACAAGATTAAAACACCCACATGAAACTTGGGTATCTGTAGCAGATCCCCCACAAACGCCCTTTAACTGGGCTTCTGTGCACCAACACAAACATTTTTTGATGTTCCTCAGTGTTTCAGGGGCTGATGCTGGTATTTGTACTAAGCCTGCTGTTGTTAGTTAAGGCAAAAATAAACTTTCAAGACTTAAAACTGCCACTGGAACAGGTAGAACAGAAGCTGGTTCATAAACATTTCAATTGATAAAAGTGACTGAGGCTAACAAGCACTGCCAGGCAATACAATGTAGTTTGATGTCTAGATCAATTATCTTGTGTAAAATGTCACGAGATATCAATAGAGGAGTGTAAGAATTAGAGACACCCAATGGTGAGACCGCAGAGTGCAACAAACAGAATAATCCTTCCCAAGCTTGTAGATAGGATGTAAACACAACTCTCTCCGCACTCTCTGCTGTTTCCTTTGTTTATGCAACAGGTTCATGTGGACAGAGTCATTCTGTGTCGTAAGCTTCCACTTAAAAACATGAAATGCACATCCATTTGGGGTGACGCAAGATGGCAGCCGCTGTCAAAACCATTCCCATGGCTAAAGATTATTAAACAAAAAAAAAGCCCCAACAATTTTCAATGGTTTTAAAGTGATTACACACTTACACAACACAAACCTGGTGGATAGTATTGCCCATGGTCATTATTTGCAAGTGTCACGTAATGAGAGAGTATCCTCAGCGGGCGTTCATGAATATGCTTTGTAGTAACTACATTTACGTGGTCACCAAAGGGTCGTTTTCACAGCAGGTATTTTTGGAGATGTTTTAGCAGTAGCCAATATCATTATGGGTAGCAAGGACAGTGTGACAGTGAAACACTCCGAGGCTGCCAAATGGAATTGTGCCATCATTAATTTGATGATTTACACTTACTCTCTTTTCCAACAGTGACACGTCAAAATGCCTGCCATGAAAAAAGGCTTCTAATCTGGCAAGTCGTCTAATTCTAACAAAGACACAATTTCGATCAAGACATCTCAGTTGAGTATTTGACTCATATTTACAGAGCATAGACTGATTATTACCTCCACTGCTGCTAAAACTCCAATAGAACTTTATAATTCAATTAAAATATATCTATATAATGCTACTAAAATGGGAATATTCCATACATACTGACTTTCTGCCAATTTATCGAACACATACCACATGTATTGAATGCCTAAAAATGTTTTTATAAATAATTTAAATAACCATTCCAGTATTTGTGCCACTGGTAATGACACTATTTCAAACTAAGCTTAACTGTGCAGTTGAGTTGGTCTTTCCTTTACTTGTGCCTCCCTTATTATGAATATTTTTAGGTTTCCTGCTTGCCTGGTGACACTGCAACCTTTCTGTGGGGTAAGACAAATGCAGCAGCCTCTGTTCTTCTCCTATTGCAGCGCTCTGGAGCAGCTGTGTGTCTACTGAAGGAAGTGTGTTTGTGTGGTAAATGGTGCATTTTTTGTTTGATGTTCTATCACCGGGGATAATGGACATCTCCATGGCAACAGGTGTGCAAAGGCTGAAAAGAGTCTCTTGTTTTGTACATGTGTGTATCAGTGTTTGGGATTTGCACCATTGAGTGCAATTTTTTTTCCAATTCTTGCAGTTACTGAGATTGCAACCAAAGGATGGGGAGACAATTGTGTCCTAACAGTAACAATGAATTACAAGCTAAACAGCAGTCTGGGTTTGTCCGAGCTATGTCCTTTAAAAGGTCTTGACATCTAAAAGAATTATTCCTGAGGCAATCGTGAGACAAGTACACTCTATCAAAGAAAGCTTTGCCTTCAAATTAGAAAATCAGCTTGCAATCATTGCGGGGGGAAAAAATTATCCAGTTTAATTAGATGTTCTTGGTACAGACGAAAAATAATGACAAAGCCATCCTTTGCTTCCATTCTTATCAGTGCAATCGTGTTCACACAAACATGATGAGGAAAGATGGAGGTGTGATGAGACGATTCTCACTGCAGTTTGCAGATTACATTAACAAGTCCGTCTCATGGCCTGGAACATTCTACTTTGTCTGACAACCTCCATGAACGGTTTGGAGCCGAAAAATGGTAAATAGTGGCATAGTACATGTAGTAGAATATTATTTATCAGCTCTCTTGACCTGTAAGATTGTCTGATAATAGGTGGACTGTTATATTCCTCAGAGGTGTAACTTAAGACAAAATTGGGAGGGAAAACAGCTGAGAAAAATCATCACACAAGCAGCATGTATGTGGCAGCACTGCTTCCTCTCATCTCATAAATCAACAAAACCCATGTATGTGCTTCTTCATCCACAGCTACTCCGATTGCACCTGAGGTTTGAACAGCTATAAGAGCTAATTCACATTTCTAAATGGCTCCATACATGTAAGTAAGTCTCACAAATTGACAATGCTCAAAATAAACAAAATAATATTTTCACAAGAAAAGGAAACGCCCTCCACTTGATTTGACCCAGTGATATCACATTACACCTCTAAAAAAAACAGGATGTGTCGAGTGTCCTTATAAACAATAGTCCTTCATGATGGGTCTTTACAATGAGAAATATCAACAAATAATGTTTTCTCTGCTCTTGTCAAAGAGAGAGATATCAGGAGGACATGAATAGGTTTTAAACAAATAAAATACAAAATGGTTTAGAAACAAATTACGGGCACAAGTTTTAATTACCTAGACGGCAGAGTCGTGCCATACTCATAATGAGACCACTTTCTTTTATACTTCGCATCATAACAACAAATCCAGTTACTCTGCGTTGTTGCTGCTTTGTAAAGCCAAATACAGCTCTACATGCTTCATGCTCACTCACACATAAAAGACTCAGTTATTACAAAGTATGCATAATCTATGGAAATACACAACACAATGAATGTTATGAGGATGACATTATCTATACAAGTAAGTATAATCAGGCATAATTCTAAGAAACCAGTGGGAGGGAGAAAAAGCCAGAGACCAGCAGAATACAAAGTATGGGCAACGCAAGAGACATGATCACAAGCGATAATGTACAATTCAACTTTGTCAGTCTTCCTGGTGCTTCTCTGTCCCGGAATTAACATGGCCCTTTAACACAGTGAGTCAGCTTGTTAGTGACCATTCAGTGTCTTTATCAATATTCATGTGGCTGAAAGACGGCTCACAGCAATTACTGAGAAAATAATATTTGTCTTACTCATGACAATCCTATAATGAGCTTCAGACATATGTCGAACTGTCAAGAATCTACATTCAATATTAATGTATTCAAATCGATGTGAACATAGGGCCGACCATGTAAGACTCGCGACTATTGCCGCAGTGAATACAGATGATCAATCCTGTTGGCTTTTACTGCTGCAGAAGAGTTTCAAGTGAAAACTGTGCCTAATTTTTGTCTTAGTTTTTAAACTGACTTTTAAAAGGCTTTTTCTTTGATGGTTTAATTTAATAGCTCCGGTAGTCCATTCATTGTCATTGTCCTGCTACATTTAGAGACCACAGAGAAATCAACCTTGTGTTAAAAAGCTAATTATAATTCATCAATCCTCACTTTTCATACACCTGGTTGCTTAGATTTATGCTTTACATGCAACGTGTGATACTACATTTAATGAAAAAGAAGACTACTGCCAGAAAACGCAAACCAAAAATAAAACGGTGTGTTTGAATTCCGTCACAACTTTATTTGTGAAGCACTTTGACTTTACTGGGACCCACTTTTTAAACTATAAGAATAAAAATCATGACAACTGTGGATTTGTGCATAAAATAACATTTCTGGGGATTCTGCATATTTATAACCAACGTCAATAATGGCTGCTCTAAATTAATCATCAATCAATCCATCAGACTTTATTTATATAGCACTTTTCATACAGAAAACTAAAGCACAAAGTGTGTCACACAATAAAACCAAATGGAACAACAGAACCCCCCTAAAGACACATAAAGGAGACTCAACTGTCACGAAAACTCCATCATCATTGACGAAACACTAATGGCCGGATAAAAGTAAATAACAGAAAGGGAAAATAAAAACAAATTAGTTTACAAACAAAAGGACGAGTACTAAGACCAAAGAAAGCAAATACTAAAGCAGCTTCAAATAACCAAAGAAATTAAAATACTAAGAGAGTAGAAGGAGGATGGAACGTATCATAGACAATAGTGTAAAGACTACAGACTAAAAAGGCAGGGCACCAGACAGATAATAATAAATTAAAGCATAATTAGATAAAAGAAGTTTAACCAAAAGCTAGGCTACAGAGGTAGGTCTTGAGTTTGCAGACTGTTGTATTAGCCTGCATTAGTTTAAGCTTGTTGTACATTTATGTGTGGGCTCATGATAATTAGTTCGCGTGCACATTCAATTATACAGCTGCGTGAGAAGAAACATGTTTCGGCTTCAAACTCACCTCATGGATTAGCATCATAGCACCTTTGGCATGTATCTTAACCTGGTGGAGAGCCGCCCTCTGCTGGCTTCATTTAACGTTGACATAGTTGTAAAAAAAATATGAAAAGTGTGGAAAAATATATCCATAATTAATTACTCCATTTAATAATTAACATAATTGGGTGCAAAATACGTCGTAAAGTAGTCATTTACTCACTTTTGTCCACCCTCAATTTTTCACTCATTTTCCCATGAGCCCCTGCGCGGCGCGGAATCTGTGACGCACATTTTAGTCGACTGTCAAGTCTCACAGCTGACCCAAAACACGATGTGATCGGACGCCACAAACGATCATATTTATTCATGATCAGTGGCTTTTGGTTGCGTTCTGTGGTACCGAGTCCATTCGTCTGAAATGCATCTCTTAATTCATGCATCCGAAACTTCGATTTACACACTATTTTGTTCGTTATCTCGGCCATAAACCAGCTGGTGTTGCTGCTGAATAATAAGTCCTCCAGGCGAGTTCAAAATGACTCTTCCTGCTTTGCACAACACCGGCGTCGTTTACCGAAGGATTCTGTCACAGTTTCCCCAGGACATTAGTTTAGCTTTTGCCTATGGATCTGGCGTTTTCAAGCAGCATGGGACCAGCCAAGGTCAAATGGAGGTAAGACGAGAGAAACATAATCTGTCAGTCTTCTGTTCCCAAACTTGAACATTTTTGATCAGGCATCTTATACGGCATTAGTAAGATGTAACTGATATTTATTGCCATTTTTTTTTTCTGATTAACGAGCTCTTTTACAGAAATAAATTGGCACTCAAATGTGTTAAAATCTCAATTTTAACATCACTACTACTACTAACAATAAAATGGAACAAAAAAACCTCAAATAAAACACGAATACATGTCACACAAGTTGTGATAGAATAAAAAAAACATTCTAAGGAGGGAGGTATAGAAATGTAAAACAATTAAAGGTAGTAAATTAAATACAATAAAACCAAATACCAATTATGTCTAAAATATGTATAGCTGTCCTTTACTCTGTATATGTATCTTCATCCTGTGTTCTGTCTAGAAACTACAGATGTGACGCTACAATTTCTTGTAAACGTTCATTAATGTGTACTGTCCCTATTAATGAAAATAAACAAATAAACAAACAAATCATCAAGCAAAACTTTATGTTTCAGTCCCTCTTGTACTTGATTCCATTTATTTGATGCAAAGACACTAACTCACATTAACTCGGCATTAACTCACCAAGCTCAGTAGCTCAGTAGTAGATAAGTGGAATTTCCTTATGAATAAAGCTGTGAATGTGTGTGAGAATGTGGCTTCTCAATTTGTAAATAAAACATCATCATATTAGTCCACTACAAGTATCCATTAGAATACTGTTTCAGATTAATTAAAGAGATAAAATTACATAATTAGGAGGATTTTCTACAACTTGGCAACCCCATCGTAATGACTATATATAATAATAATAATAATGTTAGTCATGCTTTTGTCAAATAAAATAAATACACTGTGCATCACAATGTTCCAACTTCTTGTATGGACAATATATGTATATATATTTTTTATTATTTTTAAAAAAATAATCAAGTTCTTATCCTAATTTTAAAATATTGTACTTGTTTACCCGGCATTGTCATGCATTACATTACAGAAAACTTAACTTAACCATGTACAACAAGTTGTGTTATTGTTTACATTATTGCTCGTTCAATTCAAAACATAACAGGTGATAAAACGCTATTTTAGGGAACATGTATCTTTATTTATTGTCTAAGAAAATGTGATGTTGCTTAGTTTTCACTTGTGATTTGTACAGAAAAACATGATGGATTTTGTTTTCGCGGTGGACGACCCAGTGACATGGCACACCATGAATCTGCTGCAAAACCGCAAACACTACTCCATTCTCAAATTGCTGGGGCCCACGAAGATCCACTCCATACAAAATGACCATGGGGCTGCAGTGTACTACAACACACTGGTGCCTGTCGATGGGAGGGTAAATGACCTACAGTATCCTAACCTACAGATTTAGGTTATCAACCTATTCATGTCAGAAACTGATGTTCTAAGAGATAGAAATTAGATTTGTATACTTGTACTTTTTTTTAACTGCAGTCTGTATGCTCTCTTCTTATTTACAGATCATCAAATATGGCGTGATAAGCACAGAATCTTTAATCGAGGACCTGATGCACTGGAAGACCATGTACATTGCTGGACGTCTTCACAAACCAGTCAGTATTATGATGAAAGACTATGACCCTGAATCAGTTGTGCATTTAGTTATTGGGTAAAATGGGTATTGACTTCTCTGTCATCTTCCTCTTTTCTTCCTTGCACGGCAGCTCCATCATCAACATCCTTTGTCCAATATAATCACTATCCCTCCTCTGCACGTGACCAAACCATGTCAGCATTGACCCCCCCTAACTTTATCCTAACCATTCAACCTGAGCTGTCCATCAAATATGCTCATTTCTAATCCTGTCCATCTCAGCATCTTCAGCTCTGCCACCTCCAGCACCACCTCCTCTCTGTTAGATAGTGTTAGATTCCCTTTCACTTTTATCCTTCTGTCACACTCGTCTCCACCCACCCTCTTTTTCACCTCCCATGTGCATCGTCCATTGCTTTAGATGTTTGAGCCCAGGTATTTAAACTTATCCACTGTAGCTCCCTCTACTCCTTGCATCTTCACCATACCACCTGTCATTCACACTCAGGTATTCTGTCTTGCTCCTACTAACCTTCATTCTACTTCTCTCCAGTGCATACTGATCACCTCTGTTCTCATCCAAATTCTCATACCACTTCATCCAAATTACTCCGCGGGGCATAAGGGCCGACAACACTCAACATCACACCTTGCCTCAAACTCGTGATTCTGTCTGACACTCTCATCACCTGCAGAACAATCTTCAAAAAACTCTTCCTTCAGGATAACCCCTAACCCCCCTCAATTTCTATTGCTTCTATTCCACCTGGTGTCTTGCACACACACAATATATCTACCTTCCTTCTCTCCATCAAATCAGTCGGCTCTCTCTCCCTTTACCAGTAATAGTCCCTTTTCTCACTTCAACACTCCTACCTTTCCCTCTGTCTCGCTGCCTCATAACACACCTTCCCCTCTGCTCTTCCTTTATCTTCAGTTTTCATTACTATAAGTGTCAGAAGGAGAAGTATTGCAGGTCTAACTGATCATGATCTACATTCTTAGTTATCCTTCTTATCTTATGAGGGTTTGCTTTAATGTGCATACACAAAACAAAGAGTATAACGCAATGTGTGTACTTCTGTGTCAGGTGAAAATGCTGGTGCAGAATGAGAATGGAAAGCTCCGTGCAGCTTTGGTGGCCAACCTGAAGAGTGCTGTGATGGCCTCCTTTCTCATGCTGCCAGAGAGCTTCAATGAAGAAGACCTTTTCATGCAGATAGCTGGCCTTTCCTATGCAGGTACATAACCAATAAAACCACAGTAACATATTAAAAAAAGCACATTTATTACATGCTGAACCAAAATAGACACAGATAGATTAATTTCCTGTGTGAAAATGCTACAAATGTATTGAGAATAACCGAACAGAGAGGTAAGTTTAATGTCTAAATATATTTGCCTTTTCTTTGAAGGGGATTTCAGGATGGTGATCGGAGAAGACAAATCCAAAGTGGCCAATATCGTCAAAGACAACATTGAGCACTTCAGGAGTCTCTATAACAACATCCTGCAAGACTGCCCTCAAGTCGTCTACAAACCTCAGCAAGGAAAACTTGAGGTGAGTTATTCAGGCACCACGGAGGTTTCATGAAAATCCCTGTGGACATTATGCAGAGTATCACTGTTGATTTATCACGTGTGCCTGCAGGTAGACAAAAGCCCCGAGGGACAATTTATCCAGCTGATGGCTTTGCCACGCACCCTCCAGCAGAAGATCACAAAGATTGTGGATCCTCCGGGAAAGAACCGAGATGTGGAGGAGATCCTGCTGCAGGTGGCCCAGGATCCAGACTGTGGAGCTGTCGTTCAGCAAGGTACAGGGGAAAGACGGAGAGAGCGTTAGATTGGTTGGAGGACACAGGCAGAGATTGGATACAAATCAAACAGGATTTCATCCCATGCCACCCAAAGGCCAATTGCTGCGGGTTGAAATCTTTTGTTAGTATATGGATTGATATTCTGAATAAATGTGTTATTTGTTTTTATTTGCATATTTCAACCACATTTTGTTCCTTCTCAGGAATCTCAACTATTGTAAAATCCTCCAGCATAACACAGAGTATCAAAGGAATCGCCACAGCTGGTAAGAACTCATTTCATTCTTTTTTTGTTTACTTGTTGTTGTTTTGGAGAAATCCTGGAATTACTCAGAGGTGTCAGGCTGTATCGTACCTCCTTTTTTTATGAATATTTGAGAGCTACAGCCAGCAGTAGTTTGAATGTCATGTCATTTTGTGACTTTATACAGTATGTTTCTTAAATAATATACCTTCAGCTTTACACGACTTAAACACAAAGATTAGTAGACGATCTACAGAAAGAAAATATGTGAATTAAACGAACACAGCAGCGTCACAAGGATCTTACGTTTATTCTTCACTTGAACAAGTGGGGGAAAATTCTAATAAGGCTGTTAAAGGTCAGTGTACCATGTCTCTTGATCTTCCTCAGGTATTTGGAAGTCGGTGTCGTACAGCTCTAAGAAACTTTTAAAGATGTGGAAGGGCTGGAGGAGGAGGAAGCCGTCCGTGTCCCACATGTCCTGAACCTGCCTGTGGATGCGATGTCCATACTTTAATATTATCCCCTTAACTTCTGTCCATGTTTTGTACGAATGGGATCACGAATGATGTCCTGATGAATACCTGTATAACTGCTCTTTATCATGCAACTCATAAATAAGTTGTGGAATAAAGGGTGACATTTCACGAGTGAGACTGAATTAAAGCTGACTTTTTAGAGTTGTGCGGATTGGGCCTTTGTTCGTGTTACACACACACATGCAGTGACTAGGTGTAGGTGAGTATTTCGTATGTGAACTGTGCTTCTAAAATGGCTAAGATTACATCGCTGATTGCCTACTTTCATCACAGTATTCAAAAACAGGGAGTCATTGATTCAACTATGGACTAGTGTACAAGGTTTATAAATTAAACATATGCACTTATTTACTTATCTGTAGAAATGATTCTGTTTTGTTTTGGTGGCATCTGTCAGTTGTCAGTTACTATTTCTAAACAAAAATTGGGTCACACTTTTTTGGGAGAAGCTGCTTACAGTAGCACAAGTCTAGTCCGTGTCATCTTTTGTTTAGTTCAGCAAGACGACATGGGTTTGGTCAAGTTTTTCATGTAACAACATCTGGGATTATTCTCACATCAGTAGCATGATTTGAGTTTTTTTAGTTCACAAAATATATTCATTGAGCAAACGTCATCATCCGAGAGAATGTGATTTACAAGACAACACAATGTATCTTAACATCATTCTCCAGTGCACTATGGAGGGGGTTAAATGTCATTATGACACAGCACAGTTACACGTTGCTTGTTATACTATAAATATACTATTTTTATTTTTTTATTTTTAAATCAATTATCTTTTTATTCTCCTGCATTGCAAGCTTTTTTCGTGTTAAAGTGAGGTAAAGCCTGTGGCACAGAGCAATTTACACCAAATACATATATTAGACAAAGTGGAATTTTGAAATATCATGATTTACTTGCAGATGACATAAAAATGAGTAATATTTGAAAATATATATAAAAAAGAATCATTTTATAAAATTAGTCATTGTTTATTTGGCAAATCACAAACTGAATTCACCTTTATATATGACTTAATACTCATAATTTTACAATTTTGTTTGAAAGATTAGATTTTTTTTTCTTAGTAGTAATGCATATCCAGATTAGCTAGTATTTCATAAAATATCTTCATCACCTGTAGTGTGTGAGTGAGTGGTAAACACCTTCCCCTGGAAGTGACGCAATGCCTTTAGTCTGATAATATATGCTGATGATGTCACTGCTCCACTCCTCCGCCAATCAGCGCGCTCCACTTTCACCACCTGCTAGGAACTGAATTCCATCATTCCAGGCATTCCTGCCCTCCTTCCTCCTCCTCCTCCTCTTCTACCCTCCCTCCCTCCTCCTCCTTCTCCTCCTCCTCGTTTACAACCAAGTTAGTCCCGACAGCTCTGATACTATTGTCTTCCGTCTCACCACACTGTGAGACAGCCGCGGGGTTTGTTTTGTTTTTGTTTGTACGTCTGTGGGACATTTACACACTTTTTTTTTGGAATTATTTATCTCTTGTGTGGATAATATCAGACTGGAAGAGACTAAAGTGGCGCATGAAGGAGGAGGTATGTGCTTTAAATAGGAAGTTGTGTTTCTCTGACACGCTGCAGTGTGTGCGCGAGTTAAGACGTGATGGGAGCGCGCTCCTCGCCTGAGTCACGGCTTGTTTTTAATCGTCTTGTTCGAACAAGGAGACGTTTTTGTGGGTATGAGAGGTGGAAGTTTCACTCGCGGTGGAATGAAACACGGGCTCTGGCGGGTTCCCAAAACTTTCTCATGTCAAAGAAGACCTCTTTAAGTACATGCTTCTCGACAATAAACCTTCTTGGATTGAAGTGATAAGGAAACTCTGAGTCAGGCTGATATAAATACTATCCGCGGCTGCTGGGAATAAACATGGACGCACTTGCTACTACAGTAGCAGTATAATCCAGTCGGTTTCACTTTGGTCAGCCAAAGTTTGGCGCATTTCCTTTACGCACTGCAGCACCAGCGTTGTCACACAATGTGTGTGTGTGTGTGTGTGTGCGCGCGCGGGGACCTGATCACTTTTACTCTTCAGCGTGAACCTGCACAACTTGTTTCACGTGGAGTTTTTTTTACTCTTACTTTACACTCTGTTTTTTTCCCAGAGACATGAGAGTTAGGCATCTCTGGAATGTGGAAAAGAGGGAAGAGAAGCTGGCTTTTTTCATTCTTAAATGCCTTTCATGGCACAGTGAGGCTGAGGGCTCAACATTACAGAGCAAAAATGTAAAAAAAAATGATTAAACAAAGTTCAGAAAAGGGGCTTCAGTGGAGAAAGCATACATAAACTCTAATAACACCAACCTTATCTTATTATATCTTATTAATCCTGTTGCCTTAAAATAAGAAAAACGTTGTCAGCATTTTCTTATGACCCTAAGGTCATGCTCAGAAAAAACAAAACAATAACAAAATGACTCAGAGTATTCCAGTCTCGGGTACAGTATGTACACATTAGTGTCTTAAACAGATTATAATTTAGAGCTGAAACAATTACTTGATTCATCGATTAATAATCCATTTCTGAATGAATCGTCAACTATTTGATCATCGATTCATCAATTTGAAGCTTTTTTCATTATTAAAACAAGATTTCTGATCGTTTCTGCTTCTCAAATGTGAATATTTTCTGGTTTCTTTGCTCCATATAACAAATAAATCATTAAGACCCAATAATTTTGGTTTGTGGACAAAAAAAAAGACATTTGAGAACGTTTGACAAACACTGATCGACATTTTCCAACATTTTCTGACCTTTTATCGACCAAACTATTACTGTAATTATCGACAGATTAACCGATTATAAATAAATAATCGTTATTGCAGCTCTATTATCAGTCAATCAATCGTGTGTTTATAGAGCAGGATACAATACCTGCAAGGTACTCAAAGTGCTTCACATAAAAAAGAACACACTCAATAGGTTAGCAGGTGTAAAAGACACAATAAAACTGTGAGGAAAACCAATAAACCAATAAAATAGGAGTCAATATAATAAGAAAATGTACAATTAAGAACCGAGGGGGAAGTGTCACTGTGCTGCTGAATTTTAAAAGCCATTCTGAATCAATATGTTTTGAGTTTAGCAACATCAAACTACCGTTTATGTCTTGACTGTATCGTTAAAAATCTCTTCTAAGTAAGGTGGAGTGAGGCTGTTAATGGCTTTAAAAGCAAAGAGTAATTCTAAAATGAACCGGCAGCCACTGAAGTTCGTATAAAACTTTTATTTCACTATGCTCTGTAAAAGTTAAAGAGGGAATATGAATGGAATACTCAATCAGCAACTCGTGTAAACTTGTGTAAATATAATACCAGCCTTAGCCCTCATAAGAAAGTTCATTACTTTATTTGTAAGTTGAAACCTTTCTGTCTATTAATTCCACTTCAGCTTCTGCACATACTGCTATACAGTGATTGCTTACAACACTCCTCCCCTCTGTCCCACAGGCATCGAAGCATGGAGACACCGCTGGATGTTCTGTCAAGAGCAGCATCATTCGTTCATGCCAATGAAGAAGAGAGTAAGTTTTCTCACAGTGCTGTATGCTTCACTCTTCTATGGGTTTGTTTGTGTTGTTTTTTTTTTCTGTGTCTGTGCTATTATTGTGGAGACAAAAATGATTTGGATAATTAGCGCTGCGTTACATATTGATGAAGTGCAACATTATGCTCGGCTATAAGCCCCCAGTCCTGTTTTCTGACACCAGACAATAGGTGTCTTTGTGCTGTGCAAACGTGCAGATAGACAGGCAAATAAGCGCTCAACTGCCACCAACGCTGTCTTTTTAACCAGCTGCTTACTTGTATTAACCTGCTTTCATTGGAATCAGGGTGGGGTGATTCTCCTTTTGCACGTGATTTTTGCTCTCGTTCTCCAACCTTCGCTCTATCTTTTACTCCTTCCTTCCTTTTCCTGTTCGTGTCTGAGGCGTTCTGGAGTTGCTGGAGGACAAAAAAAAAAAAAAGAAATCCTCCCAAGATTAGGGAAAAATCTTTAATCCTTCTCAGCAGGCCCCTCTGCAAGCAGCAGGCCTCAGATCCTACTGAAACCTACAAGGACACTTTCACAATTTATGTGCTCAGTTTCGAGACTGGGAGTTCAGCTGTGTTTTTTTAGCATTTTCTGCGTCAACTTTACGTATCGTACGTCAGGTATTTAAACGCTCGTTGTGCGGCACAGCGTTTAACCCGGTATAACAGGATTTGTCTATCCCTGGTCCTGGGAATCCACTGCTTTGCATGTTTTAGACGTTTCCCTGCTCCAGCACACCTGATTCAAATGCTCGTCATCAAGCTCTGCAGCAGCCTGACAACGAGCATTTGAATCAGGTGTTTTTTTTTTTACTTATAAACTTGTAAACCATTAGACACAGATTTATTAACGAGCTGTACCGTCGTCCATGTCACCAGCTTGTTCCACTAGTGCCTCAGCTTAAATGAGCTGAATATGTCCATTCTTGTACTTGTCAGTGAAAATGGTTGGGGCATGGGAGCTCTCCCACTCCTCCTCTTCTCCCCTGCTCCCCCGTGGTGTTATTGTTTTATTTGTCCCCTTGCTGGTGTCACTTTTTGTTGTGGGTCATGCATGGCCTCTTTGTCTAAAAGACAATTCGCTCGACCCGTTTCCACAATAGCACAGAAGAAGGACGGTCCAACCTCGGAGCTAGTCAACCAACCAGCCAGTCTGCCAAACTCACTACGCTTCTGTCAGCAGCGACTGCAGGCCAACGGCAGGCAGCTGAACCAGTAAACTCTGCCTGCTTGTTTGTCTTTCTTTTGGACGAGCCTCTGTAATGCCTGTGCAGCACTTGACACCAGAGCACTTGCCACAGAACAGGGAGAGGCTCAAGCCTGTCTTCACAACAGCCTCTTGAACTCAGAGGGACAGAGTGAGGCTTGTCGGGGCCAGTGCTGCAGCACACAGTGTTCAGAGCTTGAGAAATGTTCAAGGTTGTTTTTTTTTGCTCTGCAGATAGTGATGGCAATATCTGTAGTTCTAGTTCTAGAAATATAAACAAACGCTACCGTGAGTGGCATTAAATGACAGCACGTTAATGGTGCATCGGTCCAAGGTCTTTAAAATGGAAAATGCACTGCAGTCCTGGAATGGAATAGTTGGCTTTAGACTAGATGACTGAAAGCTGTTATTATAATCCTGTTGATTTGGTTCTCTCTGAGTACTTCTAAAGACACAAGACATGCAAAATTGGAGACTCTAAATTTAACATCTTTTTTAGAAGGTGAATACTGGAGATATAATATGAGCCAAATGTGTAATTAAAGTACCGATCAATATATCTATCCAGCCATCCTCTACTGCTTTATCCTCCACATGAGGGTCGCGGGGGGGAGCTGTGCCAATCTCAGCTGACATAGGGCGATAGGCGGGGTCACACCCTGGACAGTTCGCCAGTCCATTGCAGGGCCACATAGAGACAAATAACCATTCACTCTCACACCTATGGTCAATTAAGAGTGTCCTATTTACCTAATCCACATATAACATGCAAACTCCATGCATAAAGGCCCGTGTTCCGACTGGGACTTCTACTCTTTTGTTTTCGTTCCTGTCGCACACAAAAGGACCTAAAGAGTGCTAACCACTATTCCAACTGTGTGGCAGATATATATATTATATATAATATAAATTAAATGTTTAATTTATAAATTAAATGTATGTTTTCTTTTCTGTACGATAATGGTCTTGCATCTTCATGTCAGTGAGCAACACTAATCACAGACCTTGAAGATAAAGACCCTGCGTTTTACTCAAAAGTCATGCCTCGTGAACGGGGACAAATGTATAATATTACGTGCCATCACCGCCTCCATAGCAATTTCGGTAACTACTTGGAAGATCTTGCGGTGTTCCCCACCCTTCCTGGAAGCACACCTGTATTTGCGTTTAACCTTTAACAATCTTTCTTTGCTCTGCACACTCAGCTGCAAGGACAAATCCAAATATTTTGGTTCGTACGGTCGTCGCACCGGCCAGTCATTCTAAAAGGAGGGCCGGTGGTTTAGGTCCTTTTGTGTTTGACAGGAACTACAACAAAAGAGGCAACAGGTGCCAAGAGAAGGTGGTTGACTCGAGATCTGCGCCGTGCCCTCTGCTCCATTTCTGTACACTGAAATACTGCTTGTTTGTTTGGAGAGGAACGCACACAATCACAGACGCACACAGACTCCCCCGCTGATTGTTATGGTTTCCATGGTTTGTTCAAACACGGACATTTGTTTCATAGCTCTTAGTGAGGGGTTTGCGCCAAAGGAAGAAGTCTGTAAAAATGTGGGAGAGTAGGAAAATATCAGAGATTCACACGATTCAGGATAAAAAACACAGTATAAACAAGAGGAGAATATAGCTTATAAGCAGTGAGTAAGTAAGATTAAATACCAATATACAGTTTATAAACAATCAATACATATAGGGGATGTTTTAAACGTGGTAATAAAGTAGAAGACTACACACAAAACATGCTGTCCTACAGTTGTTTATTTAGCTCCGTAAACACACAAACTAAAACAGAGAAGAGCGTGTTAGTGTTTCTACAACTGTAGGAGGTTTGCAGGCCAGACAGGGAGAGACTGAGGCGGACCAAACATCAGCGCTGTATGCTGTTTCTAAAGTTTTCATAACGTAAGATGCAGAACAGTATCTGTATTAGAACCTCAAAGGAAGTACTTCTTATGATATGAGGAGAATCTGTCGGATAATTTGGGCACACCAACAATCCAGAGCTTCAACGCAGTCAGGAATCCTGAGGCAAATCAACTTATAGCTTCTTATCTTGTTTATCTTTAAAGTCTTTGGTCCCTGTCAGGATCCAATGGGAGTAATGACCTCTGACACTTACACAGTTAATTTTCTCAAGATCTAGAACTCAGATAGTTAAAAAAAAAATCCTGCAACTAATGACTATTTTGATAGTCAATTAGGCATTGATTATTGACCTGATTCATCAGCTAATCAGATAATAAATAACACTGTTATTCAATGGCTCTATTGAGTTCCTTAGCTTGAGGTTGTTTTAGGCACGTGTTCTGTAACAAAAGATGTAAAGTGAGTTCATATCTTCCCTGCACTTAATAGTGAATGGAGAGAAATGCATAATATGACCCCCGTCCATAGCAATTTCGGTAACTTACTTGGAAGATCTTGCAGTGTCATCCACCCTCCCCGGAAGCACACCTGTATTTGAGTTTATCCTTTAACAATCTTGCTTGCACTGCAGACTGCAGCTGCAAGGACAAATCCAAATATTATGGTTTGTGTGGATGTTACAGTCATTCTTAAAGAGGGGCCAGTGGTTTAGGTCCTTTTGTGTTTGACAGGAACTACAGTGCAACACAAACAAGCAAAAAATTGTCATCTGGAAAGCAGCGCGTGCAAGTATTTGTACTACTACGTATACCGTAGGTGGCAAAGTGACAAACAAATTGGTGGACGTCTGTTTTTCGCAGTCTCAGCATAAGAAGCCAAAAGAAGCCGATGATGTAGCAGACTACTGCATCCGTCAGCAACTAATATTTTCCCTACATCACTGACTAATAATTGCATCCCTCTATCCTTCAACTGGTAAAATATATAGTTAAAAAGATCTTGATATAAACAGTATATGAAAAGTAAATTGAATAAAATAATATATGAATAATGACACTGACAGACCTTGAAATACACAACTCAACATCATATATATACCATCAAACATTTTAGACATGTTAATGTGTAAAACACTGTATAATACCCTTTAGCAGAACCCAGACTAGTCAGAGCCTGTGTCAGATCAGCACTGAAAGTGAAATGTAAGACCTTGTATCATTGCGCTTTGACGTAATCTGTCTGGAGGCGAACATAATTCTAGGTGGGAGGTAATTTGACCGAAAACTAATGCCCCCGCTGGGTTGGGTGGACAGGCTCGTTGGGTGTGTGCGTATATAGAACCTTCTTCAACAGTGAATGGATTTGCCCTTAGGTCTGTCCAGGTTCCTGACGCTCGATTCATGGCTTGTTATTTTAAACTTCAACACATGATCTGGACTTTGCATGTCTTTGTCTCTTTGCTTTGTTACAACAAACCGAGTGCATTGATGAAGTGTTGGCATTCTTTTCTACAGGATCGTGAACAGCAGTCTGAACTCTCTTTTACACGGTCAACTGTTATATTCCGGCTATATGCAGAATCTGGCGTTATGACACTTTTGTGGCAAGTGGAGCATGAATACTCATATATGTTGTTTCATTTAGCCTACAGCTGTTCAATAGTGTTAAAGGGGTGGTTTGAATCACTGCTTCTGGCCAAGAAATGGCCCATAACCACCTTTAAAATCACAATTTATGCACAGTATTTTGTATGAATCTTCTGTGTAATTATAGAGTTTAAAGACACTGATGGGTGGACGCTCATGGATTGAGGCTGTCTGTATATACAGTACAGTATATATACAGAGGCTATACAAATGTGCAATATAGAATGTCCTATATCCTTTTTTCAGCACAACCTAGGTAATCTGATTTTTATTTTTATGTGTTCAGTCACAATCTGTCTGCATGGAAGTGTTTGGGACAACAGTATAGCAGTTTTTTTCTTTACGTTGATAAATGGGATACCATGGCCATGATGTCATTAGCTATGCGATGAGTTATCTCTGCATATCAGTGTGCATGAATGTGGCAGGGAGTGGTGGTCAAAACATCTGCAGGTGCAGGAGATAAATCTCGTCTATGAGCAAAGGTTTTATCAGAGCAACGATCACTATATGCAATAATACTCATCCCACTTGAACATTGACTTCACTGGTCGTGTTATCTCTCACACTCATTTCACCTCTCTCTCTCTCTGCTGTACAGTATGTGTCATTCTGTATGAATCTTGCCGTTATCATTGACCTCCCTTAAGCACTAACTAATCATAATCAGGCACTGACAAACGTGTCAATAGCCTGTAATAAAAACACATTTGCAAACGTGTTTCTGTATTAAAATGAAAGACTGGATGATTTGAGAGTAATAAATCATGAGGCAGGCAAATATACAGTATCTATATATAGATATAAACAGTATATATATACAAACCTCATTTACAAAAAAGTAGATACACTTTAGAAAAATGCAAGTAAATCCTAAACTGTTGGCTCTATTTGTTAAACAGATAGTGATGCCTGCAACACACTGAAAGAAAATTGGGACTGATCCTGTTTGCATTTAAACACACCTTTTATTCATTTAGGAAATGGAGATACTCATTGCTGCAGTTGCAAATGTGAAATGTTTACACATTCTTACTGTACACAAGACTTGAGCTGCTCAGCAGTCCATGGTGGACTTGGTCTGATTCTCCTCCTCCTCCTCTCCTCCATACGTTTTCACTACATCAGGCACACACTCTGTGTCTAGGAAGACACTGGAACACAGTGTTTGTTGTTTTCTAGCTGTTAAGACGTTTAAAACCTTAATTAATTGGTTTCTTCAACATTCAAATTGTGGCTTGTCACATCCACTGGTCAGATGTCAGAATTGGTCGCTATACTGTTTGTTGGTCATCGCTAATGCTGAAGAAGAGCAGGGTTTGAAATTTGGGAATTCATTCATGATGTGCTTGGTGAAAGTGGGTCATGTGAAAGCCTCCCACTCTTACCAGTCTGTCTTCTATTGTCTCGGCCTCCCACTTCATCACTCCATGCCCCTTATACACTTCCCTCTGTGGTCTCACTCACTTGTGCTTTGACCGTGGCACAATCACGCATGCACACGGCTTCTTACGTCACCAACACCGCTTTGTTAGCATTGTGGTTCACCGGGCAGCCGTTAAGACTCGGGGGTCAGGAGGTCACCATGGTCACAAGGCTAGATGTCAAGTGTCAATGGGTCACTGGGCCATGTCACATGGTTATAGACAAGTAGAACTTGTTTTCCTATCCAGGCAACATTTCTGTGTTGCAGTTGTGCTTAAGATTATACACTTTTTTTCTTTAAGTATTATTATTTTTTGCTTGTGGACAAACACTTCTTTCATGTCTACCATAGCTGTGAGTAGCTAAATAAAAGATTATGTGGTATTTTACTTCAGCTGCTGTTTATTTCTGATATGTTTTGACAGAAACTAATAGTGGGGGAGTTTCTCTGTTAAATCTGGTTTGGCAAATGTAACTTCAAGACATTACAACTGCAAAAACCTCACGATTTGCAGATGGATTTGTCACCAGCTGCTTCTTAAGTGAAAAGGAAAACTATAATATTACAGAAAACCCTACATCCCCAGTGTCTGTAGATCAAATTTCACATATAAGAACAAAACACATAAATCCAATCTAAACAGTATTGTCAGTATTTCTGGACAAATCTTTTTTTTTTAAACCACTGACTGGAAAAATGAAGTAATGAAGTATTTGACATTTCCCTTTCAGTAAATGCCACACTCTGCTGTTCCAGCGAGGGAACTCTCTCAGAACTGTGCTGACCACACATACTTTACATTCCTCCCTTTTTGATAGCACTTACCATAGTTACTCAGAATGAAAGGGGGGGAGGGATCGGACTGACTCGCATGACAAAAAACATTAGTGTTTGTAATGCAAAGTACCTATGATGGCATAGTAGTGTCGGTGAAAGAAGTCAGTTAAAGATTAAGCGTGAGACGTGCATATAGCATGCCAACAAACTCACCTTTCTCGGATCAGTGTGTATTGTAATCTGCAGCTTTGTTGTCCAGTGATAATGTTGTGTTGACGACGTGATCACACTTGAGGCTGTATAATCCAGGCACAGATGGAGTGGCACAGAGCCTGCATGTTGGAGCAGCCCTAGCCAATAAATAATAAGCCCTTGGGCTCAGTTTGCCATCAGTTCAAAAAAAGTTGTCATACAAGCTCCCGCTGGTTACTGGACACGGCGATCCTTTTACACGACTGGAAATAAGACGTGGTGTTGATATATTTGTCAATTAACCTGACCAACCTCAAAGTCTTTTGTTTAAGTTGGATTGTGTATTCATTTGGCCACATGGGTTCATAACTGATTTTATCTCAGCCTGCTTCTCAGAGCAGAACAGATTTGCATCCCAGCGCCAGATTGGATTGGTTTTGGTGGTGGTCAGCGGAGTTGGAGAAGAGCTGGAGACAAGAGACTCAGGATTGGATGAGGCCGCCGAGGAAGAGTTTTGGTAAATGAATAAGACAACAATTTAGGGCAGCATAAGAAACAAAAACAATCTCTAGATAAAGTGCAGCATTTGTATGAGGTCAAATTTAAAAGAAGAATCCACTTTATATAGAGAATATTTAAAAAAAGTGCTGTACATTAACATTACAATAAGTGAAAAAAAGTGAAAAACACAATGGAAAAGAAAGGAATGGTCACAACAAGAGAGGGAGGACAACTTGGCAGAGTCGAGGTCACACCTGTGTCAGATGTCTTTGCTGTAAGAGGACACTCAAACACACTGTCGCTGGCCGATCTTGTTTCTGTCACTGCAGATAATATAACGTTAATTATAAGATGACGGCTGGTAATTACATGCAGGTGATCCAGCGGTTCGGAATAAAACAGTCAGCCAATTACACTCGACACTCAGACTCAGACTCACCACACAATAACAAAACAGCGCTGACTCTGATGTAAATCACTCACTTGACTCGGGGATCAGCGTGGAATCAGCAATCTGAAGACGTTAAGCACCTTCTTCATCTCGACGGACAAAAAGCATTTAGTCAACGTTCCCGCTGGACACATAACTAAGCTGGTGTTTGCCACTCAAAGCCACTGTAAACTGATCGTTGATAGTCGCAACATACTGTGCAAAAGTCTGAGGGCGCCACCAGCTTTGTCGGTCAAATTCTGGGATCATTGGCGTTTGCATTGGAGTGATGTAACTGAAAGTCAGTCTTTTATTATATATTAGCAGCATGTCAATGAGTTTAACTCAAACGGCATGTTTTTGTAAAGCTTAAGCATGTCAGGTTTTACCAGTAGCATCAATTAGGGCTCCACTCCAGGCTTAAGAGAGCCATGTTTGTGTACTAGTGTTCAAGTGTAAGAGTAGTTCACACTAAATACTTGACACCTGTAGAAGCAGTTTATGTGTGTGTGTGTGTGTGTGAAAAATGTGTTATTTTGAAACTGCATACATGTTTTTCCCATATTTTCTTCTATTTAATCATTGAGGTCACATACGGTGTCGATCTCTAACACAGCCCATAGAAACATTATCAAAACGCAGAATAAAAAGGATACTCAAGCGGAAATAACTGCACGGACTAAAATACATCAGTGAGTATTTAACCAGAGTATTTGTGTTAGTATTAATAGTAATAAGTATCTGTTTTGTGCTATCATTTCATTTCCATTGAAATTAATCCTTAATGTATATATATATATATATATATATATATATATATATATATATATATATATACGTATATATATATATATATATATATATATATATATACATATAGTGCTATAATCAAAATTGCAATTTGAAAAGGCTGCAATTAAATCTAAATTGTTTTAGACAATAGAACAATGCAATACATATTATATTCTCATCCTTGCAATCGAGTAGTTGCTATTTTGATGGCATTTGATGGTATGTAGCAATGCTCAATTATTTACCAATTCTCAATAAACCACATTACAGAGAACATCTTTTTAAAGATTTACCAAAGGACATGGCTGAGTGTGGTTCACTGCAGCTGGGATGATCAGGCCTACTGAAACCTTTTTCTACAGGACCAATCAGCTTTCAGGATACACACACACACACACACACTCATACCCAAACATAGAGAGAGACAAACAAGGAAAACGGAACGTATGTGTAACAAAGCTGAGCTGAAGCTTGACTTAAAATGCCCTAGTTCAGGTATAGGTATTTGTATTTAAAGGAATTGCATTTCAACACGTGAAAGAACGAGTCACGGTTGAAACTGAGCAGAGCCACCACAGCAGGTGTAACATTACAGAGAACCCATGGTCGGGAAAAATGACAGAATAGCTTCATTTCCACACAAGCACCTGTTGTTATCTTTGTTTTAGTGGAGCAACCGGATATTTCCTGCTGCGAGTGTTGAGGATATTGTCATCCAAACACACCCAGAAACCTGACGTTGTGTGTGTTCACCTTTTACAGCCTCAGGGTTTGTGCCAGTGTGTGTGTGTGTGTGTGTTTGAATTGAGAGAACATAGTTCGGGGGGGTAAACGTTTTCTGTACATTATGTCACTGTGTAAACACGTTGATATTTCAACAGAGGGTGCCATTAAGTATTCAAAAACTTGACTTTTGATCTGACTATGGAGCTTTTCTCCCACCCTGGTTTGTGAAGAGCTCAATATTACTTAATTTTACGTTGAAAGATTCTTTCAACAATTCATAAAGATAATTCAAATTGTCAAATAAGAAATTAGGAAATTGTTGTTGTTTTTTCCCACACTTTGCCGTGATCCTATGGTCTTTTGTTTAGCCAGTGTTTGTGTCACAACACTGGAGCGTGTTAATAAAGCATTAGGATGAATCACCACCTAGCCTGCACGTTGTTGTTGTTATCCAGACACACCCACTCCCCGGAGAAGCCCAGACCTGTTCAGAGAGAGAGAGAGAGAGAGACAGACATATGACACTACAGGAGATGAAGTAAGTCTGGCAGCACCTTGTCCTTATAGATTATTCAAATAAATAAAACAGGACAGGATGTGTGAACAGTGGTGAGAGGGAAGCAAGAAAAGGCGGGTTCCACTGTGTGAAAGATCGCTGTGGTGGGGTGGGTGTGAATAATAACAATAATAATGATAATAAACTTTATTTTATAACACAAAAATGTTACAACAATAAAACACAACACAGGGTTGAATGAAAAGTAACTCTGTTTTAACTTTGAAATGAAAAAAAAGATGCAAATAAAACAGTAAAATACAATAGGAAAAGGCTTGATTCAAGAGGTTAAACCCCTGTTTTAACTTTAAAATAAACTACAAATGCAAATAAAACACAACACAGGGTGGAATAAATAAGGGCTACTTGAGGTTTAAGTCTTCAAGTGCGCTGGCTTCCCTGATATCTAAGGGTAGTGTGTTCCAAAGTGAATGTAGATCATGAGCGAGCAAGTACTGGGCATTATTTTAAGTGTATTCTTAAACAAACTTGTGTCAATAAACACGGCTCATGTTATGGAATTTAGTTGAATGACTGCTTTTACACAAAGGTTTGCCTTTCATCGCTGTGGTTTTACCAACACAGTCGTTGCCGCCCCCTTGGCTTTTTCCTCACTAATGGTCATCGTCAGCTGTCACGAGGGAGCACTTCACCTTGACACTTAATCCCCGAGTGACGCTGAACAAAACAAACCTGGGGAGAAAAGGCCTTTTCCACAGTGGGCTAAGTTATGTGTAAGAACTTGTCCCTTGTGGAAGAAAGAGGTGGAATCATACTAATTTGTTGTATAACCATTAATCTTCTTAGAATACTTATTCAGTTTTTCCAGCCTGCCAGGCCAGGACAAAGATGCTGTGTTACAGAGCATGTTTGCCTTTTATAATTAAATTCAGCTTTTTACAACGACCTGAGAAGAAAAATGTGAGTGTGAATTTATGTCTGATGTACAAGTCATAACATACTACATGAGCATTTTAAAGGGCTAGTTTTATTTGATCTATTAGTGTATATAGGCAAGTTTAATAGAGAGTCCATTAATTTGTGTTCTACACTCGGTGGCCACTTTATTAGGTACACAGGGCACCTAATATAGTGGTAGAAGTGGCACCCAGTGTGGTCTCCTGTTGCTGTAACTCATCTGCTTGGAAGTTTGAGATATTACACATTATTATTAGAGTTAGTCTTCTCTTTTTATGTTGGTTATAACAAGTGGTAATTGAGTCACAGTTGCCTTTCTATCATTTCAAATATGTCTAGTCATTCTCCTCTGACCTCTAGCATGAGCAAAGCATTGTCACACTTTTTGAACCGTTCTCTTTGTAAGAGATGGTTGTGTGTATAAATCCCAGTAGATAAAAAGCCCGCCGTCTGGCACCAACAACCACGCCATGTTCAAAGTCATTTAAATCACCTCTCTAACCCGTTCTGATGCTCAGTTAGAACTTCAGTAGGTAATCTTGACCATGTCTCCATGCCAACCAGCATTGAGTAGCTGCCATGTGATTGGTCGATGAGACCATTGAACACGTGTGAATTGTAGTGCACAGACTAGTGAGACACACTAAGTCGATTTTAAGGCAGTTGAGGAACCAAAGCTCTCAGTGTTCAACGGTCTGAGGAGCCATTTAAGTTCTTAAATTGCTGCAGAAGCTTCAGGGAGTTGCATCAAGTTAAATGGAGACACAGGTTGGTTCATATTACATGATAAGATACATGCAAAGTAATAAAGAGTTAATTATCAGAGTCTAAGTCAAACTGACTCAGCAGTCTGACTGGCATCCCCACTCTTATAACTCTCTAACCACCACAGATGAAGTCATAGTCACTTCAGTGATAACAAGCAATAAGAAGATACTTGGCTGAGAAACTAGAACCACGTGCCAACAAATGAGTTCAGTATTTGTTTCTGTGCTGCGAGCCAGTTACATGCTGATTGGAGTTTTAAACAAAACCTAGTGCCAGGAAACAAAACGGCCTTATTTCTAATTACATGTTTTCATTATTTGTTTTCCTTACTATCAGTGTTTGCTGTTTTTACTATTTAGGCTTTGTATATGCCAAGACTTTACCCATGGACTCAGTTAAATTAAGTTAAAGGTATATCGCCCCCTCTTGACCAGACTAGACACTCATTGGCCCACAGGTCATTTGAGTTTGACCATCCCTGGTCTTGTACTTAATTTATCAAGATGTCCAATGCACCTGTCACTCAAAATAGATGTGTGTATTATTTGTGGGGTATTTTTAAGTCTTGGTAATAGTTTATATATGTTTATATAATGTATAGGTGTACTTTGTAATATGTAAACTAATATTTAAAGTTTTTAAGGGGCCTTAAGTCATCTATAGTTAAGTTAGCCATTGGGAGTTAAGGCCATAAGGGGGCAGTAGTCCTCAAAAATGTAAACAAATGCATATAATAATACATTATAAGCTGATCAATGTTAATTTGTCTTTGGTTTTTTATGTTTTCAGACACATGCGTGTTGTAATATGAAGCACTGGCTGTAGTCTCTGTGTGGACTCTTGCATGTGAAAGTAAAAACAATGGCTTTCCAGTGAGAAAAGAACCATGTTCCATAGTTGTGAGCCATGGTGAGAAGGGGAGGTCAGGAGGTTAGAGGAGAGTTTGGGGGGGAGGCATTTAGACTGGTGTGTTTTTTGTAGCAGGTCGTTGTAAATGATTTATTTTGAACATGCATATGCTGCTTGTTTTGGGGTTGTGGGCTGTGTTTGAATGATTTAGGGAGGGCTGAGAGACGGGGTGAAATCCTCTGTGTCTTAATCCGGTTTGAGGTTTGAGTTATGAGATGCTAGTTTAGTCGGAAAAGGAAAAACAACAACTGTGACTGTGTGTGCTGATATGCATAGTCTACAATAGCTTTGACCTGCATGGAGTCCAGGATATTGTATTGTGTATTCTTTTGTCTCTGTGGGTGAGGAAATTTAAGTTTGACTCCAAAAGTGGGTCATACCACTTAAAGGTCTACAATGACATCTCACAGGTATTTAGTATTTTTGTCTGAGCCTTTCATCAGATCGCTCATTTCCGGGCCTGTGTGTTTTTGTGGGTTAAGTCTCCCAGGAAAACACACACATGACAAATGTGCGTTTGTGTGTAAGCTCACACTTTGAAGCGCAGCCACACCCTGCTCATTATATCCTCAGTCAAATGCCCAGAGGAAGCTGCTCACTCCTCTTTCCACACAAACCATGTAATGTGATGACAGTCATATTCTGTTCATCCATAATGACCATACTCTTTTTTTCCCCCCTCCTTTTATCCCACTTGCCTGCTGCTTTTTCCACATCCTCCCTTTTTTGTGGTCTAATCCTGGGTGTAGGCCTGCTCAGGCACCAGCAGGGGGCGGAAGAGACTCACTCTAAAAGTGAGCCTTGGATAACTTTTTCAAACCATTAAAATAAGTAATGCATGTTATAACAAGGCAAACCAAATTATAAACTTTTTCATACCATATTAGAATGGATATTCCATTATAGGCCACCATGGCTGCATTAACTATTATTTTTATTATTAATAATTTAGTCATTATAAAGAAAATATTTCTTAAAAAACCTTGCATTTACAAATGTACCCACTCCTTTTCTCTGTTTCTTTCTCTCAAGTCTTTCAAGTTTTAAAGCCTCTTTGCCATCACTATTAATATTCCTGCAATGACGTAAAGGTACAGCCATGATTTCCTTTTTCAATATTGATCAATAATCGCATAATAACTTTTCAGCATCTCTCCATCTAGCACTTCATATTCTGTGAATATGAAGTGAAGCATAAATGTAAATATTCTGTGCTGGACTAGCCTCCCACTTTATCCCTTTATCCCAAAACTGAAAAATGCTTGTGTTGAAGCAGCACTGTCTTATAATAAACGCAATGTGCTTGGCAGGATTGACAAAGTGACAAATAGAAAAACTTCACTGCTGATTTTATAATTAAACATAAAATAGAGAAATATATAGAAGATTTAATATAAAAACTAAAAGAATAAGAATCAACTGCAGGAGAGATAAACACATTAGCACATACTGTATTCGAAAGAGATGTTATTATCTGCCTCCTGCAGATGCAGTTAGCTTATATCTAATTATTATTATTAGACTATGTATTATTGCAATTGTAATTAGTTTTTATTTGCACACACACACTAAGTAGTAATCGTGAATTTGGCCAGTAGTGAACACACACACAACCCGCACTTATCTGCACTTAGGAACCGGTCTTGCTCAGGGGCACCCGAGCCCTTTGAGCTTCCCCAGGGTCTGAACCAGCAACTCTCCAGTTACAAGCCCCAAATCTGTAATACAAGGAGTTGTGACACTTTTAAAACTGTACTATTATCCCTCATGGTGGACACCACTCTCACCCTTCTTACTCCTCCTCCTCCTCCTCTTCTTCTGTGTGTGTGTGTGCGTGCGTGCGTAAAAACATCCCTGATATTTGAGGCGCTCCAGAGATTTGCCGCGCATGCGCAGTGCCGCGCCGCGAGCAGCACCAGCTGCAGCGTAGAGCAGTGGTGCAGTCATACCGAGCATAGCCTGCGTGTCAGTGCAGTCGACTTACAGCTGGCTGTGAGGAGAACTGACGCTACCCGTTCTTTTTTTCCGCTCTCCAACACGTAATACCTTTACCCTGTGTTATCAGAAACTGTCCAAACCACATAAGAACAATCGGGAGTATTCAGGCGTGACACTCTCCGCGTTGTTTTTATTTGCTTTTGTAGAAAACTAAACTTGGAGGCTGGGCCTTTAGCTTTCTGAGCGTCGCTTGAGCGGAGAAGAAGAGAAAAAGAAGCTGGTCTTTGTGTGTAAAAAGTCGATAAATGCTACTAACGAAAATGGACCTGTTGAACTACCAGTACCTGGACAAAATGAACAACAACATCGGCATCCTCTGCTACGAAGGTAAAGAGTCTGCGCTGCTTCGTTTGTGGGCGTTTTTTTAAATTTAACGCTTGTTTTTCAAAAAAAAAAAAGTTGTTGGTGGTCGCTGCTACCGAGTGAACGTTAGCTTACAGACAAGTTTCCCACTCTTGCTTCCCACGAACCAGAAAATATGTCCTTTTAACAACAACATCATATCAGTTTATTCAACATTTCCTCGAGTGAAACTGTTTATGACTTTGACGCTGTTTGAGCGCTGTTAACGTTCTATAACGTGCCTGTTAGCAACGTTAGCCTACATGTCAACTTCTAGCCATTTGTTTTGTAGTCCACAAGAGTGGGAAGTGTGTTTATTAATATGTATTATTATGTTCTGCATTGTTTATGACCGCTTTGAGACAAAAAGCTGGAATAACAGTCGCATGTGAGCGATGTGAAAAAGGCAGGGCTTTCTCCTGCGGGTGACTCACTTAACTTTCAGTTAGTCTGATTATTCGTATAAAGTCTGAAATGTCTGCCATGTAGTTGAGTCATATTCTGTCAGAAACCAGGCCTGTTAAAGGAAGTACCATCTATCTGGAGCTGTTCACTTTGTAAAACAAACAGACTTTTACAGTAGTAGAGTTAATGTCACTGTAAAATAAATCACTCACTGAGCTCACCTCACACACCACATGTGCCAAGAACAGAAATGTTTAAGAAAAGAAAAAAGCTATTACCTGCATTTTGAAGTGCTCCAGTCAGAATACACTAGATATAACATTCATTTAAAAAGTACCAGTTATTGTAGTAAAAATGTTTAAAATGCATAGTGTCCCAGTTTATTAAATATGTTTAAAAGTATTTGATATTATGTAACAGTATTAGATGCTGAGCTGAGTACATTTAATATATATATATATATATATATATATATATATAAGTAATATTTATTGTACTTTGGGTTAAATTCCTAAACTCAATCAGGGATTTTCTGATGCCTTCTTGTTGTTCTGAACACAGGAGGATGAGTTCTTTGCAAGTCTATGACTTTTCGACCAGTTTGACTCCCCATTCGTCTGCTTTTCTCTTCAGGGCTCACATATTATCATACCGTCCTTCAGGGAGATTAATCTCATTTCCTTCTGCCATTGCACTGCTCTGCAGCTCAACTAGGACATGACAGAAACATGTCGGGATTGCTTTTAGGTATTTCAGTCTCAGAGTTATTATTATTATTGTTATTGTTCACATATCTCCATTTGAAGTGGACATAAAATCAATAGAAGAGCTGCAGCAAGGCTCTTCTCCCTTTCCTTCATTGCTTTAATGAACTTGTAGCACTCCTGTTGCAACTGAATTTGTCCATCCTTGCAAAGACGTTTTGGTCAAATCTCTAAGCCTCATTTATTATGAGTGGATGAAAGCAAAACAGATGTGCATATCTCAACTGACTTCTACTAAAACTATTAGCAGCAGAAGCACATAATGTTTTTTTTTCTCCCCTGTTGATGAGCATGTGATTAAAGCCTCTGTCATTGGTGATTTATTTTTGTCCGTCTCTAATGCTTTTTGGGGGCTGCTGTGTTGCTGCCATTCCTGTTTGGCAAACAGCAGGTAAGATTGTTGCTTTTAGGCATGTTCTCTCGGAGTTTTGCTCTGGGAACACATGCCATTCTCATGAAATTTCAGTGACAGCTTTCTTTGAGCTCACTCTTGTGTGCAGTGATAGTAGCAGATAAGACTGGCCTGGGATTGAAGCCAATTTTTTTTGTGGGGGGGGGATGTCTGTGTCTCTGCAAAGCTTCACCTTTCTCAGGTTACATCCTGTCTCTCACTGAAGATAATTACAGTGAAGTAAAGTGAAGGGGTAGTGGTATGGTGGTGGGTGCTCTTTAGTGTTTTTTTTAACACTTGAAATATCTTCTGGGTTGGAAGTTAAATGTAAAAAAAAAATTCAAATAGGCTGCATAACAAAAATACTCACCATGAATGTGACACAAATGAATTCAGATGGATCTTATTTAAGAGTCTATAGTGTTTGTCCTGCAAGTTAAGACTCAAAAGACTAAGAAACCATGATATTTACTAGCACCACCCCATATCTTGCATTGAGCTGGAAGTTAACACTGCTTTCACTCAAACATGTGGGACTGAATGAGTGTCTCTAGATTCATCTCAGTAGGATTAGCACCTCTATATTTTTTTTCAGGATTTTGTGTGTGTGTGTGTGTGTGTGTGTTGTTTTTTGCTGACTGAGCTACAATTTGACTCCATATGCCTCATGATAAGAAAACAGAGATTATAATAACAGGGAGAAGGGCCAATCAGTAAAGGGTGTTGAAGAAAAAAAAGGCCTTCATGTTCAAACACGCTGAGCTCAGAAGGGGCAGGGGGAGCTGTGTGATATTGTGGGTGTGCTGACTTGGTGTTTTATGCATGAGCAGCAAAACTCATCCTGACAAACATAATCAGATATACTGTCCCAAAGGCTGTATTTCTGCTCTAAAGTGCTCACACGCCTGTCATCATCAGTGTTTATTAGCAAGTGTAGATGTCCCATGCTGCCAGTAGTCTCACATATGTGCCTGGACAGTGGACACCTGTATCATGTGTGTTGATATGTTGCATTTCTAAAATCCTACTTTTTAAATATACTGTATATCATGAGACACATCACAATCTGAGGCCTTCAGATATATTTCAATTAGATGGATTGCGCCACCATGACGTCTTCAGTGCACTTCCTTTGTGTTCCCTACATTATAACTCTGTCAAAATGACAAACAGAAATTGTAAAGTAATTGTAAGCATCATGTTAATTGTGATTATTGCATTTTAACATGACAATTTGGTTATTAAAAACATTAATCTTGACCATCTATTCTTTCTTCTTCTTGCCTTCATCTTTATAGTCCTCTTATAAAAGAGAAAAGAAAAATCAAATGTAACATGGCCTTCCTGTGTTGCACTTTGTAGTCGGTGGATGTATCACAATGTGACGATGGTGTAGGTTTGTATATATTCAAATTGGTTTTTGAATAAATAAAAAGTAATACTAATAGTATATTAGTGCATATCTAACTGCCCTAGCAGCAGCGACACGTTTGGGGATCATAATATCATGCATATTATCAAATGATTACATAGAATAAACAGTTATTTTAATAAACTGATGAATACAATGTGTAAAGGGCAGCATTGCAAGCAAATCCTAATTTTAAACTACTCTGTTCTGCAAACCACACTGTCTGGCTGCTCTCAACTTTGTTTTTCAATAATGTTAAACTGTGATTTTACTATTGGAAATTGTTTTTGTTTTGTTTTCCCCACCCCCTTTCTCCCTGTAAAGCCTCTACCAGTAGTAGGCCTGGCAGTGAGGGATGCATAGTAAAATGCTGACTGTCCCTTTTTTGCTGATAAGCAGGGAAAAATGGAACAAGATTGAGAACCTTCTCAAAACCATGCACTTTTGTCAGGCCCTCTCTTTTGTCTGTCTGTTGTGCTTACCTTTCCTTTCCTTTGTCTCTCAGAAAGATTCAAACAATCTAACACCCAGAGATATCAAATCTCATTTAATAACACAGACATTATTTTTTTGAGAGAGCTTTTTTTTTTTCTTACATGTCCTCATGGGCGTTACAAGCCCAAAACCTCTATAAACCTAACAACAAGGATAAAGGCTTACCAGAGGGCCATGTTCATGTTACTCAGCCAAAATAAACTCTGCCAAAAATAATAATTTTGCTGCTTTGCTAAGAGAGGACATACTCTCATCTTTTTCCAGTATCTGAAGGGGTAGAATGAAAGAAAAAGAGGGGGAAATGGAATCATAGATAGGCTTACCTCCATTTGTAATCCAATCTCATCCTGACTCCAAGCTGTTTGAAGTTCTTTCAAGACAAATAGGCTTTGATCATGTGAACCTAATAAACTGAGAGAGCAGCGAAGGGGAAGGAGAGGCGAGTTTTAGTTTTTTGTGATACGACACTACGTGTACTTCTACTGAGTGACTGCTGGAAATTGGGAGAAAATGTCAGTACTGCAGGTATCTTTGTGTACTGAATACATGTGAACAATAAATAGTGTATGCCATCTCTCCTGATTTTTAGGAAAATGTTCCTTTCTATCTTTGTCTTTATGTCACTGCATCTTGTGTCTGCTGCTCAGCATGTAAACCGGAAGTCAATATGTCCGTGAATTGATGTTTATATAATTTATTGCAGGGCTGGGTGAATTTTAGACAGGTGTATCTACCTGGCTGGCAACAAAGTGTAATCAGCAGTCAAACATGGTCAAATGTCTTGTTTAGCTATCAGGTGAAAAAAAAAATGCTCACACATTCAACCCTTGTTCAGTGTGTCACTCCCATACCTCTGATAAGCGGTTATGTGTCCCAGATCCTGATTGGACAGTGTGGTGTCACCTTCTCTCTTCTTTTATTGCCACCCCTCTGTCCTGCTGAAAACAATGATGTCACCCTTGTTGCCATGGCACACAGTGGGGCAAGCAGGAACATGCTAGAGGGACAGGCAAAGAACCACCAGCCATGCCTGAACTAAAGACACATAGGGGTGTTTGGGTGAATAGAGCAGCACACATTTTATGACATTACCAAGCTTGTCAGTGCGCATGTTTATGCACTACTGCCCCCTGAATGACTTAATGATCTAATTATTTTCGGATCACCTCAAACTAGTGTGTAGTCAGATTTTATGACATCATTGTTAACCCTCCAATACAGAGCTGGACATACATACATACACATAACTTCCTCTGCTTTTGAGCCAGCTCAGACGCATTTTGTAGTAAATAGGTGGTACCAACTGTGTGTGTTTTCGTTTGTTTTTTTACATCTAATGAAAAGCAACACTTTAAATATACATCTGCAGTATGAACAAAAACAAGTGAAGCCCGACGATTATTTGCTTTTAAGTATTGTGCTGTAAGTAATGCATTTCAGAACCCCAGCAGAAAAATCACATTTAAACTAATAACAATAAATAGGTCTCTACTGTGCTGCTACTCAGCACTGATGTGTATTCTGTTTGACTTTGCCATTAATATTAGCTGCAGTTTAATGTAAATGTAAATCAAATTGAAAAGAGAAGGGGTCAGCTAGTTGCAGTTGCATTGCAGGGGGCTGGTGTCTATTGTTGTTATGGACATGCTTTTAGTTATTATATGAGTATTGTTAGAGAAAGCTGGACTTGTGTGCTTTAGTCGAGGCTTTGTGTTTTGTTTGGGGAAAATTTCAGACAGATACATGAGGCCGAAGCAGTGGAAAGTCCCAGTGCTGAGATGGAGCCAGTGGTAGTTTTCCTGATTCTTTTTTTCTTGTACTCCCACTCTCTGACAACTCTGTAGGTCCTCTGTACCAGAGGGAGACAGACACTGTGAGAAATAGTTCACAACACACACACACACAGACACACATGCAGAACCCATCCACAACCATTGCTTCCAAAACATCCATAACCAGATATTTCTGCTCATGGCAGAGGTTTGTGCCTCTCTCAGCAAACTGTATGTCAACAAAAATGAAGTTTGACCTGGAACACAGCCTGTACAGTAAACACTGTCATAAAGTAGTTTTGTGGTCTCACTGTTTAAAGATGCAATAAAACAGTCACCTTCTATTTGAAAACGCTGTAATTTTGACTAATTACCGTAATTTTCACATATGGCTGTGGACCCTTTTTTAAGTGTCAGCACGTGAGGCAACAGCAACTGTCTCTTCAGTTTTAGCTGTGTTTTAAAATTGAACAAAAAGTTAACTCCCCTTTGTCTTATTCCTGTGTTGTCTTCCAACCTCAGGCGAGGCAGCTTTGAGAGGGGACCCCAGACTGCAGTCCTTGTCCTTATCCTCGTCCACATCCTCCTCCTCCTCGTCATTGTCCTCCTCTTCTTCTTCAATCTCCAGCCACAGGACAGGTCCTCCGCCCATCAGCCCGACCAAGAGAAAACTGAATGGGGACCAGGGGGACAGCGACATGGATGACAATGAGCATGTGGCAAAGATGAGCCGACTGTTTGCTGCTCAGCTGTGAGTATTTATTGAAAACCATTATTGAGCCCTCAAAATACATTTGTTTTCGAGATATTCATTTCCTGACAAAAATGTGGATTCAATTTCCTATTGCTTCTCTTTTCTGACTCTCTTTCTCATGCAAAAATTAACCTGTGATGAAGCCTTTCTACTTCCTAGAAGCCACTTATACACACAGAATAGTCACTGTATTTAAAAGAAGTCATTTTTTTTTTTACTTGTGGATGCCCGTGTTTCTCTTGGCCACGTGTTTGCGGGAACCTTGCTTGGTATAAGCTCTGCACAGACAGGCCTTCTTAGAAGTCCCAGTTTGGACTCCAGGGTGCTATGCCAGGTTTAGCTGGCTCCACAGTGTTCTCCTTATAGCCACAGACCTCTGGAAGCTTGGAAACAGGGACTGCACAACAGAAAAATGACTCACATCGTCAACGTTCCCACATTCCCACTTCCAGAGATTCCAGAGATTCTAGAGCGCTTACTGGTGGTGAAGGACTGCTGGGCCTGGGGCGGTCATGTCAGAGATTTCTCTATCCATCTGTTTATCTCTCCTTGTGCCTGTCACTCTCTCTCTTGTCCAGTTTTACTGAGTCAGGGATGGTACTGCAGCCACTGCTCTTTAATGCAAACGTAATCAATGAGGCTTTTAAAACGTCTGCTTTTCTTTGTCATTTCATTTCATTTCATTACAATTATAGTGTGTGGTGACTGTATGTTTCCTTGCCTGTGTGACAAGCCAGGAATATACTTCTCTTAAATCAAATTGTTCTAGTGGAGCAAGGGGAAGGGTCTTTGTTCCTTCATCTTGTGACTCTGGGCACACATAACAAAGGGTTAGATTGTGCTTTTGTGACATTAGTGCAGAGTCATCTTGTTTTCTGGTATGAATATATCAGTAGTGGGAAAATTAACATTGGACTCGGCAGTCAAACCAAGCAGTAAGCCCATCTTCCCACTTGTTGCATTAGTCTGTTGTGTTGGTCATTTTTCAATCCCTGTGAGACATTTTTTCCACACACCATGCGGTTAACTTCTGCATGCACTGATAAGCAAATGCTCCTACTCATGTGTCACAAGTTGGATTCTGTTTAGTAAGTTGGTGTACCACAGCACAATAGGACTTATTGTCATATCAGCTTTCAGCTTGGTGTTGCAGTTTTTAGGTTCTGTGAAAGCAGATCTTATACAACAGTATAAGAAAAAACACTGTGATGCCTTCAAGTTGCCCTTTGTTCCAATTATTTTCTGGGAATATTCTGTGACAAGCCACTCCTTTTATTTATATCTCTTTATTTACAGTATTTTGACAGAGTTTAAGGTTAATTCTTCTCAAGAAAGGTCAAGTAGTACATACATTGTATAAATCCAGATTCAGAGCATTCTAGGTTATAACGCATCCCCAGGACTTTTTTTTCCTCCTGGAAAGCCATCGTAAAAGTGTCTTATTTTAAGTCATTTAATTTTGGGTTTCTCTGAGGGCATTTTTTTCCTGGCAAAGGTAACTGTTGAGTGACTTGTGAAACCTGCCGTCTGTCAGCCTATGAAAGGTTCTCCACCTTGTTTGAACTGTCGTTCAAAAACAGTGATTATACAAAAGTGGACAATGATCAGTTGGTTTTACAGGAAAAAGTCAAACTAAAAATAACCAGTAAAAGAAAACACTGCAATGCGCCTCACTGTCAACTCATCTTTATTTAACATGCATGAGCTTTCTGCACAATTTCACCAATTTGCCAATTGTAGGAGCAGTGATTTAGTATAATTTGAAAATGACGGACTTGGTTCCTTGGGAAAAAGTTAGACAGCAAACCAGAAAAAGTCATGCACACACACACACAGTTCACATATCCTGAGATGGTTATCTGACACCGTTCTAGCTGTTGGATTTTGCTGGCTGCTTCTGTCTTATGTAGCTCATGTTTTGTCTGCACTGATAGCTCTGCACAGTCATTGGTGTCCTTCATGTTTTGAAGCGTTTTGTGTTTTTTATGTTTTGCTTGAATGGCAGTTTTCATGTATGCTCTCTCTCTCTCTCTGTGGCTAAATAATGAGTTGCTTGTTGCTGCCGTGTCTTTTGTCTGCAAGTTCAGTCATACTTTCAGTGTTGATACTGATGAAAAACACTTGACACCCATGATGCTGGGTGGGGCCAAGGTGAAAGCTCGGGTTTCCTTTTGTTGTCCAATCAGGTGAAATCAGGGGGAGGTGCAACTCGGATGAGATAAAAAAAAAAAATATGGGACAGTGTTACATGCGAGATAAATTAACAGATCTGTCTTTAGTGTAAGAATGTTGATATGGATTAGGGCTTTGCAAGAATCCAGTGAAACGAAATATATACCCTAATAGAGGTACTATAATCAAGGTGATATAATGCAATTTGTCTCCCTCACAAATAGTCTGTTTTATGTACAACGCTCATAATAAAAAAATAACAATGTTATATGCATTAACAACATACAGTTTTGTTGGAGTGGTGAGAGGTTAGAGAAAGTATAATGGCCAAAATCATGCTCCCAACCAGTGGTCGGAGGCTCAAATGCAACAGTAATCCACTGTTAAGGACATTTCCAAATCAATATTGCATCATGCCATGAAATATCATATTTGAGCACTATTGATCCCCTAATGTGGCTGTGATACTGAGCACTGTAGGTCTGCATGCACTCTGCATGTGTTTGTGCAGGTTTGTGCATGTGTAGCCGTGTGCTGTCTGTACATGTGTGTGTTTGCTTGTCCATGTGTGATCATCTTTGTGTGTGGCTGTGACTGGGCTCCTTGTCAGGCAGCAGGGGCTAAGTTCTCGCTTTTCTCTGAGGAGTAGGAGGAGGAGTCTTAAACAAAGAAGCCTTATCCTGTCCACTGGAGCCTGTGGGCTGGAAGCTTGCTGCAGCCTGTTCACCCGCCTGCCCGCTACTCTACAGTTGTAGACCCCACGAGTATAAAAGTACTGTTGCTCAGCTGTTTCACCCCCTCCTCTCCTTAGAAAGAAGAGTAGACACAGTACACAGTTCTTAGATATTCAGATGTTTTTTAACACTAAACATTGGATCCTTTAGAGACTGTAGATTCCAGGTCATGTTGTCAGTCAGTCTTTGCAGATTTATTTCAGGAACATTGTTGCTGTAAACCCATTAGCCTGGTCATAAGAATGATCAGTAGTAGGTCGTTGTCTTTTATCTGTTAGTACAGTTCATTGTATAATTTACTCTGAGGTTGTAATAAATATAGTTGCAATAGTAGAGTGATATACCACTAGTGGCTGCATGGTTTAAAATGAAGCTAGAAGTTTTTTGTCGTATGTGATTGTTCTCTCACATTCATGGTGTTCACAGAAGACCTAAAAAGCAGAATCCATAGTAATCATGTTACTGCAGTACTAGGACTGTAGTACAAAGAAACTGCAGCTGCTTCTCACTGGGAACATCGTCACAAAGTTGTTCTCAAGGAAGTTTCTCCAGAGGCCAAATGAGGAGAAAATAAGAGACACTCTCTCTCCCTCTCTCAATGTTCATTGTTAGCCTCTTGTTTTACAGAGGACTATTTATATAGTGTGTGAGCATGAGAAAAGCGGAGGGAGTGCGTGTTCTTTTTCTTTTGTGTGCAAATGTGTGTCTCTCTGTGTGTTTCTTTGCTTTCTTGTTGTGGTTATTCCCATATCCGATCTCTCCCGGCTTTTGATAACAAAGGATTGTCTTCAGTCCTTTTTTCTCTGCAGTCATTTCACAGGCAAATAACGTGCTTGATTTTGATCAGCGTTTCTGCATGAGTGAAAACATGAAGGATTTAAAACAGCTGTGTCCGGGCTCTGTTTGGAAATGTTGTGGGAAGTCTTTCTTACAGGCTTTTCGAAAGTCGTGGGATTTGCCAGAGCAGTTTCATTAAGCTTATGTTATATTTTATGGTATAGGGAAAAGGCACTTGATTCATAGCAATAATATATATGTGTAGTACACATAGTAACATAGTATGTGCATTGTATTGTCTCTGCATTTAAGTATTCAAAGAATGCACTAAGGATGCAAAGATTATTATTAATATCTGTTCACTCCCATGACTACAGCCTGAACTGATCAGCATAAACTCTTTTGAGATGTCGTTATACTTCTTTACAGTCCGGGTAAGCCCTGTGGCTCTCTCTCCCTCTCTCTCTCTCTGTGTACATTTTGTGGGTTTCTGCAGACCTCGCAGAGCTTGGGCCTGGTTGTAACCTGTGGTTGAGCCTTCATCATGTCTCTTTTTTTCTTTTTCGTCATCTTCTTTCTGTACCCTGATTCTTCCCAGATGTTTCCTGTGTGTATCTCCCTCTCTCTCCCTCTCTCTCTCCCTCTCTGTGTGCCCAACCAAAGATTTGTAGTGAGGTTTTTTTCCTGCCGGTTCTGGTGCACAATTGTGAGAAAAATCCCAGAACTTTTATAGCCCCCATATCTTTGCCTCATAGTAAAGTATAACTAACTCACCAAATTCGCAGCACACTTTTGAAAAAACTATGTCGATTATTTGCTCAGATTTATATTATTCCATTTTCCTTCCATTGTGGCGTTTTGCAGAAAGCTAATCGTTATGTGAGTGAGGATAAATTACTAGTTGTTACTCTTTACAAAAATAGATGCACAGCTGTGTTCGGCTGTGTGTGTTTTTTTTCTTTTTCGTTAAACACATGATTGCAGTTATGATCCTTAACTTGAGGTTAAACTTGAAGACAAGCCACGACGTGAATGGTTACTTTAAAGGCAGTATTTAATGACAGATTCAAGTAGACTAATATTGTTAAAGTTGTACAACTATATTATTTATGTATTGAGGGTTTTAAATTAAGGGATCTTTCTTTGAGTTCCCTCTACAGTGACTGCTACTGATGCCAGACTGCTCATATCCCAGATTACTGTAGAAAACACTCGAATAGATTGATTCTCTAAGTCCTTTTGTCCAGCTCTCCATCTGACATTTTCCTTCTTCTTCCCAGAAAAATCTCTTTATTTAAAACTGTGCTTTCAAATACCCTGAATAACATGTTGTTTGATCACCATAATGAGATTTTTTACAGTAGGTCATTACTTCAATTTACCAAAGAACCTTTTCAAAAGACACTTTCAAGTCAACTTGCCCTGCATAAACTTTTACTGGCTTTGGGCCACTGCACCATCTGTTTTGTCAGATCCATCCTGTTGCTTGACGAAGGCAAATGTTTCATTCTATGGTCTGGTTGACCTTATAGGAGTGCTGTTACGATCACTTCAGCAAGCAACAAAAACAAAAAAACAGTTTTGCCTAAATATGAGAAATCTGCAGTCAAAATGCAGATACATACGTACATAATTCAATCTGTCTGTGCCTCCTGAAAGTGCAAGAGTTTACACTGCTATGTGACTCCATTTACTCCATGAGTGATTAGTAAGCCATTCAGCATTTATTGTGAAATGAGTTTGAGCTGCACCCCTAATTACTTCCACTGTTTTTTTTTCTCTCCACCCCTAAAAAGAATCAGATTGTCGCCCCTTGTAGACACTGAGACACTTTTAGCTCTCATCCTCTCCTCTAGCCTCAGAACTGGCAACCCTGTCTTTAGGCTCTAGCTATTGTTACCACTGTCTCATGCCCATGTGTCTCATGTATAGCCCTCGCTGCCCGCCCTTTCCCTCCGCTCCCTCTTTCCCCAGCTGCGACCTTAACAATAATTGAGAGGTGAGTAAGAGAGGCGACCGAGTGGGTTTTGAATGCCTGATGTCTGGCATGAATTGTGGTTTCGGGGTTTGGTTGGCAGTCAGGAGAGGGAAAGGCGGAGGCAGTGATGGATTCAACAGCTATGCCATTCATTGGTTGGATTCGTTGTTCCCGTTCACTGGCTCCTGTGATGGCACCTCTTGTTTGAGGATGTGGGCATGTCTATTCATTGACAATGATTATAACTTGGAACAACTTCTACCAACTTACTGAAGACCCAGCTTCTGGAAGGTGACAATGTCTATGTACATTTTATGTAATTTAAGTTTTTGTGCAATGGCATATAAGAGTCACATAAGAGGAAATCAGCTTGTAGCGTTTGCTTAAAATGTAATATTGACAACATAATCACTTCACAGATAAATGTTATGTGATGGACATTTTACTTTTACTACTATAAAAGAAGAAAACAGAAAATTATACCACTTCGGAAAACATTAAAAGCCTGCTGGTGAGCTGTCAGCTCGGGTGTATGCAAGTGCTGCCAAGTCTCCCCCTCTTTAACCCTCAGGAAGTTTGCTGCCAATTGTGAGAGAAAAAGAAGAAAGAAAGACAGAGGGGGAAAAAAAAGAGAGGGGTCTCACAAACGAAGGAAACTACCGACCTCACTCTTTTTTTATCGTAGAGGTCTGGACCATTCACATGCAGCCTCCCTGCCCACCTCTCCTCAGCCCCCCCCCCTATTCTGCGGCGACTATTTATTTGTGGAGGACGGTGCTGTGGGCTCCAGATGCTTGACCCAGCAGTCAGGTTGCCTGGTCACATGCATCTACAACTGTTTGCCTGGACATGTTGTTTTGCATGTAAACAAACCCTAAGGAGAGACTGCAGCCTTTTTTTCCCCCCTCCGAGTCGGCTGTGTATTCTCTCTCTCAAGACTTTTTCACATGGATGGGAAATGCCTCCGCACACGATCCGGTGAAGAATAAAGGCAGAATTTTTATGTCTTATTCCGCCCACCATTGTTTGACTGCTGTTTATTTAAAGTAAATGTAATTACCTTTTCCCATCACAGGCTTCATTGTCTATGTTTAGCGCGTAGAACAGAGGAAGTCGTGGGTATGTGTTGAATTGTGAATGGATGTGTGTAAGAATGTGGGTGCATTGAGCTGGAGAGAAAAGCAGAGATAGCAGGAGGGTAGTACAGTAAATCTTGCTCCCTGTAACTGGGCCTCAAATTGAAAGAGGGGAGTGGAGCTGGAGCTGCAGGAAGGGTGTAATACACAGTCAAAAACACACACAGACCACATTTGACGCACACAGCAAAATAATTACTACCTGTTTAACTGTAAGCAAGTGTGCACAGTATCAGGCAGTGACTTCACTAGAGTTAAAGTCATCATCAGAACTGGGGACTGGAAAAAAAGCCATCATGTTTGTGTATTAAATTGTCATAACTTGAATCCATCATCTTTACTACTGGGGTTTGTGGCTTTATCTTCGTGCACCTTTTTTTTATTGTGCTTGTCATTGTGGACATAGTGTAGGATAAAAGTCGGGGAATAATAAAGCATAAAATAACATGCATTTGTAAACGGCAACAATGTAATCTGGCTGCAGACTCATTGTAGAGATGAGGATGTTCTTTGTTCTTAAGAAAACACTCCCTCTAAGCGGGGAGATAAGTTTATCCACGTTGAATGTCAGTGTTCCTTTTTCTTTGCCTGGCAAATATGAGTGTGTTAGAGCGTGTGCTCATGCAGAATGGTCTTATCAACCCCCTCAGCAATCAGAGTGTATATGTATGAGATCAGTATTCATAGCATCTGCTGCTCCTGCAGTGTTTGACAGAGAAACCCATTCACTATTGTCATTTTGTTTTGTTTTTTATTTTTTCCCCCTCTCATCACATTATTTTTCCGAACCAATTTTTACCCTTCTGTCCTTATTTATCCCTGAACTGTTCTTTTTTTTTTTTTATTCCTCGCTTCTTCCACTCAAGACTTTCCACCAGTCTTATTTGGATCTTGTATTCTTCCTTCTTCTTGTACTCATCCTTCACACTTAACTCCAGGTCTGACTGATGTGTTATCAAATGTTTTTTAAAGTAAAACAGTTATTGCTCGTCTTGCTTTGTTTCTATGAATGTAAGCTCTGTAACTCTCTCTTCCTCCGTCTTCCCAGGAAACCTAATGGAGACTATCGCAGCTCTCCTGTCTCCAAGGACCACAGCCGGAGCTCCATTGAGCGAGTGGTGGTGCCCGGTGGCTTGGGAATTCACAGCAACCACCTGTACAGCCACAGCCACCATCACCACCTTGCCAGCTTAGCCGCTATGGACCAGCCACTGGCTCTCACCAAAAACAGCATGGTGGAGTCTGCACGTAGCAGCACAGCAGCGCTGACACAGTCAGTGCCACACACAGTCAGCGCTGTGGAGCGCCAGCAGGTATCGTGCACTTCCCCTTTCTTTTACATCACCACACTGACTGTTTGCCAAAAGTGTTTCAAAACCTGTTTTGGTCACTGAATCATTCCTTTAAGCTGTAAACCTCTTGCTGATCCTCATCATTTCAGTTTTTTTTTGTTTACTCCTCTTACACACAACAGTGATTTTTTTTTTGCCTCTCTCTTTCAGAATCGTCCTTCAGTGATCACATGTGCCCCAGCCAACAACCGCAACTGCAACCTGTCTCACTGTCCTGTCTCCCACAATGGCTGCTCAAGCCTCAGTAACAACTACAGGAGAATCAACAGTGAGTGCACTCATGCGTTTTGAATGAACGTGTGACACAAACACAGGCTTGTTTGTTGTTTTCTTTGGTATCAGGATTATTATCACCTGATTGTTACTGGGTGGCCTTTACTTTGTTAATTCTCTCTTAGAGTGTACTAATTCTGAAACAAACTTCTTATTCCTAACCAGTGCACTTGTTGAAAACATATGTGTGACAGTGGATTCACTGATAAAACATCAGCCCATACTCTCTACATTCAGACTGACTTAAAGAGAATCTGTGCAGTTTTCTCTCAGCAAGGTTTCAGTCTCTGTGTTGGCAGCACATCAACTGTAATTGAGCTACAGTAGCGTCATTTATTGCCTATTATCTCTATAAATGAGTCATTTTAGGCCTCGGCCAAATAAAACGTCTGTTTTATTCGTTCTCTCTGTGAGTGTCAGTCATGTTTTCTGTGGTTTGATAACTTCACTGTGGCTGTTTTTACGACCCTAGTGAAATCACTATGATCTCAAGTTAACAATGGAATTTAGAACAGGGATATAATAATAATAATAAAAAAAACTGCCTTGAAAAAGTGAAGTAGATGTTGGAGTTCTTATTTTCCATTGACCTAAAATGTACGTTGCCAATGTGAAAACCGATGTTGGGCAATGAATAACCCACTGCCTATTATCCAAATGAGCTTCAGAGACATTTCTGATTTCATTATGGGAACTAAAAGTCTCTCCATCCCTCTTTTGTTTCAGCCAACACAGCCTGCGACCCAGTGATTGAAGAGCATTTCCGCCGCAGCCTTGGGAAGAACTACAAAGAGCCAGAGCCTGCAGCCACAAACTCAGTGTCCATCACGGGCTCGGTGGACGACCACTTCGCCAAGGCGTTGGGGGAAACCTGGTTGCAGATCAAAAACAAGGGGAGCCCCTCATCGTCTGGCAGCAGCCCAAACTCCTCCCCTGACAGTCACATGATCAATCACAACCACTCCCCCTCCGTGGTTTCCTGAAGGAGGGGGCGGGGTTTAAGAGGGATCTGCCGACGTTCCCCAGCAATCACCCTGGCTCCAGCATCCACGCTCTCATCACTCTCTGTCTGTCAGCAGCATCTCAGAGAGGCAGTGCCTGCCTGCTGGTCTGCTAAAAACATCTAAAACACTCTCTCTATCTCTCTCTCTCTCTCTCCCCCCTCTCTCCTCACCCCCCCCTCTCTCTACTCAGAGAGGAATGATTCAGCAATAACTTAATTGTCCGTTTTTGGGCTTTTCTGGCCCACTGACCACTGTTATGCTAATGCCAGACAATAATCAGTAAGGAGTGATGAGAGTTGACCTAAAGACTGACCATAGCATCAAGCTGCTCCTTCCATTCATTCATTCATTCATTCATTCATTCATTCATCCATTTATTCATTCATCATCCTTGCATATCAAGCTTGGAGCCGAGCGTCTGTAGTTATATGTACATAAAGAGAGAGGAAGGAAGGTGTTTTAATTATTAGTTGTTGTTTTTTTTCCATCCTTCTTCTTTGTTTTTGTTTCTTTTAACAGTAGTATTGTGGACCGCTTCTGAATTATGGGATGTCAGATATTTGATAGAGGATGATGATGACAAAAGGAAAAAGGAAAAAAAAAACAATTCTCAATCCACCTGACTGTGCTACCAAAGAAAACTTTACACGCTGATCAGTCCATCAGTGCACCCGCATCAGAAAACAAGCAACAGCAAACATCACAAAGTATCATCTCTCCCCTTCTCTCCCCTTCTCTCCCCATCGCTCCCGTCTGTGTATGTGTTCACACGATGATGTCACTGTATGTTTATACTCGGTCTGATTTGCACTACTGCCGGAGATAGTTAATGCTGGCATGTTAATATTGCAATCTGGCACTGGACACAGTGGGACTGACAAAGCTGATTTGGGGACATGATCTCACATTAGCTCTAGGCTATTTATTGAACACAGGGTCGGCTGGTACAGGATTTCTATTGGCATACAGTAGCTGTTAACAGCCAACATGTTTAGTTATTGTTAACTACATGCACCCTTCCTTAGCAGCACTAAACTGAAGATCAGAACACATTAAATCACACTTTGGGGTGCAGAGAGAGCACTCTCTCCATGTTCAAAACAAAACAAAACTGGCATAAACAATTAGGTAAACTGTGGAGGAAGTGGCCACTCTTCACTTTGAGTAAACACATCATCACCATGGATACTAACACAAGCATTAGTCACTCGGCTGCCCGCTCACTTTGTACTAAGCACATCACCTCCAAGTCCTTCAACTTCCTGCTGACAACTCGCTGTGAGCGAAGATGTCGTTTCTTTACCGTCACAGAGTCACGCGTTATAAACGTCACATGCATCCAATTAGTGAATGAATCAGTGTTGATCAGTATCAGCTTTGTCCCTCCCAACACAATCATAACCCAAACTGCATCACCTGTGTAAATGTGCCAAATAATTGCATGGTGATTATTATTTTATTTTATATTTTTTTAACGAGCACAGTCGGGTTATTATTATTATTATTATTATTTTCTGTGGCCATTATGTGAGGGAGTGAAAACAAAGAAGTACAGACTGCAGTGTCGATGTGTTGTCGCAGGTTTAACTGCTGACTGGTTGAAAGAAGAAGAAAAAGAACTAAACAGTCTGGTTTGTTGACCGGGGGAGAGAAGATTATTCAGATCTCTTCAAACACACCTTTGTTTTTTTTGTTTTTTTTGTATCTCTCTTTGAACACAGGTGTTGTAATTATCTTACACCCTCCCCTCCCTCCATCCCTCCCTCCCTCTGTAGACACTGTGGTTTGGTAGATTTCTCTAAGGTTTGAAGGGTAAACTAATTCTTTTTACAGATGCATGTTTTTTTGTTCCGTTTTGTTTTTAATAGCTGGTATCTATTAGTGTTTTTAAAGCATTTCAATCTTAACTACTATTAGCGTTTTCATCCGGACGTTATTTGTTGCTTCTTTTATCGTTAGTAACAGACATAGACACTATACACTCACTGCTGGGTCAGTTGTACTCCATATTATTGTTGTTATTGGTATTATTACACTTTTTTTTTTGTATTTGTCGTTTTCCATTAATATCAGTATGGTAACAAACACCTACAGTGGGACGGCCTCCGGACAGGCTCTGTTGTTAAAAGATGCTCACTGCGTTTGGTAAACCTCGCCTCAGCACCAGAGTCGAGTTGCTCGTTGCCCCCCCCCCCCCGCGTGTGTCAATTTGGCTCTGGGAATGCGCTGCTGCCTGTTACAGATGTTGATCCATCAGGTACAGGATGCTACAGCCTTCACCCGTGACTGAGCTGAGACACCAAACTGGCACAAACTAGTCTGCAGAGCCTTGTTTAACAACACTTAAGCCTGATATTAAAACCTGGTAAATGTTTCGAGTCTACTTAGGCACCGTCATAAAATCACCGTCTTTGTACCAGCCTTTACAACGGTTTATATCGAGGGCAAACAAGCACACAAGGTTTCCCTTTAATTTACCTGGATTTATAACGTGCTGTCAAAGCTCTCTTGAGTTTTTTGTGTCCAGATTTGGTGTCAAAACATTTTTTTTTCCTCCCTACTTTGTTTTCTGAACGTCATTGTTGCTGCTGCTGCAGTCTGAAAAAAACAATTATTTTACTCTTATAAAAGAAGCCTGCGCCATACACTGTGGCATACATTCCTCCTCCTATAGGGAACTTTGTACAGGCCTTACACACACACACACACACACACACACACACACACACTCCACATCTCTCCATATCAACAGACTGAGCTAATAACCAGCCAGGGCCACGTGTCTTCGAGCTTCCCCCGGCTGACCTCTTTATATTGTGCGTGTCTAATAACAAGGTGTCCACGAACAATCCCGGTCATATGACGAAGCAACAACCGATGCCGTAAAAAAGAGATTTTTTCCAGGACATTCAGAGCCAAGGACACAAGCTGTGGCCGGCGGGCGGGGGGTTGGGGGGGGAGTACGAGTTTCGAGTGCACAGTTATTGTATGTCTGAAGTTTACAGTTGTAAGATTCATTTTATTTTCAGTACATCTGTCAGGTGAAAACATCTGGGTGGGTCAGGACCCACAGGTAAATTCAGAATCTCTCCCGTGAAATGGTCCTGTCGCAGAAATGACAGTGAAATAGTCAAACTTTTGTAAAATACTGATCTCGAAAGTGTCCACACATTCCATCCTCTGCTGATCCAGGACTGATGGTACATCTTCTACAGATTGAAACTCAGATTACAGATTAACTCAGCTGCCAGTGGATTCATTGTGTTGTGCCGTGTGGCGAACTGTGGGCGGTGGATGTGGTTTATTTTTGTTTTGCGTTTGTTTGAAGGTGACGGGGGTGGAGCTTCGGGAGCTGAGCTCCTGTAAGCGCGGTCAGTCTGTGATCGGCGAGATGTCTCAAAAGTCTTTTGCAGTGTGACTCGTCCTCTTCTCAGACTCAGTTGACCCTGATTTAAGATTGGATGTAGAGTTTGTAGCGTCGTAGAAAAACATGAGGGAACGGGGGCTTGGTGTCCATAAGCGTTTTTTTGTGTGTTTTTTTTTCTATTGTAATTTGTTCTCATTCATTTATTGTTTCACTACCAGCCTGTAGGTAGTAGGAGGCTCTCTTTTCTGCTTTGGCACACACTCCCTACACACTGTAGGAAAATCACTTAATAAAAAAAAAATACTTTTTTATAATAGGTAACTATAAGACCATCATTACGCTGTGCGTAACGAATGTACAGAGAAAAAAATCGTAGGTATTTTTTGAGGAACAATTAATTTGTTAATGATATGTAGCTATTTAATTGTTTTTTTTGTTGTTGTTGTTGTTTTCCCTGTCCTTACATTGTAATCATTTGCATTTTCCTTCTTTTTTTTGTGAAAAAAAAGTTGATCTTTTTTGTTTCTATAGAGTTTGTCATGTTAGAGTAAAAAGGTTCAAGTGCAGGAGCACAGTAATAAACGTTATGAAACCATGAAAAGAGCCACTGGTGGGTGTGTCAGTGACAATCGCTACTTCCATTTGGTCCACGATGTTTTGCAGTTGTTTTAAAATGTGTTTTTCTTCCCCCAACCCCGTCGTCGTGTGAGACACCTGAACAAAAGATTTCACTTGTGAGCAGAAAAGAGTTTGACCTTGGTCAGTTCACATGTTTTGCCACTAGCCCAGTGAATTTTATTATCCAAACATTTCCATTGAACGTTGACAGATCATCGTCAGTTGTGGGCTAGCAGGCACATTGGATCCCTGCATTGTCAAATCTGTCATTTAATGACAATAATTTTGGTTTACAGATGGGAACCGAGTCTGGAGAACCCCTACCCCTTCCAACATGTCCTTCATATCTTGTGCTCAAGGTCACCTGGAGATGACTCGGTTCCCATCTTAAAAACGTGAAAACTGCAGATAAATCAAAGAGTACCACATTCTCCAGGTTCCTGTTTGAAGTGGAAGTAGCATGTGCTTAGTGGTAGTAATACTCTGAACTGTAAGAAAAAAAAGAAGTGTATTAAGAAAACAACAGTGGATTTTGTGGCTCTGTGTCTCCTTCTACTAAAAAGGTTTTGGCAGGCCACCTTTTTTGTACGTAAAGTAGCCTTGATGAACAATAAAGTGCTTTTAAACCACAGTCCGTGTGTGTGGGCCTGTGTCTCATTACTGCACTGCTGTTTTTTTCGTTGTTGTTGTTGTGTGATGGTTATATTTGGATCCAATCTACTGCAGGATGTGTTGTTATAGTGAAAGGAAATGCAGAAGAAAGTGATTGATTACAGATAAAACTCTCACAGGTGTAAATGGTGTAAGACGCACACTTTATTTTAGCTCCATGGTAAAAACGTAACAGAATTAGGGCCCAAAAAAAACAAACACTCGGATAATTATGAACAGTCTGAATCCTGAGTTTAATCCCGCGTGAGGATAAATCTGGAGGCGAACGTCTAAACAGTGTAATTGTATTTGTAAATTCTTCACTTTCCTCCCAATTTAGACTTCAGTGTCTTATTTCAAAATTGCACTAATCACCGTCTTTAAGTCTCCAAGCAGCTGCTTTTTAAAATATTATGCTAGCAGATCAAACACAGGGCACAGAGTGAATAAAAAAAGAAAGAATATACAGACAAGCACATAAAGAAAATGAAGACCTTCTGTTTCTATTGTTGGTTCTTTCGGCTTAAACTGCTAAGCCGTGTACATGATTTGTGGCAATCGTACATTAACATCTGTGCATGATTTCTCAGAGAAACAAACAAAGCTGGTTTTAGTATTAACTACTGTATATAGCGCAGTCACTAGTAAACACCACAGGGAGATGGATGGATTTGCAGAGTTGTCGACGACGGTGTTTTTTTGTTTTTTTTGCATTTTTCATAAAATGGTCAAAAGCTCTGTTTTCTTCTTTTTTTTTCTTCTTCAAACTGAACGAGTGAGCAGATGTCGTTCGTCAAAGCCAAGAGGCTCTTCAGCAAATCCATTACATGCACTGATGGAGACAGTGAACCTGTGACTGAAGTAGATATTTAAAGATAGACAAAATAGAAATGTGGAGTGTTTCAAAGAGCTGAGTGAACGAACCGCCTCCATCCTGTTTCTGATGTTACATCTTAATCACATTATTCTGCCACTGATCATTTTTTAAACTCTTACACTGAATCAAAATGTCTTAAATAGTTATTATGAAGCTTGTTTCTGGGGGAATATACTTTAATGACTGTTTAATTCACTGTTGTCCACTGACCCGTCGGTGACTCACTCGCTTTGCCCCCGCGGGGGTTCAGTTCAGCGGCTCCGGGTTTTGTTCTTGTTCTCGTCCTTCAGATGCTCTCGTCATCGCTCATGTCCCAAATCTGTTGACACACACAAATATGTTTTTGATATTAACAATTCATTCAGACGATTTCTCATCAAAACACATTTCTTTTACGTGTTTTTAAGAGCGGCAGATTCTGTCAGTGAAACAAGGTCATAACGTCCACAATCTGGTCCTGTAGGTTTTCTTCTTACAAAGCAGTTTTTCATTCTTGTGCGTACTCAAACCTCGGAATACTGACTTTAAACCCACAATTCTGACTTTAAACTCAGAATTCTGACTTTAATCTCCGAATTCTGACTTTAATCTCAGAATTCTGACTGTCCTTAATCTCAGATTTCTGACTTTAAACTAACAATTCTGACTTTAATCTCAGATTTCTGACTGTCTTTAATCTCAGAATTCTACTGTCTTTAATCTCAGAATTCTGACTGTCTTTAATCTCAGAATTCTGACTTTAAACTCACAATTCTGACTTTAATCTCAGATTTCTGACTGTCTTTAATCTCAGAATTCTGACTGTCTTTAATCTCAGAATTCTGACTTTAAACTCACAATTCTGACTTTAATATCAGATTTCTGATTTTAAACTCACAATTCTGACTTTAATCCCAGATTTCTGACTGTCTTTAATCTCAGAATTCTGACTGTCTTTAATCTCAGAATTCTGACTTTAAACTCACAATTCTGACTTTAATCTCAGATTTCTGACTGTCCTGCTTAACGTCCAAGTATGACATGATGACTTGATGTAGGTACATGCTGTGCAGTCCACAGTCATGTGGTGTCATCAGTGTGACAGTAACAGCTCGTACTGGACATAAACATCAACCAAGAGTTACACACCAGCACAGTCATGGATGTTTGAATTCATTTAAAAAACGACTCAGCGCCGCTAACTAATTACAAAATGCACATTACAGACGACCTGCAGCTTTCACACCAATTTGAGTAACATCTTTCAGAATGATTGCTTATATACAAACACACTGCTCTGAACCTTACCTAAACTTAATTAAGGACCCTACTGAAACTCAAGGGATAATTAGGGCCCGAGCACGAAACCCAGGGGCCGAAATGGCTCCTGACATGCAGTGCAAAGAGAGACCATTGTTTTCCTTCAGATTATTATTCTACCCGTGGCTTTGCCGTCATTTTTGAGGGAGTTAACGTGCATAAAAACTCTCTGGAAACTTGGCTAGGAGGTCAGGTGTGGCAAAAATGCGATACTGGCATCAGACCCATGTGTTGCACCAGGGCTCTATAGCGCCCCCCTGAAGTGAAACGTGGACGGAGGAAGCCAAAACTAATTTTTTATTTTTCCTCGAAATAAATCACATATTTAAGGGCCTCAGCATGCCCGACAACTCGTACCTTCGTATGTCATGTGAAAGTGGTTGGGTGAAGGGGCGTGTTCTATTTTTTCATCATTAATTCATGTGTTAATTACCTTTTTTTTTGGAGGAAAATATGAAAAATGTTTCCCCAAATTTCATAATGCTGTTGTCTTTGAATGTCTGGATTTTTCCCACAAACCCAAGAATATTCCAATTAGTGTCATACAGAAGAAAAACAAAACAGACACTATTCCCATTAGAGAAACTGGCCCCTAACACTACAACCAAGTCATGACCTTCAGAAAAAGCTCTTAAAAGATGCTGCTAGAGCTGCTAAAATGTCCTCACGACACCCAAAACGTCCACACAATGAGGGTTTTTGAAGAATCAGAATCTGTCCTCACAACTATAGAGAGACATGTACACAGACACACACACACGTGGAACCTCCTTCACAGTACTGCGTCAGTAAACAACAGTGGCCTTCTCATGGCAGCAGATTCTTCACATTCTCGCTGTGTAAGACGTAATTCACATACCTCTAACACTGGAATGTTTCTCACACTCACACACACACACACACACACACACACACACACAGGAAGAGAGAGTTTTCACACATACTTGCAGCATTATTTAAACAAACTGCTTCAGCACTCGCAAGAAACGGGAATTCCAGTGCAACAACTACAACTGAAAGGAAAACGGAATAGAATGTGACACTGCCCACAAACCACACACACACACACGATGACCCATTATATGAAGAAAGTGTTTTGAGAGCAGGAGAGCATCTTTATGCAAACATCTGCGTAGCTTTGCTGCAACTGACGTTTTGTTTTCGTAACCAAATTTAAAATTAGTCCAATCGGCAAAAACATCCAGCAGCAACTTTGGTGTCATTTTAAACCCTTAGAACACAGAGCACTCTTTTTTTTTCTCCATTACTATGTTAAAACGTACAGTATATATATAGAGACTATATAGAGTGTCTTATATCCTTTTTTTCAGCACCTATATAAGCACACGTGAGCAAAAAAAGTTTTTACAATGGGATTGAATTTGTGAAGTTCACAATGAAACTGCACGATTATTGCTCATTTATTTCACTCTATATAAATGAATCATAACTTTGACTCAACACCACTTAAACATATTTTTTTAAAGCCTGAGTATGTGACCTATAAACACACACACACACACACCCAGGATGTCCATATAAGGAGTTATTTGTGTATAATTCCCACAGTAAATGACCATGGGTGCACCTGCGGCACAGATCCGTGCCGTGTGAGCACTACGGGTTACTTAAGCTTTAAGTGTTGCACATTGATGCTCACACACGACTGTATTTTCTGTGTGAACACCAGTCATTTGTGCAGCTCTGCCAAAAGCTGATCAACCTGTTGCTCGGCATGGGATAACCTGCACAACAGATGCACGGAAAATAAAAAATGGCAGGCAGCGAGTGGATTTTTTTGTTTCCTGCTCCGAGTCGCGGGGCAGTGTGGAGAATCAGGGACAAATTTCATATCAAAGCTGGACGTTGGGCTTTTCCGCTCCACTGCTGCTGGGGAGCGAGCATCAAAAGGGATGGAGAGCAAAGAGCTCTTTGAAATGAAGCGACACTGGAGCCCCTCGCTGGAAGGCTGCCACGCTGCTCTGATGGCGTGTGTGTGTGTTTTGAGAAATCTTTTGTGCCGAATGAAAGAGAAGCGGGGGCAGAAAAAGGAGGCGATCCGAGGGGGGGGGGGGGGGGGGGGCGGGGGGGGGCCTTATGTAACGTGAAGAGCTCCAGCAAAACTGAAGCCCAACTACTTTACTGCACTAATGCGTGTGCAGATATTTGTAAAATACTGTTTTTAGAGAAATGACGTCTTATTTTGAAGAAGACAAATGATGAATAATAGAATATTTAGATCAGTGAAATCCAATGTAAAGATGATCCATTTTTGTATTTAATATGATTATAAATTGATATATCGTCGTCCTTCCCCGCGCTAACACGATAATCGATACGCCAGGGCAAATATCGATGTTTAAATTAAAATATTAAGGCGCTCTAAAGTTAACAGTCCCTGACAGTTTCAGTACGCGATGTCTCCTTGTTGCGGTGCTACTCAAACGAATGAGTGTGGAACTTACCTGGCTGAAGAAGAGGGAGTTTACAGCGGGATAATGGCGTATTGTGATATTATTGGTATCGTGGACCATGTATCGTATCGTGAGTCCTCCTGTGATTCTCACCCCTACTTGAATGTCACACTACGCCACTATTTACACTCGTTTTTTTTTTACACTTCTTATTTGTGTACATACAATCGTCTAATCACACTTTAGCAACCATGACTAAGCCCCACAGCCTGAATGGTATTGTAATTATACATATACAGTATATATATATATATATACATATACATATATATATATATATATATATATATATGTATATATATATATATTTGTACTGTATGTATACAAAGGTTATAGAGAGCTGTTTCTAAAGCTGGGTTTTCATCAGCCTGTTCTTCTGTGCATTTTCAATTTGAGCAGAAAATAAAACCCGAATAGAAATATAGAATTTGGGGGGAAAAAAAAACTTTGTATGCTAAAAGTCGAATAGAAACAGATTTAGCCACGAAGAATGATGCAGCAGAATCGCCCATTTTTGTTAAAATTACAATCTGTGATACATTTTAATATTTTTTGCATCCCAAAAACCAAAAGTACGGATAAGTCTGCAATCTGACTAACTCATCACACACTACACTGATGATGAAAGCAATAACCGAGGCACAGTCGACATGTACGGTCCATGTGCTCACAGAGATTTCAGGCATGGCAGATGCAGAATTTATACTTTTTTTATTGGTCCAAATTATGTTTGAGAAAAAAAATAAATCCTATTAGAGTTCACGAATAATTTAGCAGCTTTGCCTCGTCGTTTTCAGTGGATTTAAAAACGTTTAAACTCACAGAAAATCAGCTTAAAACGTTACACAGGCAACATTTGTCTTCATCTTCAGACAATGTTTCTCTCCTGATAGTAAACGTGTTGTTTGTTTACCAAACACACAACTTTTCCTTAACATATTATCAATAACAATAACTAGTTTAACATTTCAAATGTTTGGACTCAGTTCATTTAAAGATGTCAGTTTGGGCTCAGAGAATTTGAAAGACTCCAAATCATAGATGGGAAATAAGTTACTACAAATTGTTAATTGTGAGTTGCAGCCCTAGTCTGCATGGTGCTTCCTCTGAGTGGCTGACCCTCACACTACACACACACACACACACACACACACACACACCATGACAGCATCACAAAGGGATTGGCTGAAACACAATCATCGACACATCTTTAACTTTGAAGCAGCCTTATCACTTCAGGACCTTCAGGTTAGGAACAAAAAAAACGACAAAAAAAAAGAAGCTCCCGCTGGGATGTTTCATAAAGTCCAAGACTAAGCTGCATGTAATCGTTGTGTGAATGTGTTTGTGTTCATAATCAGCTGGGCGCCAGCCAATATGACATGTAGAACCCAGGCTAAGTTGTTGACACAAAGCTGGGGATGTGATCAGATATAAAAGGTTTTTAGCCGATGAAGCTGCAGCAGCCAACCCTCTGCTGCTGCTGATTACAAATACAGCGCGAGCCTCAGCACGAGGGTTTGAAGCAATATTTACCACACTGGTCTGCTGCAGACTCGGAGACAAAAGCGCCGCTTCTGGGGAAAAGTGATACCAAAAAGTACAACGCACTTGCTGCGCGGCATCACAGTTTAGTGAGATTAGTGCCATTTCAGGAACACTTCCCAGTTTCCGGGCACACGGCTCAGGGGCTGTGGATCCTCAGGCGCTCTGATAAAAACACACCAAGCCTGTGTGTGTGTGTGTGTGTGTGTGTGGCCTCCAGTGGAAATCCAACCTTAAAAGCCGCTCAACCAGGCAGCGGTACACAACCACTGATGAGCTCAGCTATTAAACGCACATCTGCTTTACATACTAGAACTGACACCAAAGCACAAAGCGCGGAGTCAAGCTTTCATCACAGAGACTGGCTCCATCTGATATGCAATTAGTGGACCACACAGAGTGACGTGGTTTACGGCTGCTGGATACAATGGTGACTGTATGCCGAGGAGAAATGAGGAATCCTGCCGACGTGAATTTTTTTTCCGGTAAAGTTTACAAAAGCTAAAAAACTGATATCGGTCATTAAAAATGGGTGTGAGGTGCACGGTCGTCCAGGCCGCTCTCTGGAGAGACTCATGGAAACCTCGCCACGCTGACTCCATTTGTTTGTAAAAGACGTTCATAAAACGAGCCGCAATGTTTAAAAAATGTCCCCCGCTGCCAAGTTAAAACTTCATTTGAGCTTAAAAAACTGTTTTACATCATTTTTTTATTTATTGCTGCTGCATATTTTTATCAAGCAGGCGAAAAGTTAGATGAAAATAAGAACATTTACTGAGAAGTTGTTGGTCCAACTAAGAGTTGGCTGCTTTTATGTGGAGTACTTTGAAATTAGGTAGTTTTTTTATTCATCTTAATTTAAAGTTCATGACAAGATATCCAACAGGACATGCACACATTCTGATCTCTATTGCACTTACGGAGGCTACTACGTTCGAAATTCATCTTAATAGTCTGTAGAACACTTGAATACACTGCAGTTAGTTCAGACTTCATAGTGAAAATGTCTTCTTTCCTCTAAAATGATTTAACATCCGTCAGCCGGGCGGCTGCGTTTGGTGATTCATGTTAATGAAGGGATGGATGCTTCCTCTTTCATCCCGCTCAGAGGATCAGAGGAGTCCCTCAGGGCTAAGGGGCCGTCCACAGATTTATGACAGAAAGTCGCTAGATGTGTCACTAGTCCTGTGTCAAAAGACGTTTTACGCTTCTTGCCGTTTCCGTCTGGACGACGTGGCCTAAATGTATATTGAGAAGGTGGAGGGAGAGGAGGAGCATCCACGCTGCTTCTTCTACGATCAAACAGAAATCCACTTGTTGGCAAGTCAATGCAAGAAGTAAATATGTTATATTTTCCTTGAGTCTTCTTTTCATTTCTTTGGAAAGAACCTGAACAACGACAATAGCGCACACACACACACACACACAGACACACACAGCGGAGTGGATTTGCATCTATATGCGGATTCAGGCCAGTTAATATTCATAAATCATGTCGTCGTTCTGGGGATTCAGGTTCCGGCGTGGAAGAGTATTCAGCTGTGAAATGGCATCACTTTGAAGAACAAAGGTGTGATAAGGTCTAAAATCACCTGAGGTGCAACTGAGGGAATAAACCTAATCTGGTTTAGCTGGATCAGGAGCCTTTCATCTGCGGGGAAAAAGATGAAGAAAGAACCCTCTGGCTATTCCTTTTTTTTTTTTAAATCTACATTTGGACTTTATTCAAACTATGTTGATGGAGATAAAAACAGGAGAAGCTTGAGTAACACTTTCTTTTACAGATTAGTAAGAAAATGGTGATAGTACTGTAATGGGGGGGAGGGGGTGATATTATGTAACAGCATCCCAATTACAAAGTAATAAGGAGATACAATTACAACTATTTTGTTTAAGTAACATTAAAGTAATAGTGCGTTAGTGAAAATGACCCTGAGGCTTCACTCAGTGAAATACCTTCACATGGAAATGTTTCAACATCAAAATGACTAATTACCATATTATAAAGTCTAGTGTTACCTGTAAAACTACTGCATCTGTTTCTATCCTCCAGGTTCAGTAAGGCTTACATAATATCTTGGTATTTTCCACATGGTGCCCTGGTGTCGCCCTCTCCTCTGATCCTATTATAATGTTACCAGCTACAACGGTGTTGATCGCATTATTGTTTTTTTCTAGCCAAGTGAATCTGTGTGTGTGTGTGTGTGTACACAAGGAGTATGCAACGCAATGCAGAATCACTCTGCCTGTATCAGACAATACAACACAGTCTGTATAAACACAGAAGGCACCTGAAGTGGAACTCCTGCAAAGTCCGACATGTTGTTGCTGACATTTCTGAAGTAGATATTGTGTTGCCTGAGGCTTTTATATATGAAATAATCAAATAAATCCATGTAAATCCAAGCATTCATTTAAATGAGGCCTTAATAACTGGAGTGAATTGTGAAATGATAGGATTTAAGACGTGATCAATAAGAAATGTATCCTTCGACATGTGTGCAGTTTTCTTTGACTAATGAGAGGAGTGAAGGAGGGGGGGGGGGTCTAATGACAAAAAACCTGCTGTCAATTAGTGGTCAGAGGCTTAAATACAACACAAAACAGTCAGTACTATCAGAAAACCAAAGTACTACACTGTTGTCTACTGAATGATTATTTTGACTGGAATTGTGACTGCGATATGAGTCGCGATATCGTTATTCTCATTGTCATTAAAAAATGATGACTGTGCTTTAACAATGTTTCGGCCCTATATCACGCCATGAAATATTGCATTATTTTAGTGTGTTTAGTGCACCTAACAAGTATGGTTGAGCCTTAATACACTGATGTGTATGTTGAGACTGTGCATGGATTTAAATAGCCATCACATTAGTTCTTTAGTGTGGTGTTGTGGAATGTGCACTATAATAATAACATCAGCTGGTTCAGTGTATCTGTGTATCTTTGTGTGTTGCTGACAGCAAATGTGCATAAAAAACAACAATCTCAACAGGCTGTTTTGTATTTGTGGGTTTCATAGCAGGGTGGCAACGAGTCTATTTAAAGCCCTAATTATTCATCTGTCTACCACTTCTGATCTACTGTGACTCTTGCACAGTTTAGAGTGAAACATTTCTGGAAATGTAATTGGCTAAATAAACATTCAGCGTCTAATCTTGGTCTGGGAAGACAGTGTGTCATGTTCCAGTAAAAAAGGGTTAAGAGTGGTAAACCCTATATTGTAGTCGTTTTTCCAGTAACACACTTACTGTAAATAATCACACACACACACACACGTGCAGGTAATTGCAGCAAATGCTCACAGACAGAGAAGCTGTTAAGTGCATGACAGCACAGAAGAATGACCTCATGCATCCCAACACAACTCCAGCTGCTGCTGCTGCTGCTGCTACTGCTGCTGCTGCACACGGCATTCCCAGCTACATTCCTGAATTCCCCTCAGACATTCCTGCACAAAGTGGCGGGAATCCGCAGCGTGGTGATTTCAGTGGCGGAGGCAGTTTAATGCGGGGTGAGAAGGTAAAAGGTCAAAGCCATTAGAGAGTCAGGGAAATGACGGGGCTGTGACCTGGATCTTTGGTGTTCCAGAGCTCCGAGTGCTTCAAAGTGACGGCGAGAGGCAAACGGATGTGAAACGAACGGGTTTGGTCTTCATTTCACGTTTCGATTTTCTCCTGCTTGAGCACTTCTCCTCGTACTCATGCAGCTGTTGTGCGCTCAGAAAACTTTTCCCCACTCGTTGAATTTTGTGAAATGACCACCAACCGACAGAAAACCCAAGTATGGCGTTAACAAACAAAACTGGCGCTGCCTCATGTGTTTTGTAGTGGAGAGTGCTGTTGAAGTCGAATGTTATGCAGTCATGTGGCTTTTTTCCCTTTATGTGGGTTTTCCCCCCCTTTAATTAGCAACTTGTCTATTTTCCAACATAAACAAAGTCTCCTTAAATTTCTATTGTAACCGTATAATAGCACACGATTCTCGCTTATCCCTTAAACATGTGTAAGCACACATTTTTAACTCCCAAACAAATTGAGAAAGCAGATAAATCAAGATGAACGTGCACATAACCACGTAGAAAAAGCATTCAAAAAAATCCAAATAATATTCTAGATATGGCCACGACATAAGGTGTAAAGATGGAGGCCACATTGATGCTCAAATAAATAAAAACAACAACCAGATTTGATGAATATTGGCCATTGTAAACATCTGTGATGTGTTGTGGAGCTCAGAGTCAAGAGATACAAAAATAACCTGATGCCAATTTAAGTGCTTTCAGCAGCAGATACCACCAGACACTGAGGGGCCATGGTCTCTCACAAATCACACTTTTTTCTCCTAATTTCACTGACAACTAGTGTTTTAAAGGACTCAAACAAATGAGTTTTAAAAAAAGACTGGTGGTCATTTGAATTCTCAAGAGTTTACCAACGTCTTATCTACCGCACGAGCTGTGTTCTCTGGTCCAAAAATGAACTGCTTCCAATATGAGTAAACCACACACACTCTGTGACTCTTTGTTCTGTGATGCATGTCAGAGCACGTGAAGAGAGCCTTTGTGCTCTTCATGCCGACCTTGGTTTTTCTACTCATCACCGCGGTGCAGGCGATGCAAAGCCAGGAGGACTCTGGAGCTTCTAATGCCTTCTGTTTAATAAAGTAACGTCTCCAGGCGGAATTTACAATTCCACTCAATAAACAGAGCTTTGGCTGAAATTGCTTGGCAGTAAAAATGCTCATTTGAAGAAGCAGCTCCACACAGGCCTTGATGGATGTAAGATGTTGTAACTGAGCGATCCAGACTCAAAGCTGTACTGTGTGTATGTTCGATGTAGACGTAAACGGGGAACACACTTTCTAAGTGCTTCAACCTTCATAACATCTAGACATCCCACTTAGGACTATACTATACTACTTTCCCACTGCTCAACCTACTAAATCCTGCATTTAAACAGGTTTTTCACTCGTGGGGTGAAATGGGGTTTTGGGAATGTGGGTTTTTATCCCCTTCGGCTCCAGTCAACATCAAGCACAGTTTAATAGAGCTAAGGCCATAGTCCGACTAAAACATGCAACCGGACAACTTGCAAATTCCCAGTAAGACGCAGCCGTCGTATGATTTCCGGCAACATTACTGCAGTTTATACGTCGTCTCCCTCTACTTCCGGGTCAAAGTAAGGGGAGGACATTTTGGTGCATGCACGGAAGTCCCACTCGAGTCCGACTAAGCTTATACATGCAGGAGTAATCAGACTATGAATCACATTGTCCAGGTATGTTAGTCCGATTATGACCACCTCGATTTTTAGTTGGACTAACTTGAAATTAAGAAAACCAAGCTCTTGTCTTAGTCTGACTAAAATCAGACTTTTCGCTGACTGTGAAAACAAAAAGGTGAAAAAGCCAATTTCTTCTTCGTCTGTTGTAGTTTTTGGTAGAAATGCACCATAAGGGACGTAGTGACCCTTGATGATGCTGCTTCTCTACTTCCACCGACTGGTTTTTGTGGAAAAACTAATAAGTGTATAACAACTCCAGGTCTCTGTGACCTAAACCACAACACAACATCAGAGCCTCTCATGTTGCACGTCTTTTCCTCATGTTCAGGAAAACTCTTCCCACATCAAATGTCTACTTCAGAAAAAAGTAGGTCTGGACAGAGATCACACAGAGTTTAGGTGCTCCCCTCCCTCCCTCTCTCCCTCCCTCCCTCTCCTTCCCGTTTTGAGCATTTTCTGTTCCTCCATTTCCTGCAGCAATCCTCTGTGTTCTCTCTAGTGTCCTCATTGTTCCAGGGCTACAGCTCTCGGGGGGGAACGCTGTGAACAGACTGGGTGTGTGTGTGTGTGTGTGTGCTGGGTACACACTCTATTCATTGGGATTTGAGGCAGGAAGAGGACATGATTGGAGACAGGAAGGGGAGGGGCCTACATCAAGATACTAAGCCACCACTATTAAATCAAGTGATTATTTAGTCAGAGCTGAGTAATTATGACTGCACTAGAGAAAGAAAATCATCATATCCGACACCTGCTATACCGTAGTACCAAGACTAACAACAATTTGTTATTTTAAAGGCCTTTCTGGGGAAGGACATTGTAAATTAGTAACTACAAATGCTGTGACTGCATCTTATTTTTAAATTTCAGACACAAACCTACAGATATGTACTGTACGAGCAAATAAAGGACCGTCACTATTCCTTATACGTATGTGGCTAAGAAAACCCATGTTTTGAATCCTTGAAGTACTTAGTAAAATGTGGAGTAAGTGGGGGAGGAACGCTGAGGCAAAAAGGTTAAAGATATAGAGAGAAAAGTGACGTCAGAGGCAAAGTGAAGGATGGGAGTGAAAGTGGTTTTGACGGAGTCAGAGATGTTTTAGAGGAAATCTGGTGGGAACAGAGTCAGCGTGCAGGTCCCAGCTGAGGTCACGTCCCCCAACTGTTTTCATAAACTCCTGAGTCTTGGGGTAATCAAACAAAAGCACTGGCACTCACTCCACTCCACTTAGATAGCAAAACCTGGAACGTCATAACACAGTGATGGCAAACGAGGAAGTGATGCAGCACACCCTTCCCTCTTTACTCCACCTTTTCCCATTTCCTTACAAAAGGGCAGACGTTTGATCCTCTTGCCTGTTTTTCTTTTCTTTAGTAAAAGTTGCACCGAGTGCATCACCACCACCACCACCACCACCCCTCTCTCCCCTTCTCTTTTCACAGAGTCATAAAGGCCAGCTACAACAACAAATAGAGTCTCTCAGGGCTGGGTGTGGTGGCCTATGGAGCGACAGCTGGGTCCTGTTCTTTCTCCTTAGACACTGATGGACGGCTCGCCCTCGTTTTCAGGACAACTTCCTCCATGTCCTTCACTTTTTTCTTCAATATTTAGTCATTTTGGCATTCATTTTTTCAGGATCCCTACCCTTTCACCAGCAACTCTAATCTGCTTTTCCCTGAAATGATTTTCTCAGAATAAACCCGCCATCTTTTACAGAACAGCTCGCGTTCTTCATCAAATGACATTTCCGCTCTCTCCCGTGAATCCTCTGGTCTCTTTTTTTTAAAGTGCAATTTCTCTGTCTCTTGCGCCATTTGTCTGTTATTTCTCCCACTTAATCTGTAAGTCTCCATCTCCCCTTTCCTCTCTCTCTCTCCCTCCCTCTGTCTCTCCTCATGGGCCTCCCTTTTCCCTCTGACACATTTCCTGTATATTTGAGAAGGTTATCAACACAATTTATGAGTCATACAAGTGTTTCACAATGTTTGTCATCTGCGTAAAACATGCCACTTTGTAACATTTGGCTAAATTACTTAAGTTTGACATTTCACATACACCCACACACACACACACACAAAAAACAGGATTGGACCCACTTTATTGATAAAGTGAGATAAAACTGACATTTTATTTTGATGCTATGAGGTTGTGTTTTTAATGAGAATGACATTATTTATTTATTGTCTATGTATTAAACATACATAGATAAAAAAGATAAGAAAGTGTGTGTATGCAAGTATAAACTGCAAAATGAACTCTTTTAACAGTCAAACTCACCAAATGGCAATAACAGCTTGTGTTTGTGTGTGTGTGTGTGGACCTTTTCTGGCATAAACATTGACCTTATCAGGACCAGCAGTCCTCATGGAGGCCAAAACCTAGTCCTAATGAGGCAGAACCTCATTTCTGGGGAACTGGTTAGGACTAGGCATTAATCGGTTATGGTTAAGATTGGGGATAAGGCAATGTTTGTTTAGGCTGCCCGAATGAATGGAAGTCAATGCAGAGTCCCAAGAAGAATAGCTGCATGCATACATGCATGTAAGTCTGTGTGTGTGTGTGTGTGTGTGTGTGTGTTGCCAGTTGAGACCTGCCCTTGGTTTAATTAGATCTTTGAGTCAAAACTACGCGTCGTGTGGTCAGAGGAGCAATCAAACACAAGTAGCACGAGTAGAGCCCCGCGAGGCAAATGCACATACACGAGCATGTATTCAGTCATCCATGGACACGCACACACACACACACACTCCCTCACGCACACAACAAACACCTCTTTTGATCTGATGCTATGATCATCACACAGTCAAGGTCTTTCATTATAAAGCCTTGTTTGCTCTGTGGATCAATCACTGACATCTTCAGAGAGGGATGTAAACTCTTATCTTTTTAAGATATAAACTGTGACAGTCACATTTTGGAAAACGCACAAAATGATTTTTTAACATCTGAGGGAAAAACACTTTTGGCCTCCATCGGTTCCACACAGATGTTCCTAAATAGTAAAGTGATAGTGGCTTTAATTGTTTTAAAGTCACACTGGTAAAACACTCTTTTTCATATATTCAGGATGAGGTGACCGTCAGGTTTTCTTTTTTTAACCTTAATTGAAGAGTGTCATTTAAGTGCTTTTCATTTCATTAGAAAAACAGCTCACAGGAAATGATGCCGGGCCAAGACGTGTGTGTGTGTGTGTGTGTGTGTGTGTGTAAGTGTTTAAGTCGGTCAGACAAAAACACGCACACACATGCAAATGATCCACAACACAATAGAAAATACACACACACACATGCAAGCATTATTACCGTGTGTGTGTGTGTGTGTGTGTGTGAGAGAGAGAACTTATCTGAACCAGAGGCTTGATGATATCACTGCCCTCCATGTGCTGAGCAGAACAGCATGAGGGGAAAAAGATAAGAACTGGCACTGTAACCAGATGTACATGTAAGAGTGTGTGCATGTGTGTGTGTGTGTATATGTGTTGTTGTTTTTTTTGTTAAGCCAAAGCTACAAGGCAGATTACCTGTAACTCGCCAAGCAGACAAGCTATAAAAGATTCTCTCTCTCTTTCACTCACACACACATGCGCACGCACATGTTTGTGCAACTTTAACCATAACCTAACCACAGATAAAATCTTAGCCCTTAACTTTACCAGTTTCTCACAAATGACTTTCTGCCTTAATAGGACCAGGTTTTGGTCTCCATGAGGACCAACAAGGTCAATATTTATGCCAGAAAAAGTCCTAAAGAGGTACAACACACACACACACACACACACACACACACACACACACACACACACACACACACACACACACACACACACACACACACACACACACACACACACACACACACACACACACACACACACACACACACACACACACACACACACACACACACACACACACACGGAGAGCTCTTATCTCAACCTTTGATGCGGCTACAGAGTTTCTCTGTATCAAAGATAAGTCGAATCAGGAACTGAAGAATAAACACTCCTGCACTTTAGATAGGACTGAAAATACTTTAAGTGAGCATGTGTGCACATGCAGTGGCCGGACATGCTGTATATGTATAGACAGTGGTGGTCTAAGAATATAATAATCTTGTTTACATGTTTACAAACCCAAAGATGGAAGCAGGACCGAATGCTTGAAAAGCAAAACATGCCAACAGTAATGTATAAAAACCAGTATTTTGCTCAAATGAGCTCTCTAAGTATTTATACTGGGCTACGTAGGCATTCAGTCGGTTCTTAATTATCTGCCACGCTTTTTATTTGATCTAATTAAAACCGGCTGTATCACCGTTTTTCACTTCTTCATAAGTTTCCATAATAAGCCGTTGTTCACTCGGCGACACGCGTCTTCTCCATTTCTGCGTCAGTACATGTGCGATCGACCTCGGGGTCTACATCAAAGAGTCATGAATGTGCACTTACCTGGATAAGTTACACCTGTCTTAACTAAGCCACGCCTCCTCGTCCTGGTTTGATGTTTGTGCAACAGACTAATAAGCCGGGATGAATTTAGAAGCGTAGGTTATATCCTGGATTTCGTAATTCTAATTCATGCAAGATAATAAAAGAATATTTAAATCATGATCTCCAAGCTAAAAGAAATACAGAGTGGATGTGTGTGTGTGTGTGTGTGGGGGGGGGCTTTTCGGAAGTGAAAGTCTATTCTAAAAGTGCCGTGCTGACACAGGTACAGAAATAGTCGTCATCAGTTGAAGAGTAGGAGCTAAACAGGGATAGACAGACTACTACCCAGTCTGTCTCAGTCGTATGTCTAATGGTCTATCCTTGCATACAGCCAGCTGCCAGGGCCAGAAGAAGGCATCACTCTGGACTGACTGGCGCCGGGGGGAGCAGGAGCCATGTATAGGAGCTGGGCCACTATAAGTTTTCCCTTGTCCTTATGGAAAAGATGGCTTTGTGGATATGATTTACAGTACAACTTATGAAAATAACTCTCCTACGATTGATGATTGGTATTAATGTATAGGCCCATTTTAGACTCAAGATTTGGGATTGCTATCCTGGTACCATGTGTCCACTTTGCCCCCCCCCCCCACATACAGACACGTCTTCACCGGCTCAAGCCCCTTTGTACCAGTGTATTATTAATATGCAGCCCACCAAAGTAATATCCCAGCTGAGTGGTGTAATGTGCATGTATTTGTACTTTTTTAAATATGTCCTGTATGTACGGCATTTAAATGAAACTGGTATTTTGCTGAAGATAGCAGCCTATAATAAGGAAAACATATGGGAGGAGTCAAACATGGCCGCAGCCACCAAACAAAAAAAAGGGTGGGGTGATTAAAGAGACGATGACATCGTTGTCCCACTGGACTCGCGTCCTGAGAAGCTGCTTTGACACAGAATGTCTGGTATTTCACACGGTGACAGGATGCAGTGAAGCAGGATTATTTTGAACCCTAAGCCAGAGATGAAAAACAAATCTGCCCAGTGTCTTATTTAGTAGTGAATAAAACACAAGGTTTTCCTTGTTTTTGAATTGGATTTTCAATTTGACACAGAGACTGGGAAACTGCCAGAAAACCTCTGCATTTGTTTGTCATTATGTGATGTCAGCCCACCAGGAAAGGTTTTGTATACAAGTAGCATGAGTTGATACTGAAATACTGACTCCTGGAGAGTTGTTGGGCTGCTGTAAATACACCTACACACATATAACTCATAAACTTCCCTCAGAATATCAGAAAAAGAGGGAGAAAAATGCCATAATGACCACAGATATACATGACATACTATAGCCTGTTCTTTGTTGCCAAACTAAAGAGCAAAAGAAGTGACTGCATCTTCAAGAGGTTATTTAAAATCCAGAGACATCAGGAACCAATATGACAGTTTCCAGGTAAAGAATGATGCACATGACTACGTACGACTAAATATACACAACAGAGAACAACCTTCAAGCCCTACGGGGAGGGTGAGGAAGGTTTTCAAAGGGAGGGTTAGAGGTCAAGCCACACACTGACACAAAGCTTCTGAATTTAGCCTGCAAAGAAGAGAGATTTAGACTCACTATGTATAGTGTCGAGCGTGTCTGTGCATGCGTGCACATGAGCAATAGTAACTATGTAAGGGAAGGAAGGACGGGAGGTGCGATGCGACTCTACGGAGCGGACATGCATCGCTTTAAGTTGAGCACATATTTATAATTAGCATGTGGAGCGGGCACGGCTGGCGTACATACGTAACATAAATATACACATGCTTAGGCATGGTGAAACACGATGACACTAGCATACAGTATATATGTGCATGCACTGTACGTGCACGCCACTCTTACTTATATAAGACAGGGTAAACAATCATGTGACTTGAATAGAAGACGTAGTAGAAATTGAAGTACTTTCATGGGTCTGTAATGTCAAAATACTTTCCTTTTTGGAAAGAAGGTGGTTGTGCACATCAATCAAATTAATAATTATAATTAACTGAATTAATCCTTAGTGCTCACGCATGCAAGTGCACCCATGGTAAACTGCCATTGGAATAATACACAACTCCTTATATGGACACCCTGGGGTGTGTGCGTTTATAGGTCACATTATTCAGACTTTAAAAAAATGAGTTTGTTTTCATCTTCTTATGTGTTGTTGAGTTACAATTTTTAGTAGTGACATAAAGTAGCAATAATTGAACTTTGAACTGTGACATATTCCCAAATTTCACAAAAATCCAATTTGACATTTTGAGTACTTTTTGCTCAGGTGTGTTTATATAGTTGGTAAAAATGAATTGGTTGTGCTGAAAAAAAGGATAGAAGACACTATGTCGCACATTCTTATAGCCTCTGTATAAACTACACGTTTAAACATATTCATGGAAAAAAGCAGCTGAAATGCTCTGAGTACTAAGGGTTAATCTCAGACACTACACTGACAACAAACTGGCAAAATCCAAAAATACTGAAAAAATATAATTTACTTGGGTTTGTTCAGGGAAATCTAATGAATAGGGTAACTACATAACAACAGAGTAACTGACAACTTTCTCAGAATTGTGTCTCTTTACCTAAAATCAGAGACAAATTGCAATCCTTTCTGAGAAGCTTCAGCAGCTGCTGTTTAATAATCAGTGCTAAGCTGAATACAAAACACCTTCTCTTCTCCCGGCCTTACACCATAAATCAATGAAAAGCTCCTCAAATGTGGCATTGAGTTGTTCATTTTTTCCTGTGGTTTGTTTTTCTCTTGAAACAAGTTCAGGAAAATTGTTTTAAACATGGTTATGATCTGAGAAATGGGCAGGATTAAGAATCCATCAATGAGTTTTTACGCTCTCCTAGAAGATCACAACCTTATTTACAGACAAACAGACATTTTTTGTTCAAAAATGTTGAGGAAAAATAAATAAGAGTGAATCATATTGCTTAATTTGTTCAAAACCAATAGGTTTTCATTTTAAAAAGGTATTCATTTTACCAAGACAGAGCCAATGCATATCATGCCTGAGGTGCTGGAACCAGATGTTTGACGTCTTTATAATAATTTAATATAACAATCATAAAAATATGATTGTTATATATAAAAATCAGTCGATTAACTTAAAGCCGTGCTTGAGACCTGTCTGTTTTATTTGGAGCGTTGACTACAGCTCACCATGTAAGATCATAAATAAGGTGGGACTTTGATATGAACACAAAACGTAAAGACGTAAAAACTAAAGTGTTTTGACAACATAGCAACATGAAAAAGGTATTTGTCATTTCATGGAAAAATAAAAGGAAATGAACAACCTAAAGCATCAGGGATGAACAATAAGTCATTTTCAATTTCAAATTTCATATTATGCAAACATTTGGAAATCTATCTCTCTCCCTACCTCCCTCCCTCCCTCCAAGGCGGGTGTGCAGTGTGCTAATGAAAAGGCAGGTTTAATATGTTTTGCTCAAGTCCATCTGGTAATAATTGCAGCATGTAGCAACTGTAGCTGTGTTTGGATAAAGCTCTGACATGCTTGGGCCCCTCTGACGCTCCGGGAGTCAACGTGTGTGTCTGTGTGTGTGTGTGTGTATGTGTGAGACAAAGACCATGTGACTGACGAGAGGGGAGAGAGTTGCGTTAACTGCGTGCGTACATGCTCCCACTTGTACATTTTCCAAGCTGTTGGGTCATAGACCAACGAAAGTAAATCAACTTTATCATCCGTGCACTGTTTTACGTAGAGAAACACAGAGCAGAGCAGAGCAGAGCAGAGCAGAGCGAGGACGGTTGGGTAACCTCTGCTCCTTCGGGGCAGTAGCATGACTCAAGGTGATGATTAGTGGCATCTGATGATAGAGGACAAGCACAAGCCAAAGGCACATCTGTACAAACACAGGTGTCTATATTTTACTGGTGTGATGGAAATCACGCCAGAAGAGAGAAGAGAAATGTCACAGCCTCATATTTAATTTACATCGAGAATCAAGTCACCAGTTAAGCACGGTTTATCATCTAGAAAAAAAGCTTGTAAAACCACTCATTAAACCTCCTTAAATGGGACTTGACCAAGACAATGACTCATGATGAGTCGCCCTAAAGAGTTCTCTAATCATCAGCATCAGACTCAAAGGAGTCCTACTACTCTCAATTTCCAAGAAAGTTCCATATTATCGAGGCAAGTTTTACAATGATTTCACTTCACAACACAAAAGTGAGAAGATGATGTTATAAAAACACAGGTTACACCCTTCATTAGTGTTTTTGCATCAATAAATCCTCAATATAAGCTCTCGGCATGTTAACTAACTCTGTACTAAAAACTATGGGACGACATCATATCCAGTGTGGGATGATTTTTCTGCGTTTCCCATTGAAAAACGTCACTGTATTCAAATGAGACTGATAAAAAACTCTAGTCACAAGATTGGACCAAAAAAGGAGAGAGTGACAAGTGACACTTTCTTCTCCCACGTTCAACGCACACGTCGCTTATCTTGTGACTTACTGGCTGTGCCAGTTTGAGTAGGTGGGAAGGGAGGGAAGCGCAAACTCTGCAGAAAGACCCTTTGTGCTGAGAGGGTCACACATCCTCTGTTTGGGCCATTTACAGTCAGGAAGATTAATGGGAACGCCAATATGCACGCGCACACACAGCATCACTTACTGTAAATGACCACAGGAACTGGGGCTCCTTAAATAATATGCACGCGACCAAATGTAGTTTCCCCTTAAAAACATCTGACGAAGACATTTATTGTTTATTCAGTTCGATTAACTTCCACAAAGATGGAGATACTTAAAAGCCGTAAGCAGCAGGTTTGTAGAACATTTGTAGTGAAGTTGGATTTGCGTTATGGTATATGTGCCTTAAATTCTGGCAAAAGTCCATATCCTGTGTTCCCTGCTATATTACATAATAGGGATTAGCCTAACCCCTATGTGCCTGCATGGATAAAGTATTTTATATCATGTAACATATTGTGTTACATGGGCATAGACAGTGGGTGGGCATCATAGGGAGAGGTTCAGCATCCTGTACAGACGATCATTTCCTTTTCACGCTCTGTGTGTCTTTGTGAGTGAGTGTATGACATGCACCTGTGTGCTGAGTTGTCTGACACAGCTCTTTACAGATGAGATTAAAGTTAAGGCTGTTCAGTCAATACCCTGTTCTGACGTGTCAACACCTTGAGTATATCTGTGCAATAGCTCATCATAAAACAGACAAGTGAACATACAAATACAAGGGAAAAGGATCATAACAAAGAGTAGTAGAGTAAGAGGAAAGAGGGAAAAAAAAAAGGCCAAATACAGATAAGGACATTAGTATTTAAGAATCACTGCAACAATGTTCTTATGAGGCTAAAAATACAGCATGTTGCATCGTAAAAACAACAAGGCTTCAGATAACACCAAAGTCATACTACATTTTCCACTCTTGCTCTTTGAATTTGAAGCCTCAGCTGGGCTTACTTCACAAAGACGCCATTCACAGTGAATTGTGTACATGTAACACTCAAGTACACACACACACACACAAGCGCACGCACGCAAAGTCAAAATTTTTACCAAACTTGAACTCCCCCCAAACCCTGCAGTGACCGCATAAAAAGTAGTTCTCAGGTTACAAACTTGCCCGAAATAGACCGTAAGTACATGGTACTGCTATCTGGTGACGTAGATTATAGTTTAGAATGGTTACACACACGTTCATGGCCAAAAACACACAGATACACATGGCCTGTAATGAATTCAGTACCACGCAAACGACATTTTAAAAATAAAATTACTATGAAAATAACTCATTTATGTCAACTGCCATCCTGAGCATTTTGTAGTAAATGACCAGTGTTGCAGAGTTGCAGATCAGTCATAAGGTTTTCAACCTATTGTTGTGTCTGTCTAACTTTCTAAATAAAGGACACATAAAAGAAAGATATTGTTACCGACAACAAAAGTCTCTGAAAGTCTTCCCGTTGCACAAATTAGGTCAACTGAAACAAAGCAGCAAGTCAATAGAAAACGATCATCCCGCAATGATGACTCACAGCTGTATACAACTCCAATATATTCACATAAAGGTATCCAACAAGGGCTCTTTAGACCTGTAATTTTTACTTTGAGAATTATCATTATTTCAGGCCAGTGCCACTTAAAATATGGGTCAAGACCCACAATGAACCACAGGCCTGTTTCTAGTGGGAACTCATAAAATAAATAATAATATGCTTTCACAAGCAAGGGAATAGCTTGAAAAAAAAAAGAAATGTGGAGGGATGTCCTCCAAGAGTAGCTTTAAGAATAGCTCATCTGTGTGCAGGAAGCAGGCGCTAAGACGTCTGGCGCTGGTGGGCTGAGCAATCAAAACAATCTCTCCATCTTCTGATTGAGTAGAAAGGGACTTACGTCAAACTCTGAAAACACACTTCATTAGGGAGAAATGGGGGCTGAATAACCAACTCAACCCTCCCACCCCCACTGATGCTTCCTACCCACGCCATCATACTCACATCTCCCACTCCCCCATGATTACCCACTGCCAAAATCCTCCACTGCCCAGACTGAAATTTCATATCCAGGTGAAGAGAGAGTTGGACGAGCCTCACCAGGGGCGAAGCTGCTGGATTGGACAGTATTGGCTCCCATTACTTCAAGCCTGACCAGCTATGTTGAGCCACTTTTCAACACAATGTTATTCCTCTGGAGAGATATTGTGCTGTGGAAAGCTTGTCTTGTTGAAGGGTTTATGAAGAAGATTTGTTATAGTCCCAAATAAATACAAGCAACAGTAACCACTCACATAATGAAGGTTGCAGTCAGGACAGTCTGACCCTAGAACACCTTCAGCAAGTGGTGTCAGCTCATTAAACCTCTGTGGTTTCCATATCAGCCACAACCTTCTACCTTCTACTAAGTGTACATCATCAGGGCACCCCAGGGAACAGTGGTTTACACATCTCCATGTTGAACTTCTATTGTGGACTGAGGTAAAGGCCACACCAGTAGGAGCAAACCAGATAGTTGCATCAAGTACTCGGGCAACCATCAAGAAGGACCATCGCTCGACTTCCTGAGAAGACTCAAGTTGACAGGTTGGAATATTGTGTGAGTCTGTTGCTGCAAGCACCAATAAAACCATGAAGACGGCTGCGTGTGTCATCAGAACCAAGCTGGTCTCACTTAAAGACATAGTAGACAAAAAGCCTTGGAAAACTGCTGGGGGTCTTCTGCAACGCAACATCAGGACCACATCAATCTATTAATCTTTCCAAAGAACAACACTGAGAGAACGATTTGGGCTGATAGCAGAAGACAATAAGACAAAGAGGAAAGAAAAGCGGGCCTAAGACAGTGCCATACGAGAGTAGAACATGTAGAAGGACAGAAAACCCTGACATTTCTTTTTCATGAACTGCCTTTTTCCCCTTCAATCTTCCATTTTTATTCTCTCCATCATCATCATTCTCTTATCTACACTCCCCTCTTCCCTCATAGCCCTCTCGCTTCCATGCTTTTCTTTTCTCCCGTCCTCCATCTGTGTGTTATGAGTAGTATTTGGGGAGAAAGTACGTGGGATTTTCCCACAGCTCTGCAGGACTAGAACCCAACCCCCACCACCCACACACTCATTTTCTGACTCGCCCCTCCTCTCTCCCTGTCTCATGTCAGAAGGGAGGCTTGAGGAAAACCACTCATACTCCTCTGCTAAGTATTTTGGATGTTCGCTGGAAATTTATGCCACGCTCGTTCCATTGACATCAACTATGAGGTGCTATGGCAACACAATAATCACAGGAAGGTTTTCAAGACGAAAATATCTCTGTCTTTGAATTAAAGCCGTTCATTTCCAACTGAAACAATTAGAGAACCACTGCTAATGAAACGCTGACGATGGTTTCCAGATGACGAGGCTGGTTTCAAACAGTACAGAGTCATTTTTATGGATTTGATGTACAGCACTTTGGTCAACTCTGTTGTTTTTTTAAATGTGCTATAGAAACACATTTGAATTGGAATGGATTTCACAGGGTCAAACTCCTGACACAGCTCTAAGACATTGTTTCAACAGGCAAGGAGCTGGTTTTTGGGATGTCACAACTAGTTCTAGTCCTTCCAAATGGCCTCACAGGACTGTGTTAAGAAATGTTTTCATTCAAATGTAGAATATATTTGAACAGAACTTGTTCTGACGATGCAATTAAAGGAGCATTTCTATTGAACTCATGCTTTACATACTGTATGTCCTCATGTCTTATTTGCCACATCTGTTTTTAAGTTTGCTTGATTTCCCAGCACATTGTGTTTAAATCCATATATAACACAAGGGTTGATATGGAGGCCTGTGTCTCTTAGTGCAGCGTGTCGTAACTTGCTCGCGCAGGTGGAACATGTGGGTGGAATTTACCTCTGCTGCCTGCGTCTCCTGGTGCAAGAGTGTTAGTCCAGTCAGGTCTTCCAGGAAAGAGTGGGAGGAATTAAAAACCTTGGACAGGAAGTTGAAACCTTCTCTCTCAAAGTGTTCCAGGACCTGAACAGAAAAAAAAAGAACAAGGAAATGGTTATTTTTAACAAGAGATGTGAAGTCCATTGTTTGGATAAGATAACAAAAAAAACCTTTCTGACTGAAATATATAAACTCCATTATAATACTAATTCTCTTAATTCAAGGTCCATATTTAATATCATAATGTGGAGCCTGTGCTTCACAAACATACTTTTTAAATAAAGGTTAATGCTCCAACGGTGGACCAGCATAGCCATTGCTTTTGTAAGGATTTTCAGGGGTTGGCACAGAGTAATGACAAAAACATGTAATGTATGTAATGCAAGGGCACTTTCCTTTAAAGGCATTTGTACTAATGTATCTGAATTAAAAAAAAAATGCTAACACATTTCCTTCACATTCACATTCAGACAAGGAATACAAAAAAACCAAAGAAAAAGTATTTCATCAGGAAAAATCACATGCTCTGTGACTCCTTTCTGAGTCTGAGTATACTCGTGCTAATAATTCACCAAGATAAATGGAATAGAGCCGTACATAAAAAGAGGGATTAAAAAAGAAAAGAAAAGAGGATAAAATAAAAATCCACCTTTGTTGCTCTGGCCTTCAGCAGCAACTCTGCAAAACCACAACTCAACACCTCTGCAATCTTGCCCGAGTATTCACTTTGATCTCCTTCCAGTGCTAAATTCAAATACCCACTATTTCTTTCCAAAACACACAAAAGACGCAGACACACACACACACACACACACAGATCCTCTGCCCTCTTGACTACCTTCCAAAAATTGGCCAAGCCTTTCATGGATGCCCACAGACCCTCCTCTGCAGGTGTAAGATTACCTCCACCTTAGACGTCAGCGCACCGCTGCCGCTTCAGCGTGTTCGCAGACTGACCTGGCGTCTAGTGTTGGAGCCAGACACACACCACACATAAGACATACTGACATGTCCCTTTTTCATCCTTTCAACCTCATGTTTCTTTCTTTCACTTTTATTTCTGTCATTCTCCACTTCCATCTCCGTTACATGACAAAACAACAGCGAAAACCCCCACTCTGTTGAAATGTAGCTGTTCATGGCACAGAACTTAATGACTGCGATGATGGCCTTGTGATAGCATTATAAAGTGACACACAATTACATGCACATGAAACGCACACCATGTGTCGAAAGTTGTATCGGCTTAAGTGATGTTTTAAGAATATGTTTGCTGCGTTACATCACCATTAGACTGCTTTTTTCTGGCTAGAAACTGAAATGCTCACTCTCTGACACCTACAGTATGTCCATGGAGAAGAATCTGCATTTTGACGACTGCTGCCTTATTCGGTTAATGTGTGTCACTTAATTAAATCTGAAAGAAGGACTTAAACCCTTAGAACTCAGAGCATTTCAGCTGCTTTTTTTCCATGACTATGTTAAAACATACAGTATATACACAGAGGTTATAAGAATGTACAATATAGAGTGTCTTATATCCTTTTTTCAGCACAATCTATAGGCAATCTGATGAAAAGTGTCTTTCATTTTCACTAACTATAGAAACACACTTGAGCAAAAGCTACTTAAAATGTTTAAAATCAGACTCAATTTGTGAAATTTGGAAATACGTCACAGTTCACTTGGCTCGTTTTGGTTTATTTTGTGACTTCTGCAGAGTTATTGCTACTTCGTGTCACTACAAAAAATGCGATATAAAATTTTTTACGGCCTGAATATGTGACCTATAAACACACCCCCCCAGGATGTCCATATAAGGAGGAATTCCCACTCTGAGGATATTGTACACAATTTATTAGATAAGCCTTTTAAATTGTTAAAAATCTTGTATTTCCTTGTCTGACAGTCACGTTTTTCCATGAAGGTGCACACCCATGATATGTGTCAGTACCTCAGACAGCCCCATTTCAAAAAGCAAGAACTATCTATGTGTTAAGTAGTGTAACATCACACAAAAAGAGTATAAAAGTGATCACACTATTTGCATATCTGTATTATTATTAACATTTTTTAAACATTCGGCATCTATACTGGTATGTGGCAACAACCTTGACAGAGTTATTGACATCAGGATTTTACATAGTGTTTTAAACATCTGTATATTGTGGTAAACACATGTATAGGCACTTGTCCTAAAGCTTCCTTCCTTCCTTATTAAACCACATTAATGTCGACACTGTATCTTTACTTAACAGTGGTAATGTTTACTTATTGAAATTGTGTGTGGATTGATACTGTGGATATTAACTGGAAGTATCACAAACCACAGGCTGTGTAAGTGTGTGTGTGTGTGTGTGTGTGTGTGTGTGTGTAGCGTCTTTTAACATATCAAACATTCATGTGGGTGGTCCTGGTGGTTAAAAGGGCTTTGACTGTAGCTGTAAACATACAAATAGTAGAAACAGATGTAGTGTTACTGACAGCGGTGGTGAGGATGCAAGGGAGAATTTTTTTTAAAAGACAACAGGTAACACTTAACGCTGGTCAATGCAATTTTTCACACACCTATGATGGTTAAGCTCGTTAATGGGTTTGCAAAGATGTGAAGAAGGTGACTCAGCGGGTCTTACCCTTTTCAACATGCATGGTCATATGGACCAGTAAGTTTCATCTTTAAAACAAACTGAACTCTACCGTGATTCATTCAGTAACCTCAACTTCCTTTTGGATTTTAGAGTTACAGTAAACTGCTCATAAAGTATGTGTAGATAAGGTGCTGTGGTTGTGAGGACCATACACATGTACATACGTGTCAGTGTACTGATAAATGTTTCCCACAGCCCACTGTGAGCTCTTTAAGTAGGCTTGATTTAACCGATGAGTCTTAAGAGCAAATCCTCACATTTAAGACGCTAAATGCTTTGTTTTCATCATTATTCATACATGCATCTTCTGCTTAAAGTGTGGAATTAATGATGATACAAATTATCTGACACAATCACGTATTTCTTTCAAAGGTTGTGTGCAAATTTACAAAAAGGCACAATACAAAACACAATAACGCAGTCCAGAAACCAGATTTGAATCTTCAAAGGGTCAATAGAGCAAAACATTTATATATGTTTTTCTATTACATATGTATTTTTTCCCCCCCTATAAATAACAATAGCCTATTTTGCAGTGTTAGTACAAGAGTTGTAGTAAAAGGTGTCTGGCATGGTTTTAGACAATGCCACGTCAGCTGTGATTTACTCTCTGGCATGTAGCGATACTGGCTTGTAGCCCTAAAAAGAGTTAGGAAACACACACACACACACACACACACACACACACACACACATTGCACACATGCAGAGTGAAAAGCCTCGGCTCTACAGGAACTGCTCCATCCCAGACAGGGGCTGAATTGTTTTGTTTCCATAGTGACCTGGCAGCACACAGCTGACTGCAGCAGGAGTACACACAGACAGAAACGCACACACACACACACGCACAGAAGACAAAGACAGGCACTCACATGCATTACAGTGGACAGACTAATAGCTGGACAGAGGGACATACAAAGGGAGGAGCAATATGTGTAAGGGAGAGCAGGAAGGGAGAGGAGAAGGTAAGTCAGAGCTGAGAGATTTGGGGAAGAGGGAGAAGTGAAATGGGAGAAGGCTGGTGAAGACGAAAAAAGAGTGAAAGGCAGATAAGCAAATGCAAAGCAGAGTGGTTAAAGATGTGTGGGTGGAAGAAAGTGAATTAAAACATATTCATTATTATCCCTTCATAACCCATTACCCACCACTGCCGCAAAAGATTGTTTTTCCTAAATTAGGATGTGTGATGCATTGTTCTCGACCGTACAGGCTTAACCCAGTACATCTCAAACCCTGTGCAGAGCGAATAATCTCATCAGTCACACACAAGCAGAAATATGACACCTTGAGCTGGGGTGGAACTTCAGACTTTTTTTTTTTTTTTTTTTTCAGAAGCAGCGTAGGTGGAGAAAACTTAGGACAGGCTCGCAGGCTCCCTCCCCCCTCTGCTTCTTGGTTTCTTGCTCTGTCTGCACATGAAAGTGATAGATCTGGGGCTGTATGACCTCTTTATAAGCACAACGACTGCATTGAGATCAGGAGAGAGAGAGAGTCAGAGAGAGAGAGAGAGAGAGAGAGAGAGAGAGAGAGTGAAACAGCCCCCCCCTCCCCCCTCCAAAGCATTCAGTTGCTTTTTACTTTCTCCCTCTTTAAACTGTGGTTTTCTTATCCCTGCACCCTTGTCTCCCATCGAACTGTCACGGTGCTCGGCGCTGCTAATTGCACCTGGGCCACCCGGGGCGCTGATAGGCCGCTTGTGGACGTCAATGACAATGTAGTAGAAATAAGACAGAGGCAATTTATCTTATCCAATTGGCTGATTTGGGATACATGTACCATTCAACAACACACACACACACACACACACACTGGAGTAGTGGAAGCTAATTCTACTCATACGTCACTGACATCAATGAGCAACTGTTGCCTGATTGTTACCATATGTTTTTTACAACTTATCTGTGTGTGTGGGTCTGTGTTCAGTCCTTCTTGAGGAAGAACATTTCAACACAGCTCTGCTAACTTAACAATGTGGACATGGGAGAGACGGGAATCCCCCAAATTTCTGCAGAAGGCTATAATTTGTTATTTTTTTTGTTTTTGTTTACTATAGTGACAGAATCTAATGTGTTAGGGGTACATGAGATCCTGTTGATCTGCAATAACGCGTTCACCTTTCAAACTAATTCCTTTTTACCTTTTTAAAGAGCATCAACATGTTTTTTCTTTTTGTTAAAACAGATTAGAAAACACATAATAGGAGCGATTCAGCTACAGTTCGTGCCACTTACAGTGGGTGAGCAGGCAGTGCATTTATCAAAAGCCAGGCTCGCAGGCAGGACATTGTCGAACCTCGACAGAAAGCCTCGGATCTGTGGAGAGAAATCAGAAGAGGTGCACTCATGTCAAAAACCACATTCATTAACTTCAACAACAACAAAAAAAAACAACACTGCACATTTTAATTATGTGAAGACAAAGAGTCTAACCCCACAAGCCGATGAAAACAAAAGTCAACTAACAAGAGAAATAATTTGTTCTTTGTTTGGGGTTTTTCGTGTCTCTGTGACAGATGGTCTATAATTTGTGAGGGGAAGTATATTTTTTGAACATGTAATCCTCATAAAACAAATGTAAATGGAACAGTGGCAGAGTATTAAAAAAAAAATATGTTGTTCTCTTGCTTTTCCTATTTTAAAAACCATGCCGAGAGCGCCCTCTGGTGCCACAAAGACCAGAAAAACTCTCCTGATAAACATTTGGAGCTGAAACTGAAAAGCCTCCTTTCACCATCCAACAGTTAGATACAACTAAGAACCTTTATCACTGACCATAGAATCTTATAACTAACCTTAACCATAACCCGGTTAATGCCTAACTCTGAACATAACCACACCTAATACCCTTAGCCCTTCCCTAGGCGTTGTGACTCATTAGGATCAAGGTTTTGATCTCCTGACAAGGACAAGCATCTGTACCGAGGATACTCATAGACATACTACATTCCCTAGCCCCTTACCCCAACCATCACAACTAACCCTAACCCTTGATCTAAACCCAAATCTAACCCTAAAACCAGGTCTTAACCCCCAAAAAGCCCAGACAAAATGTCCTCACTCCCCGTATGTTGGTCCTCACATACATACATACAAGAAAAGAACTCACACACATACTCAACACTAGCAACACGAGTTGAAACACCACTTTTTCTGGGGACTGACGCACAAGAGGATTACATGACTTCCCGACTCATTATCTGGCAGCGAAACAGGCCAATATCGAACATTTGAGACCACTTACGACCAAATGTGCAGCGAGTGAACAGCAGTGGTAAGGTTTCACTTCTTTGGCTTTGAGATATTTGGGTGCAAACTTCAAGATATTTCTTCCCTCACCAGTCTCTGTTCACACAGGGCTATTGGGTTGTGACTGTGTGACTGATCATGATGAACAAGGGAATTGACGGAGGAATTGAGAGACTAACTGCAGACGGACACAGTACAGATGGACATAAGACGAAAACAGCGAGTGAGTCAGACCAGCGGATGTTTGTGATAGAGTGAGATGGACGAGTAGTAACTCTTAAGAGTTAAGGACTCTCGGTACGATTAGAGGAGAATAACTAAAAGAAGTCATCTGCTGTTCACTGCAATTATTCCATTTTTTACTTTGTATAAAAATACAAGGAACACCGTCACTGCTTTGTGGAGGTTTTAAAAGCACTTAACTGCTCCCTCAGTTTTGCAGCTTGATTTATACTGAATTGTAACATCAACTTTAAATGACACAGATATATTTATAACTTTAGATAGCAGTAAATCTGCCCGCACATGACATGTACAGCTAAAGGATGACATGTGTTAGTAAATATGTTTGCGGTAATCAAAATACAATAAGTACGTATCAACACAAGATGTCACTGTGACACCACGGAAGACTGCGAGCAGCCTCAGCCGACGACGCAACGTGATGAAAGGTGATGGCGGTGGAATGAATGCACACACACTCTCGTGCATAATATGTTCTCCGCATTTCTGTGTAGTCATCATTATCTCATTCCCTCACTTTTACGAGCTCATGCACACACCAAACACGCACGTACACACAGATCCACCCTATTTGCATGCCATTTTCCTCCGGATTATGTGGTTGAAATACCACGAGCGGCAGAGGAGTCAAAGCAAATGGCAGAGATTCAGATTCTCGGGGGGTGATGAATACTGACGATGATGCAAATGGAAGTGGCGAGATAAGTGTGCGAGAACATTAAGTAAGCAAGAGTGCACAGTTTAAACAGCTGCAGTCGCCCTCTATCCAGCAACCATTTCAGTCCGGAATATGCAATCATTATTTCAGTATTGCTTATTAAGCTTTTAAAATGTTTTGTAAACATAAAAGCATCCTAAGTAAAAAATATTATTAGAATGAATAAGTAATTATTAGAACACAAGAGCCACATCTCATACTAAATAATCACACACTTGTTTATTGACTGTTTTTTAATTTAATCAACTATAAAGGAGGACTTGGCATTCCACAGACATGGCTTTATCATGGACACATCTCTACTTTGCTTAAATGTATTATAATATTACACAACTACATTCATACAATGGCAAGGGGAGACAGTGTGCTTATGCTAATAATGCACAAACAATTATAATAAGTGTGTCTAATCAAACAGAGCCATTAAACAAAAGAAATATATAGATTCTGCTGAACGTCAGTTCACTCAAACAAGCTATTTTTATGTGTATCTATTCAGTGTGCGTCACACCATAGTAACAGTAACCGACTTGGACCTTGTGGGATGAAACATGAAATAATAATCCAGTCGTTTTTGGTGAGAGACTCGTCCATGAAATCATCTCCCTTCAATTCTTAATTACCGTTGAATTTATTTCCACCATGAAGACTAAAAACCTTTGTTCCTAAATCACCATATTTTTTTTCTTGTGGTTGAGGCAACTTCAGTGAAACTAAAGTGAGATTACTATAGCAACCCCATGAGTGGGAGAAGTATATAAAGTCAAACGCTTCATTCTCAGATCCCACTGTAGTGACGTTTACACTGCTTGTTATTCAGCCTTTGATTGTCGCAATGATGTATGATTTTAAATAGCACACCATGTTTCTGCAGTGACGCAACACAATCGTGGCAGCGCCATGTTTTACCTTAACACATCCCTCCCTACATTGAATAGGATGTGTGGGGGCTAGTGAATTTTAGGCTCATTAAAGATGAGTTGCAAACACTAAAGTTAGCACAGACATACTTTATATTGGATATCCCCTTTGTGTGTCTGTGTGTGTGTGTGTGTGTGTGTGTGTGTGTGTGTGTGTGTCTCACCTGATGTGGCACTAGACCCAAAGAAGTGGGAGGTTCATTCATCCTGTCATCACTACTACTGGCCACTGCATAGCCTCTGGATGGAGAGAGAAATAATATTATTTAGAGCGAAATAATATCATTCTTTTTCTATTTATCTTTTCAGATGAATGCAATTTGTTGGACGACGACAGAAAAACACAGTAAATGTCCCCAAATAACAAGTGTAACTGTCAAAAAACATATACTGAGAACTAAGAGGTGCAGTTCGATTAAAAAAAATTAAAAATCTAGTTAGATTTAGAAGACTGTATGAAATATCATTTCTAACAATGGAAATGTCTGTCAAACTGCCACAACATGAATCCTGATGTAAAAGATTTCTAAACCCCATAGTTAGGATGTCAAATTCTCCATTATAAGCAAATGTAAGGGCCTTCAGAAGGAAACGTGAGCCAGATCAACATGAACACAATTTTAAATCAAAAACGTTAAGCATCTACAGGACGACAAGAAATGAAATGCAGCTATCAAAGTAAAAAGGCTAAAGAAAGGCTTTGCTACAACTACGACCAACGGGGCTGAATACTGCGTACAGAGTCGTAAGATCAAAGCTGCCGAGCTTTCTTTAAAAAATAAGAAGCCACAAATGTAAAGGCAAACCTAAAACAGGTCTAAAAGTTTTAGACCTGGATTTATGATGCATTTAAGCCGTTGTCTGCAAGACAGAGTACAGTATGTTTCATCATGTTGGATTTGCTTCTCTTTACTACGTTAGAACAACCATAACAGGACTACAACTACCACTCCTAAAATCTATCCTCCATTGTTGTTAAACATCTACTTACGACTTACCCCTCACTGTGCTGCAGGATGGACACCATCATCTCAACAGCCAAGGCTCCAGCAATCATGGCGAGACCTGGTCTGCTGACTGTGCACTGCTGATCCAGGGTCCGGTCCCTAGTAGACTGTTTCCACACAAATACAAACAATGAGATAACAATCACATAAACAAGTGGTAATATTATAATAGCAATGACCTTGTTTATGTCCTATCCAAAGTGACCTAACAATGCTACAGTATTTCAGAAATGTGACCATCAGTCTCAGAGTCAAGAGTTGATAGTGGTGCTTCATTTATGAATCCATTAAACCAGCCTACAGAGGGAAAGAATAATTTGTAAAAGAGCGTTACAAAGATTTATAAAGACTGCTATTAACAACAACGCTGAACAGCTTAAGAGGTTTGGGGCAATTAAACTAATGCCACTTTGTCAAATAACTTTCTCAACAAAAAATAAGTGCAGTAGTTGGTGATTTTTTCTGTAATATGCTTTTTCTACTTATCAGTTGGCATTTTGATATTAGTAAAAAAAAGAAAAAGAAAAAAAGAACTGCATTTCCTTTTCACCCAGTTGCCTGTTTTTCCTTTGAAGGAGAGAACAATGAACCATTGAATCTTGCATCGCACTACACAAAAGAGCTGGATCAACAGAAATACTGACGTTTGAACCAGCTGCCAATAATTGTTTAAAAAAACACCAAAGTGAAAGGATGACAGAAACATGAACCATGAAAACCTTGTACGAAAATCAGCTCAAATTTAAATGCTCAGCTTAATTATGAGAGCTGAACAATGAGACGATGGAGTTACCATTTTGCTTCAGTCAACAAAGCTCAGAGAAAAACAACACAAAAACTAATCATATCATTACATTATAGTATAACACTGTCCTATTCATTCACCAGACTCCAATTAATATCTCACATTTAGAGTTTAGTGAAGACTATGCCTCTAATTCATATGTTAATACTTTTGTAACCTGCCAGCAGGCTGCAGACACATGGTGTTTACAGCAGGGTGGCACAGTTTCCAACAAATGACTTCGATAGCTGATGAATAGCTTTCAAAAACTGCTCTTATTAGAAGGTCATGGCATAGAACCAAAGCTGTAACAAAAGCGTCAAGGATACAACAAAAATGAACACAGGCAGAATTTGGATGACAAGAAAACGCTTTTCTCACAAGCCTAAATGTGTCAGGAATCGCTTATTTCTATTTAAATCCCATTAAAACACACAGTTTTAAAATAACGCAGGTTACTCAGCATAAGAAAATCCTTACAGACATTTTAAAATCTTTTTAAATCACAATCAAAAATGTCCTCATTTTTAAATGTCCAATGCACTGCTCTGTTTTCGGAGCAAATATCTGTCTCTCTCGCTGACGGATGCCGTGTTTACCAGCGGTTGCTAATGTTGTATGTTTGTTGTTATGTGGGCAGTGCTGCCAAGAGAAAACCAAAGCAATCGTCCAAAACAGAGTAAAAGGGTGCACAGAGTTATGGGGAAGTTGGATGACAATCCTGTGTACGACTCTTATAACAGGATGTACTACAGTACACCCACTCTTGCATTAAATCAATTATTATATAAAACATATATGATTATATGATTGCGACGGTTGAGGGAAACGTCCAAAGGCTCTACCTGATATGTGTTTATCATACGTTTCCATTGTGTTCACTTGTGTTGTTCTATGGGGATTGAACTGAGTGAAAGGATGAATTGTATGCTTACATCTCCTGGTGCCACAACATCATTACAAAAGTAGCAGCCCAGCTTATGCCCTGGGATGTTGGAGAACAGAGAGGATCCTGGCGTAGAGGATGCAGAGCCGGCTGGTGTGGAGGACGAAGACGAGGCAGAAGAACCGGAAGAGGAAGAGTCTCCTCCTGCAGAAACATTCTGACTGACGGGGGGCTTCTTCAGCCCGTGGCGCATCACGACAAAAGTGTCGAAGCCTAAAGCGGCGTTCACCACGAGCTGTAAGAAAACCACAAATATGGTTAATCACGGTGATGGACATTATGAAACAAAACAAAAGCAAAAAAATGATCTCATCACATAAATCAAATGAACTAAAATGGCTTGTTTTACTCAAACAATGCGCATGGAAAAGTGATTTCAGAAAGCAAATGACATTAAACAAACCATACAGGACATACATTTGAGTCTAAAACTATACAACAAACACACGCCCACATGAGGAAGCAAATTAGAAAACCTAATGGGCAGCCTGAAAAACACTTATCTACCTAAATAAGACATCGTAAAAGCTGCAGGCAGACAAGATGTTCGAAACAAATCTAAGATCACCCGGCAACTGATTTGATTCCATGAGATAACGTTTTAATTTCCTGGAAGAGAAATTAAACAGCTAAATATCATGATTTGGTTCAAAGAAGTAAAATAAGACGGATGTCAAAGATGCGTCACTGCCACTGAGCTGCACTGTGTCCATCCTTTGACCAGAGTCACCTGTTTGAAATTTGATTTCTTCTTTTTTAATATAACTCCTGCTATTTTTGCTTCTTGTTATTATTATTATTATTTCTATTATTCTTATATAATTATTATATAGCTTATTCTTGCTAATTCTATATGATGTAGTGAGAATTTAGCAGGTACATCCTTGATTCCCCAAGTGGACGAAAATGTCTAATAGCGTTTCTTAAACTTGGTTGACTTATTGTTTGCATAGAACCTCTGATAAGTGGACGTTTTAACTACCGACACCTGTAACCTCACTCCCACCAGTGTGCGACACTGTGTGCCGTTATCTGTACATATTGTACCGGACAACGCTCCTTCCCTACCTTCCTTTTGCTAGCGGCTATCACTGTCGGCAGCCAGCGGCTCTCTCTTGTGTCCATGAGCAAGAAAACCACGTCGTGCTCTGAAATTAGCTTCTCCAGCTGCTCGACGTCCCTCTGGGCCTGGGAGAGAGTCGTCTGGGAGAAATTGACCGGGTGACCCGGCATTGGGATGCTCATATTGTATCCTTTGGAACTCTGGAGGAGGATGGAAAAAATTTAAATTAAATACAGTTCTTATTAACCGTGTCTAACAAATGTTCCCACGAAAGTGTTGTTGTGTCTTGTTTTGTACTATAAAATCAAAAATCATGAAACATATTTTGGAGAACTGTGTCTAAATTTGAGCCTAAATGCGACACATTGTATTTATTCTTTTCATTTTCACTCAGTGCAGTATTTGAGACTTTGCAGAAAGAAAAATGTGATCATTTGCTTCCAACATAACAATCCAATTACAACTTGATAGCATTTCACCTGCCCACGGAGTACAGATGGGAACTAGGTAGAAGCTAACTCTGATTGTATTTATTTCTAGTTTTATTCCTACTATTTATATTTGAAGTTATGAATTGTTTCCAATTCAGGGGCTCCATTTTTCAATTTGCAAAGAAGACTGCTAAAATGCATCGTTACAATTTGTTGTTTTTGATTTTGAAAGTGACCGAATATTAAGCCCTACTGCTGTATGGAGGCCAAACCTTGCAGCACAAGTCTAGAGCATTGTGACAGCGTTGTATTATGAAATCAAATACTGCCTCAGTATACTGTGAAATTACCACAGCTGGTTCTCATTCCTCAGACAATATGTTCTCAAATCACCACGTCAGTTTAAAAAGAAGAAAAGAAAACCTTGATAAATTAAACATTGTGAGGTTAAATGACAAATGTGATTGGGCTTTTGCGAAGTCAAAAACGGTCCTTTTATCACATCATTGCCAAACACGCATGTACAAGTGTAATCATCACCAGTGGAGCCGACTCGACTGTGAGGCAAATGCAAATGTCAAGAGCAATTTTGTAGTCAAACGAAGGGTGGGAAATGGCATACATGAGGTGTGAGAAGAAATGTCACTTTTACTGAATCAGTGGACCTCTTGCCTTCACTCGCCACATCTCAAGAGTGGGAGTTGTTAAACTCTTGAATTTACATTTCACGATGATGTAAGCGTTGCTAAGCTTTCAGAGTGATTTGAGGCTGCAGCGATGGTAATCACACTCACACAAAAAAAAACTCCTTACATGACAACGTGGTTGTGGCCCTGTTGATATGTGAAACCATTTCTCACCACAGACAAAATAAGAGAGTGACCTAGTTTGAACCAGGTCCTCACCACTTAATGCATTTATGTGCTCTCTGCTCACACTGTCCACAATTTTTTTTCCCTTTTCACACCTGATGCCCCAGAGTGAAACACCAAGCACTGGAGGGAAAGAGAAGCAGACACTCAACCCACACTGATGAAAATAAAGGGTCTGTGTGCAGCTAATGTAGAGACAAAGTGTCCAGACACAGTTTGCCACCACAGGGGCATCCATCAAGTTTGCAGACACAAAGCTTTGGATATCAAGTTCAGGACAAGTTGTTTCTATTTTATGCAAGTATGTGTGTGTGTGTGTGTTAGAGGGTAAATCACAGGTCTTCTCGTCTCTGACATGATAACTTCCATGTCAAGTTGTGATTGGAGGCTTTGCAAGGTCAGTAACATTAAAACTGTATTTAAGGCCCGTGCAGATCACACAGGGAGTGACACAGTAAAGTGTGTGTGAAAGAGAGCTGTGTGTGTGTGTGTGTGTGTGTGTGTGATGCGTGCTGTTCTTAGTAATTTTCATCAGAAATCAAATGTTGACTAGACGCGGGACTGTGGATGTGCATGTAAAGTGAAATCAAAAAGATTGCACATTCATCCAGTTGAAATAGAGCCCAAAAGACATTTCATTATTACCTGATGAGTTATTAGGCTATGGCCAAAAAAGTCACACATTCATTATTATCCTATTTTGATTATATAAAAATGTAAATAATGTGTAAAAAAAAAAATCTACATCATTTTGTAATCTCACATGAGATTCTAAACCCAGTTTCCAAGGTGACTAATTCCTATGCTCGACTAATTAATCCACTAGAATCTCTTCCTCATTTAGAACCTTGTTACTTACCCATCTGACAGAAAGTCACATCTAATAAACACCTTTCTTTTAACATCGCTCTTTTTAAATAAAACACTATTATTAACTCTTTTTTCCCTGTATGCTTTGCCAATTACATTTCAAACACCGCCAGCTTTACAGTTTTAATTGACTTTAACGTTAAGCACTCACCACGCCTGGAAAGATTTTGGTGAGTCGGTCAACAGCAGCCATCGCTTTTGACTTCCCTCCGTCGAGACAGTCCTCAAACTCATAAAGAGGCTGCCGAACTGGATTGGAGTACGAGATCTTGGCATTGTCTACAAATGTGATGTGTCTCACTCCCCATCCCTGGAGACACAAATCAGAGACAAACACGTTAATATTTTTGAATTCAATGTGTTATCTGGTGCAGCATTTGTGAGAAGATTCAGTGAGTGGCCTCAGTGTATGTCGGAATGTACTTGCAGTGCAGTTCTAATGCTGTTAAGATGTCTCTGTGAATTCAAAGCAAACTGCAGATAAGGATATTTGCCAATTTATAATGACACATTAGCTGATTATTATTTATCAATCAGCCAGAAACTTCTGTGACTGCATCTCCACTCGAGAGCCAAGCAGAGCCACAATCAGTAATGAATCGAGATGTCTATTAAAATCTGTAAACACTTGGCAGAGGTTCAGTGATAATCAGCCATGCTTTTACTTTTACAGGCCTCTCAATAATAATAGGCTTAAAATTCTAAACACTCTGTGAATATCAACAGTAGCCACATGTAAAATAACAACAACAACTACAGATAATTGTTAGAAATTGTTGTTTTAAACATAGATGTTTAAGACTGTAGCACTTACAAAGCAACATTTCAAAAGCCGTCACACTTGTTTATTTCATGAAGAATGGACAGTTTCAATGGAAGTTGTCATCATCTGCAGCCAAGTTGATATTCTCAGGTGTATAATTGTTTTAGAACCTGTTGGCCACATGTAATCATCTCTGCAAACAAAGATCTGTTTATTTACACCTTTAGCTCTCCACCAGGTGTTCATAGCAGACATTTATTTAATTGTATCTCTTATCTTTGTCTCCTCTGGAGGTCCAGGACTGATTTTTCTATTAATCGAGATTAAGTCCCACTTAAATTAGGAGACATCTCTTGTTCAAGTTGTAAGAGTCTGGGGGAAATAAGTTCTAAGTGGTCTTAAGTGTCTATTTTAAGTGTGATGAGCTGGCTCTGGAGACACCGGAGGAGTTTCACACACTGAGACCAGTGCTATTTTCATTGCTTTCATTACATTTGCTGAGCACTGATGCTCAGCTCTGTGCAAAGACAATCTCTGCTTTCAGCTTAACGAGTAGTCAAAACATGTAAACATGACACAATTTAAACGATATGCCAAATTCCTGTACGCCTTCATCTCTCTGTCCACCATCTCTTTGTCTTTTCCCAACCTTACCATAAGAGTCCTGGCTACATTGCAGCCCAGAGTCCCAGCTCCCAGGAGAAGACACTTTGTGTTGACCACCTTGTCCAGATCCAAGGAAGGAACTAACCTCCATCTCATCAGCTTCAGGTTAAGATCCACTGAGGACTCTGCAAGTCTGAAAACAGTCAGCCAAAAGAACTAAGAGAACTGCGCTGTTGTGTCCTTCAATGTTCAATGTCAGGAATACTCTCACACATCCACAAACATTATTTATTTATTTATTTTACCTCTTTGGGTCCATGCATTCACTAAGGTTCACCATCCTGGGTCCCATGGCACCCTTTGGGTTTTTCTCCCACCCAACACTCTTTGGACACGCTGAAAAACACACATTAATGGGGTACAATGAACATGATGCATTACTATGTGAGACTTCACAATAAAACAGGTTCAGTGCAACAAGAAAACTCACTCATCTAGGATCGGATTGAAATAAATGGAAATAAATTGCAATATCTGTCTAATTTAAGAATTCAAAATGCCACAGAAAAGGTGAGGTGCAACGCCTGGCAACGATGAGTCATTAATCAGAGACCCAGATGAGTCAAATAACAGCAACATTTTAATTTCAGTATTTGGCGCAGGTATACCAATAGTTATTGCTCACAAGTCGCTGTATACTGCTTCACTGTAGGGCTATAGCTCCTTATACCAGTCAGCTTGTAATGCATCACACAGTTAAGAGTGGAAAAAGTTGGATATGGTCAGTTGAAATGGTCAAATTAAATTTCTAATTAAAAAAACAATTACATTTCCATTTTGGAGGTTAAATTGAACATTAACACACACATACCTTAAGTCTATGTTATTTTACCTTTAATTGGTGGCAGAGCTGAATCAGAATTGCTTTCAAAACAACACCAAATCCACATTTATGCAAATCCAAGCAGAATGCATGAATACATTGTCGCTGACTTAATTAAAATCCACAGTGTGCTGAAGGGGTAGACTGAGGTAAATAGAGACACCTACTCTAAACTCCACAAAACCTTCACAGATCACAGATCTATCCCCCTTATCCACTCTGCCATTACCATTTAAATTGCCTTCATCCCATTTTCAACAGATACAAAAATAAGAAATGGAGAAGCTGTGCAAGATTGTCGTGGCTTGAAAAGGAAGACGGAGGCCTCAGGAAACCGGGACTGGAGCTCCATATCGGTTACAATAAACACATAAATTCACACAAGTACAGATGGATGTACAGACAAAGACAGATGGCATACCAACACATACAGTACATGTTACATCATAATGTCATGTGCACAAACACAACCACACAACCACACACACATTAAGGACACCAGATTACCTAAGTGGTTGGAAAGTTCAGGTAGTTTGACCTGGATCATAACACTGTGCTGAATGGAGCGGCTTCCCTGCAGAGTTCTGTCCCGGAAACACAGCACCTCCACTGTGTCCAGCTTAGACCCCCTGACACAACACACATACACACACAAGAGAGTTAAACAATGACAATAACGCACAAACGACCCTAACCCTGAAAATCAGAGTGACTGATTGTTTGTGTTGGACAAAAGTTTGCCACTTACAAAAGCAACATTTACAAAATTTGCTGAAAACAAGCCACTGGCATCACACAAAACACTGCTATTAAATTAAGCCTGATGGGAGTTACCAGTTCAAATAATTAAGTAATAAAATATATTTTAAATATCCGCACAAATGCCAGGAAAAACTGGCAAGTTCTCTGTGGAAAACTGTAACATACACATATCTATATATATATATACATATACATATATATGTGGTTTGTCCAGGGTTTCACTATTAATTAAAGTGAAATGTTCAGCACCAGAGGCAGAGATAATTATTCACATTCTTGGATGATGATGCACTGTGAAAATTCAGTGATTACTGTAGTAATAGTGAGTTCTTGTCATCATATGTGTTAATTTTCTTTTAGATAAAATGAGGTATGTGTTCTCTGGCAAATGAAGGTGAACTTCCAGGTGTGGTGTCTTTCAACTTTGCCCTTAACTTCTCATGATTCACAGCCTCCAAATGTGGCAACAGAGTATTGAGTGTTTATCCTTCTGAGGAGATGTTTACATGAGCTAGCTATCTGTTTTTAAACATAAACTCAAAACACATTTTAGCCTCTATGTTCCCCTTCCTGTTCTTGGTATGTGTGTTTATGTTGTTTATGTGTGAGTCTGCAAAGTATTCTAAACCCTTTTTCAAAGGGAATGTGGCCCAATTTTTTTTTTCTTTTCTTTTACCCATAATGGGAAAATGACACATTGATAATAAATACAGCATGCTTCAAATGTATTTATATACCAATATAAAGTGAAAGTAAACTGTCATAAAAAAGAAATGTATGCATGACGCAGCAGCTGAAAAGGAATATATATTGTGTACATAGGGGAATACATTCCTAAACTCTGCTTAATGCTTTTGCTCAGAAGATAACGTGGCAAAGACAACAATACACACAAGTGGGGTTTACCATCGGCTAGCTATGAGAATCAGTAGATTTCTCAAAGGCCAGCCTGGATGCTGAGCCAGTGTGCACGGATCATAGAAACCCACGGTAACCTGGAAAAACCAAACAAGGTGTTTTTACATGGCAGTGTGTGTGTGTGTGTGTGTGTGTAAAACAACAGGCTCAAATGCACTGGATGAGCTACATCTATTGCAGTGTATCTATGAAACATGGCAAAGATCTTTCACATATCAAAGATAAATCTAGATCTCTTCTAAAATAAGTTAGACTAACACAGTAATTTATTTAACAGTTGATAACTTTAAGTACAAATGTTTAAATCCAAATATATTGATCTCACTTCTTATGTCAACTGCACTGTATTGATTTTTACAACTCAAACCAATGTTTTTTTTATATATCTAATTCTGTGAAAAATATTTTTTATATTTATTGTATTAACAACAATGCATAATACAAAATAACTGTGAGCAAAGTCATGCTTTTGACGATGACTACCTTTTTAGTATCTGTGAAGAACGTATCCCAGTCTCCGAGGGGAGCCAGCTGAACAGTTGTGTCCGTGTACTTCATGAGAAAGTAAGGACCTGCTCCACTTTTGATCCACAGGTCGTCATATGCCTCCTGTAAGGCTGTGATCTGCAACAGAATGAGGCCTCAGCGGGTGTACACAGCTCTGCACATCAATCATGTCTATCTCAGAGTGTTGAAAAGGTCAGTCATATACAGTATATATATATATATATATTTCATGGTAACTTGTGGTAGTGTCAGACACATGAGGTTCTTTGAGGCATAGTATCCGCACTTCAGAGATATTTTATTGTAACTTGAACTACACTTGTTTACAGTTTCTGCTTAGCAATTGTAGAATCAATGCCATTTGGCTGATATGTCCTTAATAAAAATACAATTCTGTGTAGATCCCCTTCAAACACATACAAATGAAGAGGGACCTCAGATAAAAACATCATCCAAGACAGAATTTGCTCTAAATGAGAATTTTCTATATACAAATAAAATTTGTTTAAAAGCTATGCCCTGGTCAAAATTGCAAATGTTGTTTATTCATGTAGGTCGAGTCTAAGAGACAAATGGGAGGAGGGCTCATGCTATTAGTAGCATCCATTTTTTATTCATTATACTGATTTATAACCTGTACATTCTGTCATAGGAAAGAGGTTAGGAATAGGCCATAAGCAGGACGGAATTAAAAATGGAAACAGGGATTATATTAAATATCTAACATTCCATATAAACCATAAAGAAACAGCGAACTGTATTTATTATAATAGTTGAATAACAGTTCACCTGTTTTGCTGAGAAAACTTGATCAAGGACAGAGGGTGGCTGGACAATCTTAATACCCTCGGGGAAGCAGAGTGCAGGGAAGCAGAACCAGTAATAGAAATGGTACTTCTTCAGATCCTGCAAAATAAAAAGAAAAGATGGTCATGAAATAGGATTTAGAAAATGTGATATAAAAACAGGAAAAGAACCAATGACCACGTCATTAATATACGAAATGCACAATTATTATATATAGTTTGTACGCACTGCAAAGGTCAGCAGAATGAATCTGCAGAGGATGGATGGGTCCTTCAGTGCAGCCCCAGATTGTATGGCATCCCATATCTACAGAGGACAGCAGCAGATGAAAATGTACATACATTCAATCGTCTAATTTTCCTTTGCACACCTATTTGACAATTTCTAATGTGTTTTTTTAAGGTATAACTTTCACACCTACAAATAATGTCCACTACACATTTTACCTCTTTGGCTTCCTTCTCCAGCAGAGCCTTCTTATCTGTGGTCTTGAAGGCATCGAGCGTGTTGGTGTTGTACAGTGTTCCAACAGCTGGACAACAATGAGCTGGAGTTGGACCATCCCTAGCAACAAAACAGAAAATTAAACATTTATACTACATTAAAGTAAATAAATGCACTGTATATGCTACATGTTGTTGTCTAATGTGAGGGCTGACGTAAACTTGGTTCAATCCCAATCTACATGGGATGTAATAATAATGTTTATGTAGACAATGGGCAATGTGTTGCATCATACTCACACATCAAATGCACTGAACTCCAAAGTCAGACGTGTGGGAAAACCAACTGTGTCACCTGAAAAAGTTTAATAACTAATTAAAACGTTCTGATCCTTCAAAGTACAGCCTGTATTAATGTTTCATGCTACACAACAATGCATGCCATGAAAAACATCAACTGAAAAACCATCGTTATATTATTTATGATAGCATCTGACCACATTGCTCACCATTGTAGTAATATCCCTTGATACATTTGGGGCTCTCGTCCAGCCTATAGTCATTGAGTTTCTTCTGAGTAAGCTGGTGCCAGAAACCTGCCTCCAGAGCGCTGCTGAAGGGAGCGAACTGCAGCTTGAGATCTGCAGGCGACGACGCTGCTCCGCTGGGATCAGAGGCCATCGCACCTTCACTAATAGGCCACTGCAACACATATTTTATAGACTGTTAAGTCTTTGTATATTTTCTGTTTATATGCCATAAACATAACAAACATGTAGAAAAAACTATTATAAACCGTCTTTGATTAACTGACCAATCCACTTGGAGAATGAAACTGCTTGCCACTCAATGACCACATAGCTTTCTTGTCTTTTTCTTTCTATTAGAAATTAGCTTCTAGCAATTAGTCCCTTTTAAGTACAAAACAAGGCTGCCTCTTATGCCTTTGTTCCTTTAGCTTTGTTTTCTGTTAAACACAATAAAGACATAAATAAGAAACCTGGCTTTTGAATTTGTTCTAAATATAGACCAATACATAACATCTCGAAGTTCCTACATAAACAATACAAGTCCAATTAATGTTCCACGTCTGTTAATTCACTGCCACAATGCACTAAGAGAAAAATCCAGGAACATACCCCTCAAACAATTTGCATTAAACCAAACCAACCTACTTGACTATTTAAGTTCTGTTACTGCGAGACCCACAAGGCTTTCAGTTTTTTTGTGTACCCACTTTAAAAAATTAACATGATTTAACATGGGAATCTTTGAGGAAGAGACTGACATCTGTGTACCCTGTCTGAAAGCTAAAAAATGTACATTGTGTAAAAGAGGACATATTCTGTTACAAAATTAGCAGTAAATTGTGGTGAAAGACGTTGGAGCTTAAAGAGAAGAAACCTGAAAGAAAGAAGGACTCAGACGCGAGTAGACTTTAAAATGAGTACTCATATTGTTGCCTTTGATGTGTAAGGCTCCACCGATTAATACATTAATTCATTACTAAATTAATTGCCAACTAATAATCGATTAAATGGTTTGGGTGTTTTTTTAAAACAATTAATTTGTTTTTTTTATTTTTCAGCTGAATGTGAATATTTACTGGTTCCTTTGTTCCACATAACAAAAATCTATCCATCCATCCATCTTCTACCACCCTTTCTACCCTCTCAATTAATTCCTAGGAAAAAATACAGAAAACATTAACCATTTAATTATGTTTAGTATAAACACCTGAATTGGACAAATGTTGAAAACTGGCAAAACCATTTTCACAGAATTTCATATTTAAATGTAGATCTTTAAGATTACAACAAGAGCTGAAACAATTAATCGATTACTAAATTAATCGACAGCTATTTTGATAATCAATTAATCGGTTTGAAGCTTTTTTCATGATTAAAACAAGATTTCCAATTGTTTAAGCTTCTTAAATGTGAATATTTTCTTCATTCCTTTGCTCTGGATAACAAAGAACTCATTAAAGGTGAATCATTTTGGTTTGTGGACAAAACAAGACATTTGAGAACATCATCATTTCCAGGTTTGACGAACACCGATCAACATTTTCTATGGTTTTTCTGATATTTTATGGACCAAACGATTAATCGAGAAAATCATCGACACATTCATCGATTATTATTATGAAAATAATCGTGAGTTGTAGCTCTAATTACAACTGAATATTTTGATGTTCTGGACATTGTCTGTATCTAGACCTCGCTTTATTTTCAATGAATAGCCCTGCTTTAAGCCAGGAACATTGTGGGGCTTTATGGGAAACGTTAACGTATGCTCCAGTTCCCTATTTAATGTGTCTAGGCATTGATACGTTAAGGCTTTAAGTTAGTGAGGAGTGAGTCAACACAGACTCACGTTAAAGAAAATGCATCATTTAACAGTTTTTACACGCGATCGACGTCACACACACACTAAAACACATCAAGACGGCAAACTGGACGAAGTCTGCGGTTGTCCAGGGAAATGATAAAGAAACCAGACACGCTTTTTTTCCCCAAAATGATATGAAAACGAACTGACTTACCACAAATCCTTACTTCCTGGGGAAGCTGATCATGTGACAAGCTGTCAACAAAGCAATGCACTGTGGGTAAGTAGCCCGTCAAACTAGCCTCTACTGGCTAGTGGCTAACCACGGTAGAAATCGCTCTCGTCTGGGCTTTACGGTGCAAGCACCATTGAGTAGATTATGAAGGACCAAAACAAAAACAAGAAAAGGACGACGATAAAGCAGGAGAAAACTGACAGGAACTTGTACGCGCCGTTTCTTTTCATGTCGAACTGAACCAGGATGTGAAGCTGTCGCGTGTAAAGTCACTCTGTGTCAGGGATCAGTTAATGCCACCGCCTTCAGCAGGACAAGTTACGGCCAAATGTACAATATATAATATACCAACATTCATTTATCCACGTAACGAGATCGATATAAAGCAATTACGAGCTCGTTTTCATTTGAAGTTTACAGGGAAATGAGCTGTTGGCTCCACCTGTATGGTGTTTTACCACGTTGAGTTAGGGCACGTCTCAAAATTACACTGCAGAGGGATAAAAGCACAATCCTCTGCTACCAAAATTGAATAGTTAATTAATTGACTTTTAATGAATTGTGTATGTTTTCCAAGTTACATGAACAATGTATATGTAATTTATACTTATAGTTGTTTAATATATACATTTACACTTTCTGTTATTTTAATTCCAAGCATCTAGCATTGTTTTTCTGGAAGCCTTCTTCACACCAGAATAAAACATGTCATACGTTTAAACAAAAAAACTAATAATAAAAATCTAAATCTTCCTTCTTTATAGTGTGGATTAGGTTGAAATGTCCTATAAACATTCAAGATTCACATCAAAACATTCTACTATTTATTTATTTATTGGCGCTCTCATATAGTTACTTATTGACGCAAGTCTCTGTCTTACATTGAACCATCACTAATTTAATATCTTTTTCTTCCCAAAACCCAATAGACACCTCTTAATTTTGTATGATAAATCTAGGTGCATTCATTAAAAACAAGTCACCATGTAAAAAACAAAAAAGATGACATTGCTATAAATGTGATGGCAGTTAGTTGCCATGCCTGCCAGTTACATTTTCCTTCATGCAGTTCTCACTTTTTGACAACATACCATATTTATTCCACAATTTCCCCATGACTATCGGACCCTAAAATACACCTTTTATTATATGTGTGCTTACAGGTTTGTTTGAAGTTAACATCATAAGAATAGTCATTTTGATGTTGTAACAAGAATGCACATTCCATCTAAGCAAAAAACAAGTGTGCTACCCTCAAAACTGCTGCATGCAATGTCAGCTTGTTTCATTGTTTGTTTGTTTGGTATTTTCTGGATGTGTTCCAATAAAATCATTTAGAAATAACTATACTGTGTGGTCCTTATGGCATTGCTAAGTATTGTATTACACAGTATTGTAATTCTACAACTGTGTTACAAATCTACATGTCTTCTCCCAGTTAGAAGCAAAACGCAGCCCACAATATGACAAAATGCTGCTGCTGATTTGTATTCAAATGTTTTACAGTCCCAGCGAAGCATGTGATATATCGAGTGACCCAGTATCGGACAGATACTTAGTATCATACTGGCTCATCTCTACCTTCAACCTCCTCTGGGGATACTGGAGCTTGATACTGGGGACTCTGGCAGCATTATTTCAGGTAAGACTTTGCAAACCCCCCTGGTTGTCATTACAAGGAGCATAATTTGAACACAATTAAATAATAATAAGATGATTTTGAATGCCAAACAAGACATTTATTCTCATGTACCTGTAATAACGCAGAGGGAATCAATGGAGGCCAAGACTACAGTGGGAATTTATCGGCAAAACTGTCGAAATTGAAAAACCGTATGTGCAGAAATGTCCAAACAGTTTATATGCACATCAAACCTTTATGTTAAACCTTTATGTAGCAAGTACCAAAATGAAATGAGCACTGTCTCAGTGGGACAGAATTAGACAAAATGAGTGTGCAGTTAGTTGCACATACTAGCAGGTATTCAGAGCTTTGATTTGTGGTACCGAAATATCACACCATTCTGATTATGGCTCCATTTTGTTGACAGATGTATTCAGTGCAATCACACAGACACACACACACACACACACACTACTTCACAGCACCTCTTCCCGCTCAGTTCCACCCAGCAGTGATTTGTTTATTTGATGAGTAACTCACAACCAGGCTGCGTGTGCTCATTATACACAGGAAACATTAGGTGTTTCTTGATCCACATTTGACAATTAAAATGATGACAACACCATGTCAGACATTAATTCAAATGTTAAAGATCTGAAATCCAGTTGTGGACAATATTAGTTTTTCACAATTGGATTAGGATAACGTTTGTACTAATGGAATACATATTGAGTGTTCTTCTGTAATGTTGTAATGGAAATTTGCCTTCCGCTCACCAACATAAAATCATAAAAGGAGACATTGAGATAGAGATAGTCATAAAGGTAAAATTGTAAAAGCATTTGTTTCCCCCAATGTAATCAACACCAATCAATACAGGCATCTGAAATATGAGTGCTTTTTCACAACATTATGAAATAAGATTTGGTGTTTATATGCCTATAAGATCTTTTTTTTTCTTTACTTATTAGATTTGCTGATTCACTCACTGATTCAACAAGAAAAAGCAAACCAGAAGATATGGGATACATAGCTTTAATGAGTACAAAAAAAAAAAAACTTCCCTCCACAGGTAAAATGACTGAACATTTGATTACAACATACAGTATTTAAGCACAGTAGACAATAGCCAAGATTTGTGTTTTTTTCTGACTTATTAACATCTTTATGATGAGAAAACAACATGAACAAGTGAAAAAAAAAAACAACGTATACATCTAATATAAATACATAGCTCAAATCTATTACAAACGAATGTTCAGAATGTTTTTGAAGACCCGTTTGAAGTTCCCATTGCAGAGTGGGTATATGAAAGGGTTGAGGGTAGAGTTGATGTAACCCAGCCATATGGTGAACATGTGAAGGTCATGGTGCACACATTCTCTGCAGAATGCCATTACCATGAAAGCTATGAAGTACGGTATCCAACACAACAAGAAAGCAGCGATTATAAAGCCCAGCTGCTTGGCTGCTTTGTGCTCCTTATGGATTCTCAGGCTTTGGATGCGCTGGCGTGATTGGTCAATAAACTTTTGCCAACTCCGTCTCAGAGTTGCTGCGCTATCTGGGTCCAGTTTGGCATCGTCGACCTCTTGATCAGTCCAGGGCAGAGCCTGACTGGGGTCATAGTGGCTATAGAGCACAGATGTGTATCTTTGCACGTCTGAAACCTGACTGATATCACAGACACCGCTAACCGAGTTTGGCATTGTCACGTGACATTCATTTAAAGACGTCTGAAGTCTGTGCTCACAATTCCGCTCTGTACAATTTGTGTCCTGCAGCACCGGTTGTTGTGTCAGAGGAATAGCAGCATCTGGTTGCTTGTCCTTAGGAATCAGAGCACATTTGTGTGCCTTTTGTGTCATTCTGAGTCGTTGTGTTGACATGGTAAGCAATGCTGTCTGCTGGCATGTTACAACAACTCTTCTGTGAGAGGTAGATGGAGCAGTTCTGGTTTTATCAGGATCTTCAAGGGAATATCTCTGATCGAGAGTGTTCTGGTCTAACAAGTGTTGTTTTTTGGAGTGTTTGAGTGGAGTCTCCCTCTTGGGTGATTTGGAGTCGTTATTCTCAGGTGTGTTCACATTTTGTTCATTCTCGTTTTCCCCAAATGAATCAGTAGGATGGATGATTCTCTCCCTGTCTCTCAGATGTTGTCTCACAGCCAAAAAGATGTGCGTGTAAAACCAAAGCATCAAAATTGAGGGTACGTAGAAGTTGAAGATGGCAGTAATAACCTTAAACCACGTGACAAAGCGGAAATCGGTGTCACACTTGTTCTCTTCCTCAGGTTTGAGGTCTACATGCGTGAAGGACCTCCATCCTAAAATCGGAATTATCCACATCATTGACAACAGCCAAGCTATGGAAATCATCACACTGGCTTTTCCTCTCGTTCGATACTTGAGGTACTTCAGCGGCTGCCTGACAGAGCGATACCGGTCCAAACACAGTATAAACAAGCTGAAAATTGAGGCTGTGCTTGCCACATAGTCCATAATCAGCCAAAACTGGCACACAGCCCGACCCAGCTTCCATTCATCGTCCAATAAATACACCAAGTTCAGAGGCATCACTGTGGTCCCTACAATCAGATCTGCCACAGACAGGCTGACAATGTAGAGGTTTCCCACAGTGTGAAGGCTTTTCTCTTTCTTCACAGCGTAGAGGACGAGCAGGTTCATAAAAATGGTGAGCAGAGAGAGAAGACCCAGAGAGACCCCCAGCAGGGCAGTGTGAAAACGGTCATGGAGGGTCAGGGTGTCATTGAGCCTCAGTGAGTCGCCATCAAGAAGCCCATTCCAGCTGTTGTTGCTGTTATTGACGTAGCTCCTGGTGTTGAGCTGCGGAGGATCTGTGGTAGCTGACAGACCAGATTCCATCATAGTTGAGATGGACGCCCATAAATCCAGTCACATCACGTAAATCTTTTGGGCCGATGAGGTCGTACCACTTGTGGCGTAACGGCCAGTGGGCAAAAAGTAATCCTTTGAAAACGTAACGTGTTTGGTGTTGATCTGCCATCCATTTGGTATTTAAAGCCAAACACCTGGAAAACAGAAAGAACAATACAAACCTGTGCCTTAATTACAACAGGGAGAACTTTTAAACACTGAAACACTTTTAACACGAAAGATGGTTCAGAATGCTCAGCATTCATTGGGTAATTGACATGTTTAATTAAATCGCTCCTGCTCTTTCTCTTTCACTGTCCAGCTGGCTTCCTTTAACACTCACACAAGGGGAAGGTGGCAAATCTGACTGTGTTATTGCAAAAAACAAGGCTGTACTTCTATCTATCTATCTCTCTATCTCTCTATCTATGTCTGCTTACTCACACATGAAATACCCAGGAGGAACGAAAAAGCCAAATAGTCAGTGGACTGAAAGGCTTCTATTTTTTGTTCAGAAAGTGACTCACTCTGAACTGTCATCCTGGTTTAGATGTGAAAATGGATCAATGCTGCATGAAAGATTCAATATTTCTTTGCTCTTGAAAGCCTATATTTTTACACCTCCTTGGCTCCACCAATCCAATAACAAGGGAGTCTGGAAACACAAAATATAGTGTGGAGAATGTATGGCTGTTGCACCTCCATCAATTTAGGGGATTTATATATAAAAAGAAGCCTTGTGCAGATGCAAATATTGATGTCGCTCTCCTTATATACAGCTTATAGTGCTAATATCAATATTTAGGAAGCTTATTACTCATCGAATTCACAAAAAGTTACAAATCATGATGAATGATGATGAATAATAGAGAAAAGAAAACCCTGACCTGTTGCGTGTTCTGTGCGTGAGAGAAGCACATGAGGTTTCTTATCACATCCAGGGCAGGAAATCATATTTATAGGACACTAACAGGTCAATGTGATTATCTCTAACGACCACTGTCTGTCCATTGAAACATGACGGAGTCTGTGTATTAACGTCACGTCGAAGCGGTGAGCGCAGGTCAGCAACCTGTTGTACTGCGACAGGTTCGTTCATAAAAATAAAACAACAATCTTGTCAGCGCTTATGCACGCTCCTCACATTTCATATTTTAAACAAATAGATAAGTAAATAAACAAATAAACATTAAAAGGCATTTTGTAAATACTTTACCAGATCACAAATGTAAGTAAATGTCTCCTCAATTTCAAATAAATAAATAAGTACATTGACTTACCACTGAACATCAATTCTCGAATTCCCAAGAGAGTCCGAGTGTATTCCAGCTTAATTGTCTCCTGAGTGGAAATCCGAAATCGAGGGACACGGACATGAGCTTGTATGAGAATGAAAAAGGTCTGTAGGTCTACCTTCCTCCAGCCTCCCCACTTCACTCCCCTCCTCCTCCTCAGGCTGCACACAGACTTTGGAGTTCACGTGAACAAGTACAGTCATAAAAATGGATTTTCACCTCACTAAAGTGACACGGTATGATTCGCACTGCCGTGATTCAGTGCGTGGGTTTCACTGTCGAGAACACACGCACATTGTGAGCGTGTGTGTGTGTGTGCGTGTGTGTGGGGGGGTATTACTGTATCCTCCCGATAGTATGTGAATATTATTGTGGGGAAAAAAAGTTGTATTGAAGAAGAATTGCAGTGACTCACCGATTGTGTATTTAAACGTGTTTTTTTTATGGGTAACATTTAAAGTCTTTGAATGGTTGTCTTCATGAACTTTATTGCTACACCCACCTACATCACACTGCATGCTGTGCACAATAAAGATACACTAAATATCACCAGTCCTTTCTGGACTTGGAGTCTATAATATAGCAACACTAAAGTAGCACAGAGACACTGGAAGTGTAGTGAAACCTCTTTACAATACAAAATCACACTTGTTTTAAAGCTTTATTGCAGGGGTGTCAATCGCACTATGATCTAAGTTGTAATGCACATGTGTTCATAGTAAACTTATGGCGTGTTTCCACCGGCTCGTCTCGGCACGGCACGGTTAGGTTGCGTTTCCACTAGATCAGGGGTGTCAAACTCATTTTTGTTCAGGGGCCACATACAGCACAATTTGATCTCAAGTGGGCCGGACCAGTAAAATAATAGCATAATAACCTATGACCAACAAGAACTTCATTTTTAAAAAACATGACATTTCTTGAGAAATATAAGGGCAATTTTAACAATATCATGCCTAAATTTACTATTTACACATCACACTGGATCTATAAAGGCACAAACATTTAGTCACAGGTATCTGGAAGTGAAAAATATTGCATTTGACATTACGTTTAGATTGTAATCGTAGTGTGAAATTTTAACAAATTCATCCTGTGGGCCGGATTGGACCCTCTGACGGGCCGGTTCTGGCCCCCGGGCGGTATATTTGACACCCCTGCACTAGATACTATGCGCAATGTTGCCAGACTGCCGGCCACTGATTGGTCAGAGACGTCAGTTCAGATCAGTTAAAGAGACTTAACAATCCTAAAAACGTGTATTAATCTCCAACAATAACTAGGGAGATGTCTATAATCTCAATGTTTCACAGAGCTGTCTGGTGTATTTAGCGACAGCGCTGCTGATCGCGAGTGGCATCACTAACCCTGCTGCTGTATTTCAGTTCAGTGACTGTCAGACAGAGTCTGTGCTAAATTTGCAAGTTGAGGTTTTAATGAACTGATTCTAGTGATTCAGATACACTGAAAACAACCGTTTACAAGTCACTAGTCACTCCTCTGTGTGTGTCGCGTGTAAAATGAAGTCACGGCAGTTTCATGCAGCCGTGCAGTGATGGAAAGATTTGGAGTCCTGGTTGTTTCAAGGTTATTATGCTATTATGGTCTGGCTCACTTAGGGTCAAATGTGGCCCCTGAACTAAACTGAGTTTGACACCCCTGCTTTATTGCAACTGATCCAATACTTGTTTCATATTATTGTTAGACATGTATCATGTAACAGTCAGTGCTTCCTGCCACCAAGGACCCTCTGGACCACCTCAGCAGCCATTGCCAGGGAAGTGTCCCCAAAAGTCTTCAAAAGACAGTGTTGGAAATTGTTATTTCTGTCCCTCAACAATGTTCTTACCTTAGTCAGGGTCTGCAGATCATATTCTGGTTGGATCAGAATATGTTTCCCTGATTTTTCCTTCCCGCGTTGTCAAATGCTACAACTTATCTTGTGGCTACCTGGAATTCCTTCTCCGAAAGCCCAAGCTCCCTTCTACTCCCTTCACCCACGCTCTAAAGGGAACACACTAATTATTATATGATGATAGTGGACATACATTTAAAGACTGATTGGACAACCTGGCTGTGTCCAAACATGTTTCGTAACATCCTCAGTGTTTCACTGGTTTCACTTTTCATGTCCTTATTTGCATTTCCCATCTCCCATCTCAGCTTTTTGTGTGATTTTGCTTTCTCTCTCTGATGCTAATTGCACATGTTTTTTTTGTCGATGTTTTCATGACTAAATTAAAATCTTGCCAAGGGACATCATTTGAATATTATCCTTCTGCCAAGTACTGTATGGTGATGGTTATTAATGGGCATTAGCTGTGAAAACAAGATAATATGGCTTTGGCACTGTCTTCTTTTTTTTGACATGTGATCCATGTCACTCCCTCGCAGGTGTTCTCAGTTATTTTAGGCTGATCAGACATTGGTGTGGGCATATAAAAACACACCTCCTTGGCGAAAGCCCTAACACCTTTTACAGGAATAGAGAGAGGAAGTAAGGTATAGCAGTATGGAACAAATATAATAAGATGAGATGAAAAGGTTGAAGGAAGGTTTGGAGAAAAGGACCGGGAAGGTCTGTGTTTCAGAGAGGTCAGAATGTGGAGGAAATGGTAATCTGTTTTGAAGAGCAGAAGGAGATGTCCTTATATCGGACACCTGGACCCCTCTGGGAAAATCCCAGCTTTCAACAAATACCATCAAAGTAGCTGAGTGAGAAGCTGCTCTGTGGCTAAAAGTTGGGCAAACTTATAGGAATATATATATATATATATATATATATATATATATATATATATATAACCACAAAAGAATTATGTTATTCTTTTGTGGTTCCTTGCCATACCAACACATGGAAAGCCACGTCTCTCTTTTGCTGGTCAACAGTGACATCTGCTGGTCAGGTTTGTAAATGCTGAAATATACAGAGCTATATTAAATAGAATCTGCAGCAGTATGTGAGACATTTACGGTCTTACTTATAGGATCACAGCTCCTTTCAGTGTTTGGAACATGAACAACCTTATCTAAAGCCTTTTAAAAAGTGAAGGCCACCACTCACCAGTAGATCAGTGTTTGTGAAGATAAGACGAGGAGAAAATCTCTGGCTTATCTCGCTTCTCATGTGGGATTAACTCTGCTGTTAGCGCTCAGAGTTGACTTTGCCACCTTTCATTCAGCCTCTGTAAACAAACGGTAATGATAAAGGAGACTGAAGGATGCCAGTCATTACATTCAGGCGACGGAATGCCCTCTACATTATACAATATTTACTGAGAGAAGTGTGGTTGACCTCTTCAATCCTCCTATCCCTGCTTGTTCTCCCTGTTCCCACTCTGTCCTTCACTTATATTCCTCCCTCACTCTCTCTTTTACTTGCAAATTTAGTCACTTCTTCACCACAGCTGCTCTTCATCTATCCAGTGCTTTTATTTTTTTTTGAGATATGAGTGCATATAATATATAATTCTGAGATATTTAATCTCCTTGATAGGAAGCTCTTAGAGCCTTTACTTCAGTGAAGAATACTGTTATCACACTTTAAAACTACTCTGCCACAAGTAAAATTGTAGAACTGAAAATGTTACTGAATACATTAACAACAAAACGTGTTACAAAATAAATGTCTAAATGTTATGTTATCGTGTTAAGATAATCATCGCTCACACAGTAATGTAAAAAAACTGATGTCTTTGTTATTGTAATACATTTTTTTTAAACACAAGTTGATTATTCAAGTTACACTAATTGGTTGGCTCTTCAAACATCTGAACATGGTGACATGCACATCATAATTCAAAGTACAAATCATCCAAACTGTTTATATGTAAAACTAAATATAATTCTTGATTTATTTAAATAACCATGTAAGAGTAATATATATACATTTATATTCCACCGCTTGGGTGATATATTCAGAGAGGCCATATTATAACAAGAATACACAGTAACCAAACAAATCAAAATAAAACAAACAAATAAAAAGAAAAATCATATCTTTCACCACCTTCCCTTCCAAGCATGTGGGCTATTCAATTGAAAACTCAGCTGGGCCACATTTTCAAACTGAATTTAACATTTAAAACCAGCGAAAATGTATGAAAGGCCTATAAAATATTGCATAAAGATAATAAAAAAATCTGTCCCTGAACAGAATCTGAGGTAGTAGCAGCTAGAGCTGAAACAAATACTCGATTAATCGATTACTAAATGAATCGTCAACTATTTCGATAACGATTAATCGGTTTGAAGCTTTTTTCATGATAAAAACAAGAATTCCGATAGTTTTAGCTTCTTAAATGTGAATATTTTCTAGTTTCTTTGCTCCAGATGACAAAAACTAATAATCGACAAATTAATCGATTATGAAAATAATCGTCAGTTGCAGCAATGCAAATATTTTTCTCATTCTTTCCTTTGTACACCTCATAGTGCATACAAACTGTGAAAAGAATGTGCACTGTATAGCCGTCAGAGAAACAGTGGTTTCTCTTTACAATTTAAGATACATTAGTCATATTTAATCCAGGTGCAACTCAAAGTGCATAAAGTCGAAATGGTGCACATTATTAGCAACAGCATTAGTTTCTCTGAATTAAGATCAATATTTGTCACACATGTTACAGTGCTACTGTAGGAAAGTATGTAGTAATATTTTAGGGTCAGATTATATTGTTGCAAGAGATTAATTAGATTCTTTGTCACACGCACAATTAGGAACAACATTTGCATCTGTATCACTGTCATGCTGGAGGGGATATAAATCTTTTTTTTTCTTTTGGTATTTCCTAAAATCACAAAATCTCAGGAAGATTTTCACCTATAGTTATTGTCAGAATTCTGGACTATTATATATTTAAGTCATGTATATTACTGCAATTTGGAAATATGACAGAGGATGCTGTGTTAAACAAGGACAGATATTTACTGAAAATCTTGTTAAAAAGCAATCACGAGAAGTCAGATGCATCAACACATGATTGAACAACATGATAGGAAGTATAAGTTATGGAACAGTTGACTCATAAGATAACAACTCTGTGTCATTCTCAGCAAGTGTGTTCTTTTTCTGAAGTTATCCTTTTCTATGTTTTTTTTCCCTGTGTTTATTGTTTACATGTTGCCAAAAAAAAAACAATAAGAAGAAAGTATATATAAAAAAACATGTTGTTGTCCTGATGTCAATATGAAAAGGGCTGAAAAACAAGTCATACATTGCACACTTAATAAATGTATATAAAAATAACATCATTCTGCCAAACAGAAATAATTGCACTGACACTGGACCTTTACATGTCATTGAAGCACTTAGTATATTTATAAAAATGTATTGTGGAAACTATATTTCATCACATTGCTTAATTGTGTTTTTTTTAATTAAAGTGTTCAGGATGAATGCAGCAGTTTAGAAAAGGAGTAGAACCCCCCCCCCTCCCCATTGTATCAACCACACACTCTATTCTGTGGACTTGATTTCAACATTTTGTCGGCCTGTCAGCGTTTTTTGCTGCAGCGTGTGCTGCATCTGATAAGAGTTTTTGTCAGACCGCATATCAGAGTCCTCTCCAGCGGCAGTCTTTTTGCCATCATTGAGGCGAGGTGACTGGCATTAACTAGAATGACAGGCCCACTTCATACGCCCTCTACATCATCTTCACTTTCCTTTTTATAAACCTCTCATCACTCGCTCATCCTCCCTCTTACTCTTACTCTCTCTCTCTCTCTCTCAAATCCCTCTCCTCTCCCCTCTTCCACTTAATTTTCTCCAATTTCCTTCGGTTCCCCCACCTCCCTTCCTCCATCTCTCAGTCTCTTGGGCTTTTTGCAGTCACATAGTCAGGCATGTGAGGTGAAGGACTTATGTAATCTGCTATCGCTGTACACTCTTTGTCTGCCTTCCAACCCACAACGCTGCTTATATGACGATAGAGTAGAGGCTACACAAGTCAAATGAAACTGTTGTCTTCATGTGTAGAAATCCATTTAAAAATGCACACATATCTTGACTTCTATATATGCGCACAGCTGTATTCTGTTAAGTCGGCTTGTTGTTGTTGTTTTGAAAAGGCTGTGTTATAGACACATACGGCTCTCCTTGTTTATGATATGTGATGGTGAACATTTGTAAAAAAAAATAGTTTTTACCGATAAAAATGTTTACTAGGAAAAAAAAAATCCCACACAAACCAAAAGCTTTATCCTCCCTTACTAAGCAGAAATAGAGAGGTGTTAACATACTGGATTATTCCATGCCAGCAAATAGCCAGCAAAGTGGAGGCAGGCTGTATTCAGTCAAATCCTTAAAGACCAGGAAAGCTCATCATGCAAGTCTATTCATCCTGAAGCATCGTTCATATTCCTCTAATTACACCTCTGAAAAATCTTGTCTGCATGAAAGGTGGCTGACTTAATGTTTTTGAATGTTGTATTATATAACATTAAAACAAGGATTTATGGTTATTTATGTTATTCTTATTTACGTATATAGATAAAGAGAGGGTATTGTATTTACATTTAATTTGTCTCTATAGCCTATCTCACTGCTTTAGTAAAGCTATAATTAAAAGACCACACGTGATGGAGATTAGATTAAAATATGACCAAAACCCAAGATAATGGCCAAACTTTAATTTCTCATATAGATTTTATTATGCACACTGTTTCTTGGCCATTTCATCAAGTTTTCATTCCGATATTCATTTGACACGCGATAGAATTATGTGAAAGTGAAAGAAATCAGTGAAACATTCATGTACCTTATTATTATTCTGAAATGAAACCACCAGGTTACGCTGAGATGCAACTCCAAAACATCAATACTTATTGTTTGTCATCTGCATACACTGCACAATTTGAATGTGTTTATGTGTGTGCGTGTGTGTGTGTGTGTGTGTGTGTGTGTGTGTGTGTCTAGGTGAAGGTGCCTGGGTGGTGGATTGACTTGAACCCAGGGGCAGTCCTGGAATAGACAGAGTCACTCATCTGTTTCTAATGAAGAATAATGCACTGCACACAGACAAAAGCCTGGCCCTTGCAGACACATATGAACACACAAAGACACACAAACACGGACAGGCGTGCATACAAATTACTTCACACAGCCATGCATTTCACACACATTGCTCATCCAACACATGCCAATGAATGCACACAGTAGGAACCCACAGGCCCCATTACACACACACACACATGCACGTTTGTGAGGACCCTCAGAGACATAATGCATTTCCTAGCCCCTTATCCTCACCTTAACTATCACAACTAAATACATAACCCTAATCCTAACCTAAACCCAATTCTAACCCTCACCCTAAAACCAGGTCTTAACCCTGAAAAAGCGCTTTAAAGAAGTGAGGACCAGCCAAATTGTCCTCACTTCAAGCAACAAATACAATATATTCTTTTTTTTGTGCTGTTGTGCATGTTAACATCAAATCAAAAAGTCCTGCTTTGGTGATGATATTAGAGGTCACTGGCACACGATTACAGAAAGCCTGTAATGTGTTTTCAAGCCAAAGGGTCAGCAGTTCTGAGCTCAGTGTTATTCTGCAGTTAAAGCCATAATGAGGTCAGGCGTGATGACACAGGGAAATGACACTGGGAGATAGTGGCGTTAATGATTTTTGACTTGCATCATATTAATAGATATAGATGTAATTTGGGAAAGTAATCATGCAGCATTAACCTTATCTTCCAGGAATACTTTTCTGACTTTTTATTTTGGTAGGTGAGTAATACATTAGTAATCAGGTCTTTAATTATCAATCAAGGTATAATAATTGAAGGTTATTCCTAAATATGCCTCTGTAGACCATGGAACCCAACAGCAGTACTTTTGATAACTGTTCTCCAAATGCCGAAAGTGTTGACTGTTACCATTTAAATAAAAATAAATAAAATGAAATACTTTCAACCTACTACACTAAGAAAACCATATTTCGATGATGATGGGGATTGTCAAGCATGGCACAATTTAGTAGAGGGTTCATTCCAACTAAAGAACTGTAGAAATCCAGTAATGTGTAATGTGTATTTTACTAATGAAATGGTCACAGTTAATTTTAGCTTTTTCTTTTCTTTAGTCTGTGTTGGTGTAGTGGAGCAAAAAGACCCGGGTATGGAGTTTGCATGTACTCCCCGCGTGTGTGTGGGTTTTCTCCAGGTTCTCCGGTTTCCTCCACAGTCCAAAAACGTGCAGGATCGAGGATCAGGAAAATTGGACACTCTGATTGTGTATCGAGATGCTGGAGGATGCTTTATGCATAGATGAATGTGTGAGTGAATTTACCATATTCACATGATATGGTAAATTCATGTGATTCATGTAAATTCAAATTCCCGCGACAACCCTTATGTGGAGTATAAAGCAGTAGAAGATGGATGTCTGTTCCTCTTCAACCAGTCATTTCATTATTCCTCACACTGTATTGTGCCATTTGTCCCTTTACATTGTATTTTGTCCTCCATTTTTCCCACAACACACAGTTTAACTTTACGCCCATCCCCCCCCCCCCCCCCCCACACAGAGAATGCATCAAATGTATATAATTGCACAATTTTAAGGGCCAGCGACCTTCAGTGTACATACTGCATGTTTTCAAGTCACACAAATTTGCAAAGCTTGTGCGTCCTGGGGCTAAAATGCATTATCACACAGACACTATGCTCTGAGACAGAAAGAGAGAGGGGGGTAGAAAGAGAGAGAGAGAGAAGGGGGGTAAGGTGTCGCAGATGTTATCTGTGCAATTCCTACCCCTGTCCATCATGTGGCAGTGTGCAGCTTCTTAGGAGCTGCTGTCACAATGGAGCAGAGCCAGTCAAAGCCCCCCCCCCCCCCTCTCTCTCTCTCTCTCACACACACACACTCACACACACTAGCACAGATATGTCTGGTCTTTATCTCTGTGTGCAGCTTGAAGCTTACAGCCCCCCGCCCCCCCCCAACCCGTTCTTCTGCTCCTCTCTCTTTGATGCTCTCTGGAAACACAGGACCTGCTAATGGAGACAAGAAAAAGGCTTCTCACTACACTGTCTTCTTGTCATTCATGCCAATTTATTACAGTGGCGTTTGGAAAGGAGAGGAAGGGGAGGGGGGAGGGGAGAAAACTAGATTTTCCATGTCTGTTTTTCTTTGCATTAAAAAAAAAGAGAAGGCATTTTGTCAGAGCACTGTGACAAATGCTGTAAATTGGCAGATAATTGTCACAATGATGTTATTGACATTTGAAGACTTGCCAAAGAGAGGAGAGACGAATGGTCCGTCTTTGTTTTTCTTTTACATGCGTTTTTTTTGTGAACACATTTGTTTTGGAGGGTAGTCTCATAATTGTCTCTCATAAAAACCTCTTTCTTCTGATGGTTAACAATCATTTATAGATAATGAGAATGAATTTTAATTACCAAGTGTATAAAATGCTTATGCACAATCTGCTTAGCTCAGTTTGCAGCATTCTTTGTACATATTCGGGGCAGCAGTGGCTCAATGGTAGGTCGTAGGTTCCAGCCCTGGGTCCACTAGTCAACATGCCCTGGTCAAGACACTTTACCCCTGATGGCTGTGCCGGCAGAGTATGATTGTGTATGGAGATACTGGAGGATGTTTTACGCATAGATGAATGTGTGAGTGAATTTACCATATTCACATGATATTTGTTCATATTGTTAGTATTTCACCACAATGTTTTCCCAGTAGCTTCGTGGTGAGGAACATCCAGCGACATGACAACACCTCATCTTCTCCCTCAGATCAGATAACGTTTGGTCATCAAAATCTTCAGAAGCTTGTAGATGAAGTTAATTGGAACTAAAAATCTTTACAGCCTACATAAGAAATGTTGTAAATACACATTTTACATGGTCAATACTATGTGTAAAAATATTTCAGCTTCTAAATCTGAATAGACATGGTTGACATGTCCAAACACATACACACTCTTCCTGTTACCTCCTCCGAGTCAGTGTGCCAGACTGTGCAGTCAAATTCATCTTTGTTTCACAGAGTGACAGTTTGATTTATAATGTTTTGTTGTGTGGCCCAGATAAATTATCACCATTTATGGCTTTATTTCACCTGAACAATGTGGCTGTCATCCAGAAACGGCCCCCAAGTGTTATTTGGCTCAGCGCTTGAACATTAACCATGTGGACTGTTTCTCATGACAATGGGGCGGGTGATGGATTTGAGATTATTAATAAGTGATTTTGAACATACATTACATTACATCCTACATTAGTGATCCAATCAAATTAGTGTGAATCTAGACCTTCATTTGGTATAGCATGTCCATACTGATACAACTAGATGTATGGATTCCCCCATTAATGTACAGGTGATGAGTCACTGCCTTGGTTCAAACTTGACATCACCGTGTTTATGTGGCCGTTTGGGTCACTGGTTTTTATTTTTAAACAGAGGACAATGAGACATGCTTTCTGCAGGCAGATTTCCTTCAAAAAGGACATGAGCAGAAGTGACAGACACCCTGCAGATCAGAGAGAGGAGGGGTAAAATATGTCCTGACCTTTTAACTTCCAAAATAATTTGTTGGTCAGTGTGGCCTGAGGTCAGAGACCGCATGAATCTTTCACTGCAGGAGGGGCAAGAGAGGTGATGTTGTAAAAATCAGGAATAAAGGGACCTTTATGTTCTGAGACAGTTCTTTCTGTCAAATGAAAGTGAGTTATAGCACCCTAAAATGTGAGTGTGTGGAATTCAGCATGGATGGTTAATTGAAAGCATCTGTCCTTAGCAATACAACACACCTTCACCCATTCTAATGCTGTATCTTGCCACATTCATAAAAAGGGAATAAAATAGTTCATGCACCAGCCTGTTTGCCTGTAACTGCTCCAGGATTCAGTGTTCCTCCTTGGTTGGACAGACTGACAGGCAGACAGATGCACACAGTCACACATCTTTATCCAGAGCATGATCAACCTGAACCCTCTGGATTGTGGGAGGGTTAAACATCACCTTGGGACTTTCATAGTTGCTGTAACTGCTGCAGGGCTCCATTAATATGAAAATGAGAAGGCTATATGCATTACATATTCCATTTCTGGCTCATATGTAGGAACCTGTTCCTCACAGTCAGCCTTGACAGTCTTGAAAACTTGCACTGAAGCTTATGAGCACGTATCAATAGATCAGCAGCTGCTGCGTAAGCTGTGGCATGTGACAGTTTTCTATCGGAGTTAGAGTTTACTTTTTCAGGAATCTGTCAGTAGCTCTTGTAGGAGCTATAGGTTCACCAGTTCTGAGACCTCTAACTATCACAGTTTGGTCTTTGTCAAAGTTGCCAAGATCCTTACAATTCCCTAGTTTCTTACTTCCAACACAAGAATTGAAGTTTCACTTGCTCCCTAATATTTTCCACTGCTTGACAGTAGCTGATTTTCTGAGATGTTCAAGATATTAAATAAGAGAAATGAAGATCCCATGGGAGCTACACAGTGGAGCAACGGATAGTGTTGTTTGCCTCACCGCCGGAGGGTCTTTCTGAGTGTAGTTTGCATGTTCTATGTGTGCATGAGTTCTCTCCAGATACTCTGGCTTCGTCCCACAGTCCAAAAACATGCAGATTAGGTTAAATGGACACTGATTTGATCGTAGGTGTGAGTGTGACATTGAATGGTTATTTGTCTTTGTGTGTTTGTCCTGCAATTGACTGGTCACCTGTCCAGAGTGAGTGTGCCCCGCCTTTTGCCCTTTTACCCTATGTCAGCTGGGACTCTCATGTGAATGAATGAATGTAACCAACTGAATACCTCTTGCCATATCCCGCCTGTGCCTTTTGTTGTGTAGGAGAACCTTTATGCTAGTCTTTGGATAACATAAAGATCTAAAAGGCCCTGTAGATACACTGTTAGTTTCTCTTTTGGCCTACTGTAGAAACATGAAATGTAGAAGACCAACACCTGATGCAAATATAAGGGTCTCATGAGACAATGAAAACAGCAATTCTTAGATTTAGATGTTCATATGTGAATAAAAACATAACTGTGAATGTATATGGCATTTCTACCAATAGACCTCCCTAAATCCTCTCTACTGGGAATTTTTAAATTACACAAATTGCACTGAAAGCTATTTTTCTTCATGACTCATTTTGAAATCAGCTCCTATAGTGTTAGATGTTGGCAAGAATGGAAACCAGCCGAATCCCGAGTCTCAGTGGCACATGATTGCATTTGCAAACCACTGACATCAGCCTATTTTTGTACTTAAATGGTTTAGCTTAGGTGACTGGAAAGGTTTATGTATATTGGTTAGCTATCTCAATATTTAAAGAAGCATATTTCCAAGCTCAGCACTGCAGTAGAATTATAGTGGAAGAAGTATTTAACTAAAAGTGAGACAACACAGAAAGATTTAGCTGAATAATCCGACAGACAAATAGGGTACTCAATTGTTGTTTTTTTTTTACCTTATCACATGGTGTAATTGAGCATTACTTAAAGAGCTATTGTAATAACCTGACAATGCATGATTGGTCTACTACTATTCACTACTATGCTCAATATTCCCTGACAGACAGCTCATTTACTTAGAATAAATGACGACAATCTTTTCCCATAATGTTATAATAATGCTGTCATTGGTGACCTAGATTTATGGTGGTAAACCATTAATCATACAGGCTCAGAGGAGAGCGGCAACCTGCTGTAAACCTAAGGAGGCTATTCAGACGGGGTACCAGGGGAGCCCCTGTCTCTCTCTGGAACAATAACACACATTACTAACTGCTGGGCTCATGGAAGGTTACCTCTCTAAAGTACCACAGGGATTTGTGTGTGTACGTGTAGACGTGTGTGTGCTTGCAGTGAGTGTGTGTGTTGTGGCAACACGCTGGCCCCTCTGATACACAAAGGACACGTCTTGAAAGTGATAGATTAATGGCTGGTTTCTCCTCAACCCCTGAATACACCAGAGTATCTGTACCCATGCCTGGGTGGTAGAAGTCAAAGTTTGAAAAAATGAATCAAACATGAGCTGAGAAATGCAAACAAAACCTGCAAAATCTAAAGGTGAAAGATAAGTCTGAGCAGTGCATAGAGCAGGGTGCATGGATACAATTCCATTTTCATGTGATCACGTTTGCCTTTCATTGTAATAAACAGCCAAATAATTATGTCCAAACAGACTCTTTGAAGTGATCGTTGTATATTTAATGAATGTGTTGTTTAAGTGAGTATAAATACAGAATACAGAATTATAATCAGTTTTGTATTCAAAGCATTTAATGTTCCGTACTCACAGTCGTGATGTAAATATGGTTGTCTAGTGATCACGGTCCCTTTAATTGACTAGAATGTTAAATAACGTAACAGCATTGCTTTCTTGTTGTGATGGACAGAGCCATCTGGATTCTCAGTTGTTTTCTATTGCTGGAATAAACAAGACACGCACTTGCGTGGTAAATGTGGGAAATTGTCTGCTCTTGACCCTGATGTGATTTGAACAAGCAACCTTGTGATACTTTGAGTGTTGCGTGCCAATGGGCTAAGGTGCACTACCACACCAAGGCCCCTTTGGAGCAGTGCCAGGTCCCAAAAAGATGTTTCGACCTCCTCTTACGGCTTCACGTACCGGTGGACCATGGTGAACAGGTCCACACGTTGGTCTTAGGCCCTACCACTGACATTTGCGGCATATTTGGAGTTGATGTGGGTATTTATTGCCCATTTCACTACCCCTTCAGATATATCCTCTGACTGGGGCATACAGTTTACATCTGAACTTTACATCTGGAATGTTGTTGCAGAGAACATGGGGGTGAAGCTACACCACACTACCACCCATCACCCACAGGCTAATGAACACTTGCAAATGTTTCCATATTGGTCAATGAAAGCTGTTCTGTATGCCAGCCTCAAAGACAGCAACTGGGTCGACAGACTCCAATGGGTTATGCTGGGCTTTAGAACAGCAACGAAGGAAGACCTCAATTCCTTGTCCTCAGAGCTGGTTTATGGCCAGCCACTGCGGACACCACAGGATTTCGTCCCCAGTGCCATGGTTCCTTGGTCTGCAAGCCATCAGTGGTCCATGCTTTTTGCACCTGTTCCCACTTCCAGTCATCGCCTGCACTCAATCTCACTTACCCGCTGAGCTTCAGTTGACTGACTACATTGCATCCACCACATTACCCACAGTGGACCCCTGCGACCACCCCATGAGGGCCTTTTCCGTGTTTTGGAGAGAGGGGACAAACATTTGGTTGTGGACATTGCCAGAAAATCACAACGAGCTTCGGTAGACCATTTCAAGCCAGCTCCCTTAGATGTGGCAACGGGGTCAACCGCTAACAATATCCCCACCCCCCAAGGCTCCTTCAGTGTCAGTTATTTTCTGCTGCTGGAATAAACGACACGTGCACTTTCATGGTCAATGTGAGAAATTGTCGGCTCTTGTTTCTGACAATTTCCACATCTTCATTATACATTTGATTTAGTTTTTGCCATAGTAGCAGTATGTACTATTACTATTATTACTTTAAATATTCAGATTTTCAAATAGTGACCACAATGGTGCTACATCTCATGATTAGTTCAGCAAGCAGTAGCATGCTAAAATGCTAAACTAAGATAGAGATCATGGACAACGACTGCAGCACCTGCAATATTAAGCATAATAATAAGGTTGTAGAGTAGATGGCTTATTTTAGCCTCACTTGTACTGAAAAGGTCTACAATAAGCTTGAACAAATTTGTTTCACTAACCGTTCAGGTTCTAAAGAAAGTATAATTTTGTTCTATATTTAACAATGCTGCTGAACATCCATTATATAGTTGTAATGTTGCACTCAGGCCAAGCTGTTCTGTATATGAGCCAGCAAACCAAGTATCCTAAATCAAAAAAGCAGAAAGAAAATAAAGAAATGCTACTACTAATGAGCACTCTGTCAACATCATTAAGAATTTGTTTCATCACAGTCCTCTCTGATGGAGGCATATTTCGTAGCACCTCTGGGGTAGAATATTACCAAGTTAATGTAAAACTAACATCATCATGCCTGTCAACCAGAACTGCTTACCAGCAGGGAGCCGTGTTCTCCATAAACCCTCTCCTACTGTTTCTCGTTTCAGATTAATGAACTTTAGTGTCAAGCACCACTTCATTTCATTTTGCACTCAGTAAATGGATATTCATCATTAATAGATAAACAAACATGGGAACTTGTCTTAACTGCTTGCTCTGGGTTATATAGCGTTTTGTAATTGAATCATAGCTCTTCACTGTGAACATGGAATTTTCTCAAACCACATAAATTAAACTTAATGTACTTTTATGAAACACATTTTATAAAGAATATTCTGCAAGTGTAGATATTTCACATAGAATGATTGCTTATTATCTTTTAATTTTTCCATCATTTTCATCAGTTTCCAGACTGAAAAGGTTGTCAGTTGGTGTGATGAAGCAGTCTTCAGCTTTATCTTCCTGCTTGTTTGAATGGCAAAGCTGGCATGGAGCCCTTATCATCAAAAATGTATACAGTCTTTGTTCATTTTATTACTAAACCTGTATTTGAAAAGTCACGTCTTTTGTTCCCCATAAATACTGTTGCCCACAGATTTAAGGCTGTAAGTGCCATAGAGTGCAAGTACAAAAATGTCTGATTTCAAATCTGAACATTTCATATTTGCCCATTATATTTAACATGTGTGACTGATCATCAAAATGATTTTACAAACATATCTTTCATGCTCTCTAAACAAGCTATGCTTGCCCAAAGCCTCCAAAGCCCAACTTCCAGCTGAGGGAAGCTCTGACATTAATGTGTATTAAACAGCCAGGTTAGAGGAGGCCTGTCCCATTAAGAATGGATGGATGAATGGTGAGAGATGGACAGCGGGGAGACTTGAGGTCATGCTCTCTCTCTCTCTCTCTCTCTCTCTTTGTGTCAGAGGCAGTCAGGCTAATCCAGATCCTCTCTTCTACTGGAGAATGAATCAGATCCTTTGACTCATTTGAGAAATACAGTTCACAGATAGTAGAGTCATCTGCATAGTTAAAGGGCATCTGAATCCGTTAGCTTACCTCTACACATTAGATATACATGACAAAAAAAAAATCCAGATAATCAGAATACATGTTTGCAATAATTTATCTATATTACTTGAGGTAAGGGTCTGGATGAGTATGGGTAGTATGGGTGAGAGCTGATGAAGGGGTTGGAGTGGGTATGTCAAGGGCAAAGGTCAAAGTAGTGTTGACCTTTCTGTAGGAACGAGCTCCCCATCAACATCCGGACAGCGGAAAGCCTCCACATCTTCCGCCGCTGACTAAAAACATTTCATTTCGACTCTACCTCGACTAAGACGACGACAAAAAAAACTAAAGAAAAACTTGCTTATACATTGCACTTAGCACTTCATAGTTTGGCTTACTTGAAGCACTTACTTACTTCTAGCTCTTATTTGTACCCAAATGTTTAAATGCACTTATTGTAAGTCGCTTTGGATAAAAGCGTCTGCTAAATGACATGTAATGTAATGTAATGTAATGTAGATGTTATGGACCCTGTTTAATGTGGAACTTGGAATCAGTGTTGCTTGCTTGATAACCCAAATACCTTAACTGGTATCAGTTAGATATTGAAACAAATGAAACAAATGATGAAGTAGTTATTTGTAATTTCAATATTACAGTTACAACGCATACCTATTACACACAATATTAATGTTAGTTACTTAATTCTATGGCACACACAAACGTGCATAATCATCATCCGCTCAGCTCTATACAGCTTCTGATAAGGGTAATTTATGTAAATAGAGGAATATGTGTGACACTACAGCCTGACTCACCATAGCCACCCCTCCCTTGTGACTTAATCATTTTCATCCAATCCAATCCTCTTTTCCCCCATCGCATCTTTACTGGAACGACACTCTTCATCACCTCTCCTCCTCTCATAAACAAATTGTGTCTGCTTGGTTCAGCAAATATTTAGAACTTCAAAAAGCATACAACACTTACATTTTGTTGAATCATCAATCGTCATTTCACTGAATTCTACACGTGACTCAAACCACTGATTCCACGGCAGTTCATACCGTGCAGAAAAATCTTTATAATTACTGTTTTTATTCTAATCAGGAGGTCCTTTATCTGAAAGCAAATGGAACTCCAAGTACTGAACCAAGAGAGCTAATCATGTGAACAATCAAAGGTAAATCTAAGCAAACAGGAAGTGACTACGCAGAGTCTGAGTCTTGTGAAGATGCCCAGGGCAAAACAAGAACTGTCATTTTTTTTTATACGTCATGATCCCTTTTGGTTCACTGAGTGTGGGCTCACTTACTGATTTTCTTTTGAACACTGTTCACATTCCGCACCACCCTTTTTCAAGCAGACTTTGTTTTATGGAAGTATGGGGGAGCCAAAGACCCCTTAATTGATATGGCATGTGGTTCAATCTTGAGGATAGCATTTAGAATGGGATAAGACACAATACAGCTTAATTGTTTAAGTATTTGCTAAAGCTCTCTGACATACAATGGTACGTACAGGCTCCATCTGTGGTGTAGAACACAATGAAAGTGGAGCATGTTCTTGCATCTTCTTATTTTGGGTGAATGGATTCAGCGGGGAAACTGACATAAAGATACAGTTCTGTCAGCGTGATTCATGATATTGTTATTGTTATTGTTGTTTTTTTTTTTTTTTAATTAGCCCCACTTGCTCCACATTGTTACCTCTTGCATTAGATGTTGTGTCAGCCCATGTCACCATGAAATGAACGTCCTCACTAACTGTAGCCTCACTATTAGAAATAGACTTCACTCATTCTTAGACACTGGACCTTTAATTGGTCACATGAGGGTCATAGGTCACTGGAGCCAATCCTAGCTGACACAGGGTGAAAGGCGTGGTACTCACTGGACCGGTCGCCTTGCCTTACATGATGTACCTTTCAAGGCTGAGGTGACATCGTGGCATAGTATGCATGACTTACATATTACATATACATATTACTAAGACTCCAGGACTTATCCTCATATATTCACTGGCAGAAAAAAGAGTGTGGTCTGCTGTTGATGCTGTTGAGTCAGAACTGATGAGACACTCTAGTCCCCTGACTACATGTCTGACCCTAAGTCATTCCATAAGAGAGACCTCTTGCAGTTCTCTGGTGACTCACATTTTTATTTTACCATTATCGTGTGTGATAATATCCGCTCCGACCAGCAAAGGGTAACGACAAAATATGTATTTTACAATATGTGACAAATCGACTTTGCGTCATGTGTTCGGCATCCAACTAGTTTAGTTTCTACACACTGACTTAGAGCGAATGTCCTGTGAGCCTGGAACACACAACAGCCTGCAGATAATAACAAGTGTAATGAGTTAACTGCAGCATGAAGAGTGTTGCTATCTGACTTGCTGAGCCTCAGGCAATGGGAGGTCCCATTTACTGATTTCATGATTATGCCTCTGCATTGCATATTGGAAATACATAAATAAATAAATAAATAATTAAATAAATAAATGGCAGTTTTGAAAGTACTTTGTGAAAATGGAAAAATGAAATTATCATTGTTTGCATTTAACCCTCATGGGCCCAAACTATTTAGTATCACTAGGGTTTACTGATGTGTGTTGATTGAATATAACAGGTTTTTAATTGATTTGCTTGATGGCAAAAGAAAATTCATTTTCAGCGGAGCTGCCTTCGCTCACACCATTGTTGAGTAAGACCTCTTGTTTTTATCGCAGTATCTGTAATTTATCACAGCGTCTCCGTCCATTAGCATGCAGATTGTCAGACACGATGGTAAATGTTTCCATTTGTGTCAAGATCTCGTTTGAACAACTGTGACAATTTCTCCCCATTCCCACATACAGTACAGGACATTTGAGGAACTTTGAAATGAAGGGGATGGCTCATGACAGCTGACAATTCCACCATGCTCAAACCATGTTCTGCAGATTAGAAAGAGGACTGTCTTACTTGAGTGAACCACCGTTGACTTTTGCTGCACAGTGCCTTTTTCATTTTGATCCAGTTCATCGGTTTAAAAGGTTAAAATAAGCATTTTGTTGTTGTGTATTTTTGGAGGGAGGCTACAACTGCCAGAGTACTGTTGTGTAAGACAACTTGTCCTCCTGTGACTGCAAGCCTTTCAGCATTGGAAAGGTTACTGTCCTTGGATTATTTACTGAATCCACCAGTAGTGGGTCAGTGGATCTAAAAATGGTGAACGTGCCTTTGTTGAGCACATTGAGTTACTTCACATTGAAGCCATTTTCGTCTTCTCACCTAAGTTTTAAATATAAATATTAAAACTGGTGTTGATATATACACGAGTCCTTTCACACAAAAATCCTTTCACACAAAACGTGTGAAAGGATAGGGCAGAAGCAATCAGACATGACAAGAAATCCAGAGAAAATTGAAAAGCTTTGAAGGCAGAAAACAAAAGCCATATGTATACACCCGGTGCCACCAGGCATCCGTCAGTGTGAAGACGAGCTGTGAGAGTGTTTGAGCACATACTTTGTGATAATAACTAATAACTCTGTATTCACGGACTGTAGTCTGGCTCTCTCCATCAGCAGATAAAGCTAGAGTAGAAGACGAGGGGGAAGAAGTCATAGTAATGCAGACCAGCGCAGCATAAAGGCATCATGGATCATCAGTTTCCAAAGCTGCTGGGCCTTTTCTTTTTCTCCCTGCACCACTCAGGGCATTCACTAACTTTATGAAAGGGGCCATGGATTAATTCCTCCAGCTACAACCACCCCCCTCCAACCCCACATTGCCCAGTGCACTATAAATTGCCCTAAATGCTAAAAGACTGGATACTATCAGAGGTTTCTTTTCAAATACCCATTGCCTTCAGCTCTGCTTGTGTTATGCCTCAGCTCACAGAAATCCCTGAGAGCCTGACAAACCCTGACACAGTGACACAAATTATAAAATATGCTTTTCTGTGCTGAAGATGTTTGTTGTGCAAAACGCTTGATATAGCAAGTCACATATATCTGCATTGGCCTTAAACAACACAGCTATTTCGACAAAAGGCTACAGCGTATGCTGCACATGAATATATTTTCTTGAAGTGGCAAAAACATAATGATCAGAATAGGTCTTATATTTCAAATTAACTAGTGACACATGAGCTGCTTGTTGAAATATAGAAAAGCAAAACAGGGGAAGTACAGGAAGCACTGGTGAAAAACATAATCCAGGGCTCATGGTGCAGAGGCACCTCGCACATTGCTGAGGTAATTATCTGCAATCAAAGTGGCTGCTACTACAGAGGGGGCTGGGCAAGGTGGAGAAGGGGGTGAATCCCTTTCATTTCACCCCACTCAAGGCTTTGACTGACCTTGAACCGACAATGATCTCTGGTAATTTACTGGGGCACAATCACAAACTGGTCCTCAGAAATGCAAGAAAGACCACGGCGAGCTCCTCTGATTACCGGAGGGCAACCACACACACACGAGCACAATCCATGACTGTGAAGCATTTGTTTTTCCTTCACAAATGAAAGACCACAGAGACAGACACTAATGTTACGGTTACGCTGTGAAATTGGTTGCTCCAGAAAATCAAGTCATGCTTCAGTGTGACATTAAGTTTGATGTCACCTGTTTGGAGACAAATACAGGACATGTCTTTTGAGATTTTAATGCAGTGCTACAAGTGGAGGTTGTTGTTCTTATTTTTGTTTAACTGACAAGGTCAAGTTCATCTTCTTTGAATTTGTATGTGAAGCATGTGGTAATGTGGTAATGTTTAATGTAACGCAGTTCAAATTTGAGCGAAGGAAAGTAAAATTCACCTGCCCATGACAGAGAAAATAATAACCAATGACCCGCGACATGACTCCTTTCCTCACCAATGGTCGTATACACGGCAAAGGAAGTGTAGGGAAGGGAGGGGGAGGAGGTGATTCCAGTAAACGTGGCAACACCAACGTTTATCGACATATAAATTGCTTTGTCCAGGAGTTGCAAATGAGATACCATATATAAGTACCTTATATATCTAGTACCTTCACCATGGGGGGTTTACCAGGCTTCAGATGTGTTATTTCGCTATAAAATATCCATGGGTAAATTTGTTCATTGCATTGGCCTACACCCATTCCAGTTCTAATGTTCTGGTCCAAGAAATGCAGATTGGTGTTTAGGATAAGTGGAGATTCTAAATGTAGGTGAGCGTATGAGTGTGAATGGATGTTTGTGTCTGTATCTTGGCCCTGAGATGGACTGGCGACCTGTTCATGTTGTACTGTTGGATCAGCTGGGATAAACACCAGCCCCCCCCCCCCCCCCCCCAACCATCAACAGAGCAGCGACAGAAAATAACTGGCTGACTGACCTTGTATTGTGACGATGTTATATATGATCAGTGACAGATACCTATGATGCATTCAGTGACACAGGTGAGTTATTTGACCACCCAATGACTATGTTGTTTTAAAGGGCGGTTTCACCCACCCCCCCCCCCACCTGGTCAAATGAAGAATAAACTTAAAATCATTATGATGCTGCTGTTCGTTTAATTTACATTCTATTAGAGTCAGATTCAATTTGACCAGTTTTGATTATTTCAAATATTTTATTCATGAACCTTGACAGAAACATAGTAAAGAGCAGCGTAGGGCTTTTATTTTCTTTATTTTCTTTTTCCAATCCCAGCTTCTTCTTGTTAATGAGACATGTGTCTCAGATCCACTGTCTGATGATCGAATAACACATTTAATTTGGTAATTGGTAAACATAATTGGGTGACATGGCTTTAATAGCAACTGAGTGTCTGTAGTTATGTTAGTCTTAAAGAGTAGTCATTGTAAGGATAAATGAGGGTAGTGAAAAGTAACAATGAATCAACAAAAACATGGTATGAAGTCAATGCTGCAGGATTTTACTGTTGCAAAGGTAAACTATCAATAAAGACATTTGACAAATGCACAACACCTGACAAATGTGCTTTTACAATTTGCCAAGGAGATGGCAATCTAAATGGTTTATTACATGTTATGCCCAAAACATCAATTACAACATTGTATGTGGACGGTACTATATTTATTGAATTTGTCATGTGTTTCAATGTTTTTTCTTCCCGGGTTCCTGGTTAACTTAAAGATGAACTCTTTTCTATTTATATTCTTTACATTTTAACCAGTTTAAAGAGAAGCTTCAATAGCCTCAAATTAGCTGCAATTAGCTTACCCATGCAAGAAAGGAAAGGTGTTGCAATGCTGAGGCTTTTCAATCTCGATAAAACACCTTGAATTTTATGTGTCTTTAATGTGTCTGAATTCCCTCAGATTAAATTCAGGTTGCTCTGCACAAACGCAGCCTTGACCATTTCTTTTTGATTGAGAAATAAATTAGCTGTAGTGTGTAACTCAGTCGCACCTTCTCACTTCTCACATTTCCTCACTTGGCATGTGATGTTTTGGACTGAATGGTTCAGAATCCTCCTGTGCGGTTGTCATGGAATGTCTTGCAATGTCTCGGCAGCCCATGGCTTATTTCCCCGTCTCTCTCTCTCTCTCTCTCCCCCTCTCTGTCTTAATCGCTCTGACTTTCTCTCTACATTTTGCCTTCCCTTTCCCTTTTTTTTGCTCCTTTCTCTCGCTCGCCTTGGCTGAGATAAATAGGAGGTATTTTACTCTGATGTGAGAACATAATGTCTCCTTCTCAGTGAAACTATTTGTCAGTGCCACAGTGCTTTTTGCTCCAGGCAATTGTGCGCCATTGTCTTGCAAGACTGCCTGGAGATATTATATTGCAGAACAGGAAGCGGGGATGGTGGGACAGGGGAATTTTGTGCAATGTGAGAATGAAAAGAATGCACTGTTCCAGTATTTGACACATGCGGTGGACTATATGATTGATAGAGTGGTCAACAGATTCTGATGTTTTGATCGTGCAGATCTTAAACATCGCCATTTCTGTTTTGTATGCATGGTTTTTCACACAAAAGAAGAATGTAGTAAATAAACTCTACTGACAAAGGCACGCATTTCAGAAAAGTACATTATCAAACTGGGTTTCAAACACATGGGTTTCAAATAAAACAATTTAAGATAAGCAGTAACATATGTGTGATCAGTACATGCATTACTAATTTTCCCTCATAAAATCTAAAATATCTATATATATAAAATAAAATTTGAATATTTATTGCATTCACAGTTGGTTTCCTTAAAAGCTGCAGTAACTGTGTATAATGAGGACTCTTGTTACTTTTCCATCTCTCAACCACTTTATTCCCTAAAACCCTAAAATCAGCACTGTAAAGAAGAAAAACAATCAGCCTAAAAAGTTAAGTATCAAATCAGTGGTTACATTTGTACTTAAACTCTCTGAATACGCTTGGGCCCTTCAAATAGCTCTGTGTCATTTGCCCGTGCTCATTCCGCCAATTAGGAGAGACCTATTAATCCCTCCTGATTAGCAGCTAAGGATTCTGTGTATAAATCCTGCATTTATCTTGAGGGCTAAATAGCCAGATACCTCCGCTTGTGCACATCCATGTGTGGTTCCAGCTGCACGAGCCAGACTGCGATCTGTGTCTTTATGATGGACTCTGATCAATTAAAGGAGGCAGTGCATCGACACATGAAAGTGTACCGAGAGTTACAAGGTTGAGAATCTGATCAGACTTGCTATTATAAGATGATGAAAAGGTCTTCATTACATGAGCCTTCCTAACCAGTAACACAACCACAGCTGACCACCAGCTGTAGGCTAATCAGTGGGAATCTACATCCATGTTATGCAAGTCACTACTGCAATTTTCTCAAGTGCAGGAGTCTCAGCAGAAACGTGGTGGTTGACCAAGCATCAGAGCTGAACGTCAAGGGAAAGACATAAATGTAGGCTATAGTTTTCATGTTGTAGACTGTTGTTTTCACTGGGCTCTATATAAAATAGGTGAAAAGTATGTCAATTAGTGATTTAATTTAAAATACTAAAACATAATACAAATTAACCTTGTGAGAATTTAGATAATTATGCAACTTGTAAAACCAAATTAGACATTTTTTTTGTCTTGTTGTATAATGCATAATGTCTTTCCCACTTATGCTCAACATCCTGTGTTTCTGGAGGCAAATATTTAGACATGTAGATGTGAACCAAAGCGCATTCTGGCAGCGAAGCATGCCTTTGTGTCCAGAACTTGCCACCTTCCCAAGCCTCCCGGTCATTCAAATGGTAAACCAGCAGAACCGACCCTTAATTCATTGAGTAGCATTAACAGTCCAGTCCAGCTCTCGCCACTTCAGTCTGACTCACTGTTTCCCACTATTTTCTCCAAACAGAGAAAAAAGGAAAGCATTTACCATGAGAAAGGAGACAGAGGAGAGTTAGAGAGCTGAATGTGGCACGCTTAATCTGTAATCTGTCTCTGCCATTTTTCTTTGAAGCATGTCCTGTTTTTTTGTGTCTCTGTGTGTGACATTCTTGAATTCTTCAACGTTGTGTAAGTAACCACATAACTCAGTGGAGACTTGAAAAAGGTTTATTGGAAAGTAACAGTTATAATTTAAAAAAGAAGAAGAATGTAATACAGAATATTATTTTGTTTGACAGTGTCTGCAGAGGTATAGCAATAGCAAACAACAAAACAGACAATTATTATTTAAAAAGCAGTTTCATTGTTCTGATGAATGCATGGGAACACGCTGCAATGCAAAGTCCCCCAACTTAAATGACCCTTTGTCACTCATCTCTCGCCTGTGATATGATCCTTCAACATATCTGTTACAGATGTATCTTTGTCATCACACTGCTAATACTAAACATGTGGTTAACATACTGTAGTTTACTGGCCATAGTTTGGTTTGATTCATGGTTTGATTTAATGCAACATACTCCCTGGAGGTCAGAGAACCTTTGTTGTCAAGGTTACAATGAGGAACAGACATGGCTGGGGTTGTTGAATAGTTATATATTGGAAATTGCATTTTCCTAAAGATGCAGTTCCCTGACCATGATAGTCTTAACACTTTAACACCCAGCGTATCGCAGACGAAACCTTTCGGCAAGCACACTTTGCATTATCGTAATTACGCGACAGTTTGTGCTATCAGAAAAATTCCAACAGTTGTTGGAATTTTGCACGTCAACATGCCTGTTTTTGGACATTAAGACAAAAACTCACACAAATGTTACTTTAAATATGTTGTATACTGTTCAAATTTCAAATTTAACATGCTTTTAAATAAAGCTTTTTGTTTTTCATCATTTTAAATTGTTAATAGACTATACACAGAACATTTCCTGTGACATTTTGAGCCTTACCACACTTCTCCCAACACTAAGAAACAACAAGATTTTAGTCAAACATCTCTACAAACCACGCTTTGTTTTTTCAGTGCTTTTTCAGTGCTTATGTCCCACGATTTCATGATGGGGTGGGGGGCCTTAAAGAACATCTGTCTGCAAACATAAAGTGACTGCAGGAGACGTGCTCCTGGCATTCAACAGCATGTCGGGTGGTGAAACCCATGTTAATATCCAACTGCCTCTCGAACATCCACCTAATTACACGAGATCTCTCTCAGCACGCCCTTCAGCAACATTCAAATTGAAGCATGAAGCAAAGACAAGCGCATGTTCTGCTCCAGTGGTATGGGCGATGGTGGGTGTGGGGGTGGGGAGAGGGGACTGTATACTGATCCAGTATACAGTAGATGGCACTCACAGTTGATTTTCATTCTTACTGAAATCAATGCCTGTCCTGCAAGTCCTTGCACACTACCCTGAATTTGAATGGCAATGGATATCAAAGGAAAGGAAAAAGAAACCTGATGGTTAATACTGTGTCTATTTTTTAACCATGAAATGAGCAGGAAACGATGACTTAAGTGATCATCTTCATAGAGAATTCTGCAGGGCTACAGATGGGTGTATCATGGGTCATGTGTTGGGATCTGTAACAGAACTCATAGATGTTTCCATACATATTATATATATAGACTTTGCACGCCTCAATAGTTTGATAATACTGAGTGATTGGCTCGCATCTGAACTGTCATGGAAGTAATTATACTGTAAATAACGTTTGTCCGTGTATGTGTGTGTGTCTGAAGGCGTGACAGCCTAAGGCAGGCAGGCATGACATCCTCTCTGCATAAGCAGCATTAGGATGAGAGGAAGAATGACTGGGGGGCTGTTGACATATGATGCATCCCGGGTTGATGTTATGCTCTGTGCAATAAATCGTTGCAGCATAGTGGAAATTTATAAAGGAGTGCTTTTATCACCTCTATTTTATTCCTACTTTTGTATACTGTGTAATGTAAAGGAAGCACCTCAGATTGAAGCACTGCAATACTAGTGGAAAACATTCATTTGTGGGAGTTCCTTAAAGGAATTCTTCACCGATTTGCATTTAGCTTTGTTTTACTAGAATAGGGGTAGTATTTTTGAAAAATTGTGCTTCCCAGTTTCCTCTGAGTCAAGAAATATCTTCATTTTTTTTTTTGTTATATGTCCACCAGTGAGTCTTGGTCCGAGGCGTGATACTGCAATGCTAATTCCGCACTTTTTAGACCGGACGAGACCTCAGTCCCAGAATGTAAACAGTGCCTGCCATCTTTGCTAAGTTCTTACGCTAACAGGACCAAGTGTCACAAAGAAAAGAATGACGATATTTCTCAGCTCAGGGGAAAGTGAGGTCGGGAAGCACAATTGCAAAGCACAAAGCATCAAAAATACTATCCCTATTCTAGTAATACAAAGCTAAATGCAAATGAGTGAAGTATTCCTTTAAGTATTGTGGTCATGTGACTCACTGCTTATACTCATGGATGAAGGTTTGTTGCATTTTATTGATGCAAGCATCTTGGCTATACCAAAGTTCTTTTTAGAGTCTGTAGTTTTGTGTGATTGATTTTGACTACGTTATAGATGTTTCGGCAGCTGACAGTTTGATTTAAGGCTGTTGTGGAAAAAGGAGAATTAAAAAGATTCTTCCCTTTACTACATGCACGCATGAAACATTCCCTTACATTGAAAAACCCTCCTTGTTGTTTCCTCCTCATTGTTGAGGAGGAAGTGCCTCTGACATGCATTGCACCGCCGCACCCCTGGTACATTTGGTGATAAATGTGGTGTGGCAAAATGCCCCAGAGCCTGGAAGACATGGGATTCATAGGGTTCGTTGGTTGAGGCTCTGGCATGGCAATTACTAACTCATCAGAGGAGGAGAGGAGAGGAGAGGAGAGGAGAGGAGGAGAAAGAGAAAGAGAAAGAAAAGGAGAAGAGAAGAGAAAGAGAAAGAGAAAGAAAAGGAGAAGAGAAGAGAAGAGAAGAGGAGAGGACTCTGTCTGGGGCTCTTTACTCTTTTGTGCCATGAGAAAGGAGCTGTTTCCAGCTGGAAGTCACAGTCACTATTTTGTCACACAGGCCTCCTCTGTCTCCATTCATCACTAAAATACGGAATTCATTTTGATTGACGAACACCATTTAATTCAAACCTCCTACTGCTGCATACCTGCTTCTGCTGTAGAGCTGATACAAAAGAAAGAAAGATACAAAAATATTTGTTAAGTCTTTGAATCACTCCTCTCATTCATCTACATGTTGTCCATCTCTGTCCACCCATCAGAGCTGTTACTTGAGGTGGACAGTGCTGCTGTAAATCTTGTATGTGGGGAGCTACACTTGCTTTCTGGTGGCTAATTGTCAGTGTGGTGGCTTTTACAATTCTGCCTCAGATTAAAAGAATTATTAATAAAAAACAAAAAATCACATCATGAATAATTTTGTCACAGTATATGCGTTAATAAATACTTATAGAGAATTGGAATTCAAGTAAAAATCCTGACGCCTGACGAGTTAATGACTGTTTTGATCAAAGCTGTTTTGCCACTGTTGTTTGTCACTGTAAGGTTTACAGTATAACTATGTGTAATCTCGACAAAAGGCTCATGATGTGAAAAATAGGCAGACAGACCAAGTTGCAGCACATTTGTATGAAATGAATGCTGTATCAGTGTCTAATATGCTCATTCATGACAATAGATTCTCGTCTCTAACAGAATGTTGAAAATGCCCCACTGTAATCAGAGGTGTTTTTAGGTCCCGTCCTGTAATATGGAAACAAGATACTAATAAAAAAAACCTCTATTGATTTCAATTACGTCTGTATTGTGTGAAGGAGTGAATGGAGGTTAACATTAAATTAAGATCTTTAAACGTATTTTCTGTCACACAGCACAGTGGATTGAAATGACACGGCGTGTTCAAGATAGATACCAATTCTGTACCACTTGGACGTCATTTCAGATGTGACAAATATGCATCAAAACCCACATGTTGTTTGTCTGTGTGTGTGTGTGTGTGTGTGTGTGTGTGTGTGTGTGTGTGTGTGTGTGTGTGTGTGTGTGTGTGCGTGCGTGTGTGTGTATGTATTTGTATTACAGCCAGGGCTTGGCAGAGTTTGCGTGCAGGCAATTAAAACTGTTCATTAATGCTTTGTTAGACAACACTCCAGCTAATCCCATCATATGGCAGGCAGTGATAAGAGCATTTGCTTCTCTCGCTGACTGTGTGTCTGTCAGTCTGCTGGGAGCAGATACGCTATCAGTGGCCTGAAAGTGATCAGAGAGAAAAGCCATGCAGGCTCACTGATATTCTGATTCAGCTCTGGTCATTTGGACTGAAAGGGAAAATGATTGGCATCGCACATATATCCTTTCCAAACAGTCGGGTCACATCTTATATCTGCTTTAAGAGAAATGATTCAAACTAAAAAAATAAAAAAATAAATAAATACATGGTTTTGGTTTTATTGGGTAAATTTTGTTTTTAAAATTTGTAATTTAGATTCAACATAATATTACGGTAACCTAATGGTTATAACAACTCGGTTAGAGAAGGATTACGGTCACAATTAAACAAAGAAAAAATGGAAAACAATGAACAAACAAACAATTGCCTTGTCACTGTTTCTGAATGTTAATTTATCCATACCAAAGCTGATATTATATATCTATTGTCTCCTGTTGCATAACCTCATTGCATCTTTTCTACAAAGCAGCCATGGAAAAACACAGCCTCGCAGCTATATAAGAAGAATAAATATCCCCATCACTCGACATTTTCACGTCGAGTGATTGTGATGCAGTTTGAGAGTCTGCATGCTACTGGGCGCATTAGCCGAGCTGGCTGGCAGGAAGGGAGAACAGATTACCATTTCCACAGTGTGCGTGTTGTTGAGGGCCCGCAGCTGACTCCTGAGCTGCTGCTGCTGCTACCTCTGCTACACTGGAGCTGCCATAGCTGCTCTGCTCAAGTCTGTTTCATCACCACAAATAACACCTCCACCCTTTGCTGCATGACCACATCTCTGAAGCAAATATCCAGTGTATGTGTACTCACAAAGACGTAGAATGCACACACAGACTCATCCTCTCTCTTCCCCCCGACACAAACTACACATGTGAAGATAACGCCTACTTCTGGTTTCCGATTTATTGTTAATTCATGGAAAACCACTAAATATACACCAGTGGCACTGGCCAAAATTGTCAATTTTGCTTTTAGGAAGACACACATTTTATATACTTGAAGTCCATATGGTAACGAAAGTGGTAATGATGATGATGATGATGAAGAGCAGACATAATGAAAATAACTGCGCTTACAGCTGTGCTCAGGGTTAATGTGAGCTGCATGTTTCCATCAAAAAAGGGAAAAGTCCTACAAGGACTGGTGCATGGATGATGTGTAAAACCGAGACAATCACCAGTGAGTGCTCACCGCACATGTAGCCAGGTGTGATTTAGAAAAATGCCTGCGGTGACTGTTCCTCACGTGCAGCTATTAAAGATTTCACATTTCTAATGTAGTGTTTGGGGAGAAGCCATTATCAGCTTCTACATCTCTGCCGAGCTGAGCTCGTCGTTTGCCTACAGCCCACAATTATAAATTCTACATATTCAGTGCATTCACATTAAAATTTTTGCCACTCGATTCGTCGGACTGAAATTGAGCCGAGTTTGTGAGCTACTTCAGGCAGATAAGTGGAGTTTGCTGCTCCACTCGTGTGACGCTCAATATCTGCCGCAGCCTTATTAAATTCACCGCTTGCGTTACACATGGATTTGAAAGACAAGCACTCAGCTCACGCTTTAACTGAAAGCTGTTTTAGTTTTGTGCAATAAAGATCACTTGAATCATTTAATTCCGAATTTCTGTCGGCTTTGCTGCAATTTTGCGATTGGATTCAGAGATTTAAGGTGTTATTAGCGTTCAGTTTGAGGGAAACAGATCTCGGTAGTATATCTGCTCTACAGAGGTTGTCTTACTGCAGCAAACTCAACATTTACTTTGCCCCATTTGTGTCTCTCTGAATGTTGTTTAAAGGGTGAGAGTGAATTTAGGCTAACTGCTGGGAGACGGATGGCGCGCTGTGACTGTCAGCCAAGTAATGACTACAGTGTTTGTGCCGACACACCTCACAGTGCAGGTGTCACAAAGATAATGTTGTAGCAAGAACCGCTTTGTCAGAAACTATCATCAACAGCATATTCATTTCCACTTATGTAAGAAATTGGGGAAAAGCACAACACGTGCCCATACACCAACAACAACAACGCTGAGGGTGTATTTGAAGAGCACTTTTATACCTTTACACATGTGTTGCTCGTGTCCATTTAACAAATAAATCCGGATCTGTTTTTGTTCTCTTTTTCAGTGGCATTTAAAACAATTCTTTCACGTGTGCAGAAGAAGTATTACATGACACAGACGTTATAATCTATAGTCTTTATTTATTTTTGCAGATAACATATATTGCAATCATGCTTTTTATAGATATAACACCATCTAAGGACATTTATTTTAATTTTTTTTTTTACATTGAATATTTTACATTAGGCCCATGAAACAGCTAAAAATATACAAAACAATATTCTCTGACTAGACATTTCTATTACATTAAAATTTGTATTATTATTACTCTATGTTGTTATTGTAATTATATATATATTTTTTTACATTTGAGAGAGATATGTGCTTTAGTTTCTGAGATAACAATATTATTGCAGTAAACAGCAAATAATATCACATTTTGTTCAACATTTAAACAAAGTAAAAGAAAAACTCAGGTTGTACGGACATTCACAGATACATGTATTACACAGTTCAGTTTACAACATCATTCAAGAGAGAAAACTGCAGTATGGTAACTTTGTACAAAATTCACAGAACCCTTTATCATTGCACATTTTTAATTCACGTCTTTGAAAGAAAAACATAAATTAAAGAAAATAAATGGGATTCCTGTCGCATGTAGCTGCCACAGAAGTATATTTTCTTCATCTTTCTTCATATGAATACACGGATATCTGTGGTCTGTCATAATATCAGTTTCTACAATTCTCAATATTGCCAAACAAAGTTTGATATGTAATAATAGGTTTTCTTTTACCGTATATCGGAGTAGATTCAGTGGTGTTGGCCTGTACAGTATCTGGCTATGTCCTGTTACGTTAACAGTGCTTTGACTGCACCAAAGTTTCTCTCTCTAAGTCTGGAAATCTGCACTTGCCACAGGATAGAAACACATTATGGCTTCTACTACAATGACTGAGTGAGGGCCATCACAGTTCATTTACATTGAGAGAGAGTATGCTATAAGCAAATAGCATATATAAAAAGAAAAGAGGCAACTATTTGGATCAGCTTTCGAGGGTGCCCAAGTACATATATATACCAATTTGTGTGTTTGTGTTTTGTCACTGCTCAATGTAGGATTTTGGATAAATTGGAGAAAATGGCAGTAAAATTGACATTGGTTACATTTCTCTTTTTTTTTTTTATAACACAGCATTAATCATTTCAGCATATAATGGTAGTATCTGAGAGAATTTGGTCACGTCCACCTTTGTTCCTGAGGAATGGGTTACTAAGCAGATAAACAAGTAAACAGTTCCTGTTAGAATAGTGGTAGCTGTCATAGAAATCCATCAAAAATCCAATGCAGATCCCTGAAACTAACTCATTCAGTCTAAAATATACATCTGAATTAGCATTGGCTTATTGCAACACAGCTCTTTTGTTCCCCTTAACTGGGTTTTTAGAAGGAAAATCTACATTTTGTGAATAACAGCCAGATATATCATATGCACAGTGCAAACACAGGATTTCTATAATGGCTACTCCCTAATTGTTACAGGTGGTAGTTTACAGATCCAAATTGTGCTTGTAGGCGGATGCTGCATTTACTACCTCATTGTTCTATAGTGAGAAAAAGGGGATGCTTGATTTAATCCAGTGATGTAGTCAGTGGGTCAAATGTCTGCCCCAAACTTTCAAACTTGAGTATGATTTGGTCCTTCTCACTCTCACACATAGCAAACGACCTACAATTATTCTACAAAAAGATTCAGACGACATACAAAGTTATTGTTCTTTAGAAAACAAAGAAACAATTATAACAGTCTCTTGCTATGTAATACTATGGAAGTTATTTTTGCTATGCCACAGGTTTCAGTCGAGGAAAAAAAAAGGAAAAAAGAAAGAAAGAAAGAAAGAAAGAAAGAAAGAAAAAAGACCTGGATGCTTCGTATTCCATAACTTGTGCTTTTCAAAGGATGCCCCAGACATGGGTGGTAAACACTTCAGATAAACTGCAGGATCCTGCAAGGGGGTGATCGTCTGGCTGACGTATATGTCCTACATACAAGCAGATTTGTCCTTACCTCTTGCACATTCCCAGATTTTCTTTTTCTGTAGATTGGTCCATATATAAATTTAATTTCACAAACTTCAAATTGTATTTCTCCACCTACGACACTGCATTCATTTAACGTATTTATTCATGTACAAGCAAAATGCAGTCACCGATATTTTTTTTCTTTGTACAGTAATTGTATTTTTAGTATATTAATTAATCTTCAAAGTAGCACAATACCTACAATGTAATCAATGTGGGCCAAATTTAAATTATATATATTCAAGAGAGAGTAATGTCCTACGTTATGTCTCTGTCTGACTAACTTTTTTTTGCATAATGAAATTCATAATATCACAACAACTTTGCTGGATAGTTTGTTTTTCCTTTTAAGTTCCATAATTCTGTATTATACAAATAAACAAACAGAAAATCCCCTAAAAATAACTGTGTAATCAGGTTGGTCTCACGTGTCCCCAGGAGGTAGGTGAATAAAAGCAGACATGGACGTCTGGTGGTCGTTCCCAACCTTGATTACACTTTTCTGTAGTAGAATGCCAGTCTGGCTGTTGACACAGGGAAAGGCAAAGGTTTCTAGATGTAGGCTTCCTCATTAGCTGGGTTCTGACTGTGGTTTTCTGTCTGCTGGTCCGGGCCATTTTCCTGAGTCTTCACAATGACCACAGGCTTGATCATCAACCGCAGACGCTGCAAGGACAGGAAGCAAAGCAGAAACAGGAGATTTAGCACCACAGCTGAATATGAAATTACAATGGGACTGTCATATACCATCAACGGGGACTAAACAGCTGCGAAGTTTGCGATCAAACCCACAGGCTGGAAGAAAACACACCAGCTACACAGCTGTGAGCTTGATGAATGCGTCACCTCGGGCTCTGAGAGCTCTGAGAGCTCCTTGGTATGATATGAATCTATAGCACAGCCTTTGCAATATGGCTGTTACAGAAATAAAGGCTATTATTTATGACACAAACAAAACGTTTAATGAGCCAAAAACTTAAGATGAATCTGCCGTCTGTGTTCCCGGCGCTGATAAGTGCTGGACCCGTGCACTGCGGCATCGCAGGCATATGTATGGAGTGTTTGTGAATCTGAATGTCTGCCTGGGTGCATAACGCTAATCAGTCGGCTGATTGCTACAATTAGACATTCAGCGATCAGATGGTACCGCGGGATCTGACACCTGCACATCGTCCCCGACAGCCTCTGTTGTACTGTCTGCAATTATGGCCCATTTATTCTGTCAGTGGTGGCTATAAAGCTATATCTGTCACCACGGGCCCTATAGATGTAAGGTTATTATCCGGGCTCATTGTGAATGACTGCAAAGCAAAAAGCTCTAAATGCAAATAGAATGCTGTAAAAAAGGTATTATCTGCCAATGATTAGGATCATATGATCAATAAAAATGCGGCGCACTGTTTTGTTGCATACAAATGACTGTAATTTACTGAGACTTCTTTGGGGTTTGAAGCCATTCGGAATTGTTCAAGAGAACAAATTAGAAACTCTATTTTACTAATCCTTTTATCACTGCTTTACCCGGCAAGGCAATTTATCACGTCTCTACCCAGCATGCATGTGTGTTTGCTCATTACAGAGCCATTGAAACACAGTGACTCGGTGCGGGTTTAATGTACAGCGGTACAAAACAAATTTAAATTGAGCAAAACTGAACATTCTCACATTCATCCTAAAGAAACCCTTTGGCTGTGACACAGCTGTACATTCTGGATTTCTGATCACATCAAATTGAAACAGATTATGAATATAAACACTGTAACCCAAAATGTTTTAATTTATGGTTCCCCCCATGGTTAAAAGTGATTTACTGGAATTTCCCCAAGGCGATGAATCCATCTCTTTAAAACCCCAGGGCTTGTTTATCATATTGAGTATCTTTAAATTATTCCTACTTAACATTGGCACCTTCTCCATATACAATTTCTAAGAAAAAATAAATCTGTGATACAAAGTAATTCACTTGAGCCTGAGTCGCTGCTAACTGCCAAATCAGTGTGATACACATATTTTAAAATAACTTAAATTATGTGCCGTGCAGTGCAAGTGTTTAATAACATAATTATTACCAATGCAACGCGTCGGCTATCATCGGGTAGATTCCCTGTGATCTTACCTCTTTGTATGTGCCTTTGAGTGTGAGGAACATGTAGCCCATGTAGCCTGGGATGAGCATCATGGAGGAAAGGGCCATGCACCAGCCCACACCCTGACCCCAGGCAGGGAACACATAATCACCCAAGGTGAGTGGAACCATCTGGACTGCACTAAACAAGAAGACTCCCTGTGTGGTAAAAAAAAAAAAAAAGAGAGGAGATGTCATTATTATGCTCTTGCTCAGTCCAAACTGCAGAAAAACTCTAAAAGCAGTGAGTTTGCATAGTCATGCATATGCTGTACACCTCATTTGACCTTTCACTGGTTTACACCTTATTCTAAGCTCTAACATCATTTATTCTTAAATGATCTTCAGCCATACTTTTAACCCTTTAACACCTAAGTCTCAAAATGTTGGTCTAGACATTTTTTATTTTATTGTTGTACACAAACACCTGATTTTGCATGTTACATCTGAAATTTGAACAGTATAAAATATATTTAAAGTAACTTGTTTTGAGATTGAGATTTTGTCCCAAAAACAGGCCAACAAATAGAAACTTATCTAGAGGGGTTTTTCCAACTCTCTTCTCTCTGGCGACAAAGATTACTGATTTGCCAGCTTCCTGCAACAGCTTGAGTGAAATAACCGTAATAACCACACATTGGCTTTGACATGCACCTTCTCAGCTTTCAGAAACCGTTGGAATTTTTCCTATAACACAACCCCTTGCGTACTAACAGTAATGCAAAGTGCGCTTGTGCAAACGCGTCGTCTGCGATACGCTTGGTGTTAAAGGGTTAAATACTTGATGAGGCTTTGGCAAGACAGTGCTAACGTGTAAATGCTATGCAAATATAAAGCAAACTGAGCGTTAAATTTCACTTAATAATTGTAGTTAAGCTGCAACAGGGTTTAAAGTTTACTTTCTGATGGGCTCTCATAAGCCTGAATACTGTAGGGATGTTAATCCCTCTTTGGTACATCCTTGGTTTTAAACTGTGTTTTATCCATAAATAACACTTACAGCCACAATGAGTGGAGTGAACACGACCCAGCAGGCCTTCCACCACCGACAGGGCCTAAAGCCAACCATTTCCTCAATGTTGTCATAGAATTTGTCCACACCTGGAAGCAAAAACAAGATGTAATGAATCATGTTTATTTTTTTTTATCTTGTATCAACAAACTGTAGAAACAGTCCACAGTTCAGTATGTTCTGAAACGTAACGGGTAAACATGGACTTCAGGTGAAAAATAATCCCGAAGGGATTACTGGAGCACAAGTTTAGGCTCACCATAGAACCATGAAATTGAGATGCACTCAAAGAAGACGAGGAAGAGCAAGCACATTCCACTGGCTGAGTAATAGTCAAATAGCTTGAATACGTACAGTCCACCCTGTAAAAAAAGAAAGAAGAGGGAAACAAGAGTTCAAATTTGACTGTGACTATTTTGTTTGCACTACCATATCTTTTTCTTATTATTATTCTCATCCAGCTACTTTATTTATAATTTACTATCCTATGTTTTTATTGATCATTTTTGCTTTGTATTTTTGGGAACCTATTTCTTATATATCTTATTCTTGTACATACTTTCTCTATATAACTTTATTCTCCACATTTCTACCTCTTATCCTACTAAGAATTCCGTTACTGGTAATAATGTTGCATTGTTACAGAGTTCCTGACAATGAAGAATCTTGAATCTTGAATGTATTGACACTGAGGCCGTGGCAGATGAGTGTTAGTGACATTTCATTGATAAGAACTAAATATAAGTGCAAAAGCTTCCTTGTGGAAATTGCATTGATAAGATAGCGACAGATCCAGTGTAGACACATTTCCTTGACAACACTTCTTGTCTGTCCACAGTCAGGTTGTTATAAGATTCAGTTTAAACCATCCACTCCAACCTGAAGCTTGATTTTTATTGATTTATTTTGTTTTATCGCCCCACAGCAGCAATTAGGGTAATTGCCTCATCCTAATTGAAGTGCAGATGTGGTATGATGGGAAATTCAAATTGTCTTACATGACTTCAATGTACAAAACACATTTAGCTACTTCTTGCTGACTTCTTCACATGTTTTTTATTCTATTTTTTAAAGCATTTTTGCTGTACAAAGTTTGTTGTTTACAAATTATGTGTTAGACATGCTGTATCATAGCCTTAAAATATAAAACATGCCAATCCTTCTGAAACACTTCAGCTGATAGAAATTATTGCATGCATGTGCCAAGACAAAGCGTTCATCATTCTAATGTAAAGAATATTAAATCATCTAGATGTTTGTGGGTTATAGATCATTGAAGCTGTGCTTGTGTCTCGCTGAGCTGAGCTTGCAGTTTAGTAGGTCACACCTCTGTGTTTTGGGTGACAAGTCCATGAAGAATGTTAAACGGTCCTGTGACAAAGCAAAAGTGCAAAGGTGACATATTGGCTTTGGGATTACTAAAAGTTTTTTTTTCTCAGCTGATGAGTAAACAAAAAGATAAGCTCAGATTGTGGTTTACAATCACAACAAAGCTTCTTAGTGAGATTCGGCCTCTACAATGATTTTGCTCTAGAACCAGCTAACCAGTAAAGCCTTGGATATCTCTGAAATCACATCCAGTCATGATGAAGAAGAAGGTACATGCCTGTGTGATGTTGGACAGTCCAATAATGTAAGAAATAAGGCAGACAACCGCGATGAAGATCTCTCTGCGTTTTCGGAGAACGTGAGGGAATTCGTCAACCAGTGCAGTGATGAAGCCTTCAACAGTGCAGAACTGGAGAGAGTGCAGAGTCACTTGTCATGTCATGTCATACACACACAAAATGTCACAATGTAAACATTAGTTCCATTGGCGAGTTTTAGATCTTATAAAAACAAAGACAAAATATAAATGTTTCCACTGATACATGATCATTTTAACGCATATAATAATTGTCCAAAGGCCACAACTGGGACTTATTTTTGTGTTTTTTACCTGGCTGTCAATTCCCAGCATGAGCAGCATGGAGAAAAAGAGAATGGCCCAGAGGGGAGAGATGGGCAGCTGGGTGACGGCCTCAGGATAAGCCAAAAATGCCAGGCCAGGCCCTGATTAAAACACACATGATTCAGATGATGTTACAAGTTATACTAATAGAAGATGAGTGAGAAAAAAACAGGTCTGAGAGAAGAAGAATTTGGGGGAACATCACACAGCACAGAGCCATTTGAACTCATAATAAACCTAGAAAATAACTGAGGAAAATAACATAGCAAGCAATTTCAAAGTTTAATTTTTGTACAGTTGGAAAATATCAATTCAGCCCGTGCTTAGTGTCACTGTTGAGTTTCAAAATTGATTGCAATTACCTGAGGCTGCCACATCAGCGATAGGCCTCTTTGTCACATTGGCCATGAATCCCACGATAGAGAAGATGACAAAGCCAGCGAACATGCTGGTGAAGGAGTTGATGCAGCACACAATGACAGAATCTCTGTAGGGGAGAGACAAAGCACAAGGCAGTCATTGCATTGTATCAATTCCTTATCAACCCGTCACACATTGTTGAGAGGCGTGGGAGGAAGGGACGGAGCCGAGCCATTTTGCATCCTGCAGCAGTGTCGTAGCGGAATACACTTATATTGACCAGTTGTTTTAAAATGGCAGTGAGCTCCAGCAGTTTGGACTGATTAGACATAGAGTGACACTTTTTTTTTTCATTGAATTGCAAAATATGATTAATCACCTACCTGTACACGTTGTTGTGGAAGGGATTGTAGCTTCCAAGTGCGATCAGAGAGCCTAATCCCAGCCCATAGGAGAAGAAGATCTGAGTGGCAGCGTCCAGCCACACCTGGCACCCAGAGATTAGAAAAGAACTCAAATACATTAAACAGGTGTGCACACAAACACCTGCAAAACACCGGATTTGACCTAATTTTGATCCAGTCGAACTGGTTACACATGCACAAAAATGGTGTGCCTTATCTTGTATCAGAACAAACAGGGAAAGTGTGTTGTCTTGTAAACTAAGTCCTAATAAATGCTAACCCCATTAGATGACATCTTATTGTGGTCAGGCCTCATCTCGTGTACTGCTGGAACATTAATGATGTGGTTCAGTTTTGTATTCAAAGCAACAAACACAGCATAATCTATAATCCTAATCTAAAAAAGGTTTTCACGATCGATACACCCCAGCATTTTTATCTCTTTGAGACCTAATTAGTCTGCCTCATAAGAGTGTGTTGCTCTGCTGCTTCATGAAAAAATGTTTGGTAAATCACTTTTATGGCTGTGACAAATTTGCTCTCCCTGAAATTAAATAACTGTGATTGTTGTATCATGACTGTTCTATTTGTACAACTGGATATTCTGCACACAGTGAAGCGATGCACAGTGATGCGACCTTGAGAACGTTACTTTTGTAATGGTGGACAACAAAAGCTATAACTTACTGTATGTGTTTCTGATATAAATCATTGTTAACATATGGGGTGGGGGAGCCTTACCTCAGACTCCTTCAGTTTGTTAAAATCTGGTGTGATATAGAAGAGGACCCCATCCATTGCACCCGGTAGAGTGATTCCACGGCAAAACAGGATAAACAGCATGAAGTAAGGGTATGTGGCTGAGAAGTACACCACCTGCAGGGCACAATGTGACAAACAAAAGTTTCAAAATCACAGCTTTACTTTTGTGCAACAACAAATCTTGTAGAAGTGAAACTTGAGTTCAACAAAGAGTGACTGTGGCCCCGCCCCCACACAGCAGCACAGTGACCTAGTATGATGCCTTTCCCCAGAGGCACAATGACCCCGCAATGGTTGGGTTCATCTCACTCCCAGCACGCCATTTGACTCCTTTAAGAATTAATTTTACACTTTTGTTATTCAAGTTAAACAAAAAAAATCAGATCATTCATGATAAAATCTCCAGAATGAAACTAAACAAAACTGGCTGATAGTTTGTCATCAGCACTGAATCATTCAAGCAGTTTGTTGTGATTTTCAAAAACTGTTTAACCTCAATGATGCATTGAATGATCTTGTTCTTAAATATTGTACTCACAGGAAACTGAGCAATGAACCCTGACCCTGGGCAGTACATCTGAAATCTTGTGAAATAATTATAATAATTGTAATTGGGGAATAAACCTTTACTGCTAATTACACAGTGACATATTTAGATGTCACATGGCCTTTGCAAAGCAGCCTGTTAACAAAAATAATTAACAAACGTAGACAATGGCTTAAGGATAATAAAAAAATGACAGTCCGTTTCCACACAGGAAACTAAAACTAGACATAAAGGGTTGAGTGATAACAGTGTTCCTTGTCAGAATATTAATCCACATGTCATTGTACCATTTGATGACCTTGAGCAGTAAATCAAACGTCTTGCAAATTCAAATCACAGCAGATTTCATTTTGTCTTGGATGTGTATACGTGCTCTTCTCCCACTCACTTTCCCAGTCCAGCTGACCCCCTTCCAGATACAGAAATAGACGAGCACCCATGCAATGGCGAGTGTGATAGCCAATGGGACCCTGACCTCCCCAGGCTTCTCCAAACCATCGGTCATCTGGTGCATGTTGCGTCTGCGGGCAAAGAATAAAGCAGTCTTACTTCAGTGCACAAATGCGTCCTTTAGCTCATACATTGAGCACGGTTGGCTGCGTGCACAAATATGCATACAAGTGTGTCTGGATATTTGCAAGAGTCACGGCTCTCTCCCCTTAAGCTTTTTAAGACACAAGAGGCAAAAGAGCCTACACATGCAGTCATGTCTTCGGAATTTTTCTTCTTTTCATCATTAGGCTTGATTTAGGCCATGTGTTGTATGTCATGAGATCAGTTAAAGGAATGTCAGAGTCTGGTATGGTGATGCTTTTAACAGACTCTGAGCCCTGAACTGACCCTTTACTCTCCACGGTCAGGGAGATGACCTTTCTGTGGAGCTAAAATCTGTTCACAACAGAAGCAGTGTCCTTGTGATCTAAGGAGACTCTTATGTTCAGCTTACTCCCAGAACTCCACCACAGCGCTGGTTAAGTTCCTGCTGTCTGCAATGCTGTAGTTGGTAAAGCAGCGCTCAGTGTTCCAGGGATTTCCACAAGTCTGCCATGGCAGGTCCTGGAAATTAAGAAAAAAAAGAAGAAGGAAAAAATCACACAGACAGCTCTCTTTGCTGGGACCACTCTCCCATCGCCGGGGCCCATTCTCTCCATCTGTCGAGCAGCCAAGACCATGATACTCATTTGGGACATTGGGATTTCATGGTTTTTTCAGAGGAATGAATGCCTGATCACCAAATGCATTTATCAATACCTTGTGTAAGGCGCTAATTATGTGGGAAAGGAAGTAATAAATGTCATACTCTGTTAAGGACTGTGCACTGTTGGTGCTGGCAAAGAGAATCTGCCACATAACTAAAAGGGTTACTACGTGAAATAAAAATAGAAAGAAATGCTCTGCTTTGTTCTGAATTAAAGGGCCACTTGTGTGAAACTCCTCAGTAAAAATGTAGAACACATAAAGAGACCCCTCCCCCCAAGTTGAGTATAAATATCAAATACTCACAGCAGTGAAGGAATTATACAGATAGTAAATAGCCCAGGAAATGATTACAATGTAATAGATATTGAGCCAGAAGGACAGAACAGCAGCAGCCAGACCCACACCTGGAACAACAGGAGATTAAAGGCATGATGTTAATTTGTTCTGAAATATGTCCAAGAAAAATGAACATTAATAATAACTTATATTTATAGGCTGTCTTTGTTACTGGAAATAAAGTTATGCTCGTTATTACATAACCTTGTTCATGTAATATGGCCTTAATGAGGCAGCCTATTCACAAACAGTTAACAAGCATAGTTGAGGGCCTAAAGTATAATACAATACAATCGTGCCTTTTTACCTTTGAACATGGGAGCCAGTTTCCACACTCCAAGCCCTCCAATAGAAGTGTACTGACCAAGAGCCGTCTCCAGTAAGAACAGAGGCATGCCAGCAAATATGAGGGTCAAAAAGTAAGGAATCAAGAAGGCCCCTGGATGAGAGGTGAGAGGTAAAGCCGCATGAGTGAAATTCATGTAAACCACAAAAACTATTAACATTCAACATAATCCAGTTTCTTGGTAAAGGGAGTATTTGGTTTCACTCTGCGCTGGGATCATGGCGCAGGCTCTCGCTTGCGCGCAATTACGCACGGCTACCATTGAGGTTGGATGGGTAGATTGTGTACGCTTAAGATTTATTTAAATGTAAGACCTCCGGGAGTTGTTGATGTCGTGATAACTGCACTCCTGTTGTTGTATAGTTATGTGAAAAAAGCCAAGAATTCCTGTTTACCTCCTCCGTTTTTTCCACATAAATAAGGAAATCTCCAGACATTCCCGAGTCCGATTGCGTATCCGACACACGAGAGAAGAAAGTCAAATCTCCCAGCCCACGTTTCCCTCTCCGGTATCTCCTTTTTCTTCTGCACTTTCACCACCAAGGTTTTGGGTTTGTCGTTTGGCGTGTTGGTGGGCGCGTCATTCACCGTCTCCGTTAAGACGAGTCCGTCCGAGGCTTTGGTCCCGTTGGTGGCCATGATCAATGTGCGTGTCCGATAGTCCTGACCAGTGGAGGCGAGGGGGTTTCAGCACCGGTCCAGACAAGCAGTAGCTTCTTCGTCCTGTTCACCCAGCGCCCAGACAGCTGCCGAGCGGAGACGAATAATCGGGGCAGTGGCAGTAGTTAGGGACAGAAGCGGAGGCACCTTAGTGGCGATCCAGCGACCCTGGAAATAGAAACAAAAATGTTTGATTAAAAAAAATATATCACTGGAAATAACAAGATTACCACTAATAGATGAGGTGATATTTATTGTCCCCATGCAAATTGTTTTAGATGATCTCTGAAAACAAATGCCACATCTTAATTAGGAGAATTCCATTTGCGCAATTCGACTTCTTCAAATTCGAAGATCTTTTTGGTGATTTATGTATGTATTCATTCTTCTTTTTTTCTTAACATAGCAAGAAACATATTGTGCTGATATTTCACAGTAACTTTTGAAATTTTACGCTTTACATTTTTTTTAATCATATTTATAATACATTCATTTAAAATGTAAATGTACATGATTGTTATTATCCTTACATTTTAGTTCCAAGACATTTAAATGTGTCTGGCAGAGAAAGAGGGAGAGAGAGAGAGAGAGAGAGAAAAAAATGTAACCCACATCCGCGAAGCATGAAATAAAGACTTCTCATGCAACGAGATTTGCTTTTAATTGACTGGAGGTGAAGCATGTTAGCAAGAATTTAGAGCCTCCTCTTGTCCTTGATTCATGGTGCTCTAAATTCAATTGCCCACTTCCTACTGCCAAGGTACAAGACAAGAACAATGAAACACTTTTAGGAGTCAGACGCAACGGTCATGTCTAATGAATCACCTGGAGAGGCCAACAAGTTCCACAGCCTAAATTGACAATTTTTTTTTATCAAATATCTACAGAACATAGTAAAGTTATGTGCAATTTATTTGACTTTTTTCTGATATTATTTATTGATATTAATTGGGAAAAACAAGCCTATATATCCCTATTTAAATCACCCTTACCCTCTTCCACACAATTTCATAAAGTACTATAATTAAATGCACCATATTCAGTTGTATTCATTTTAACTTTTATCATCCGAAATATGCTAAAACAAATCCACTAAAATATGATGTGGCGCGCGTCCCCGTCATCTCGGGTGCGTAGTTGCGAGAGAATGACAGGCAACATGATGAAATTCAAAAATAATTATACTTTTATATAGTTTTAATCACATTTACTGAAGGAAGAACTTTGTGCACATTTATATTTGGCACATTTTGGCACATTTTGGATCAAATACGCCAAAGAATACTCTCCGTCGCCATCAAGTAAAGTGCAGCCCTTCATCCGTGCACAATGCCAAATGAAGCGCATCTGCATGCGCTATGCCAAATTCCTCAAATGTGGATAAAGTACACCAGGAAACACGAATGAGCTCTTGTCTCTAAAACAAGATCATTTCCACAATATACTTACAATACAATCCTTTTCCTTTCCGGATGTGTTTCCAAACGGGGAATCCGAATTTAATAAGTTTCCTCCCCGCACTTTCACAGATGAAAAGCGGTGTGAAAACTTTCAATCCGACGAAAGCAGAGCCAGAGACATATGATCCTGAGGCGAGAGGATGGTGTGGACAAAATGCGTCTTTGACTGCGAGGTGCTGTCCTTAAAGGAGTGGTGCTGAAAGAGAGGAGGGGAGAGAAGACGGGGAAAAGAGCTGCCGCCGTCTCAGCTGAAGCGAGCAGGGACGTAATATGGAGCGCAAGATCCTCACTCCCATCTACACAGCGTCAATGTCACCTCAAAGTCGACCCTCCCCAACTCCAACATTTCCACCACTGAGATGGCTGCAGGTTTGAAAGAGGAGCATCCTCTTGTCTCAAGGTTTTATATCCTTACTCCTGCAGTTTTTTTTATATATATTAGCAATTTCTTCACTCTCTCTCTCTCTCTCTCTCTCTCTCTGTCTCTCTCTCACTCTCTGTCTCTCTCTGGCTTACTCAAGGCCCAGTAGATGCACAATAGCATAGGTTACATAACATTGTGAAGATTCCATCAAGTTGACACAAACATGTATGTATGACACTCTCCTAAACGTCCCTCAATCCAAATGTTTTTAAATAATGGGAATAAAATTAGCCTGTTTTCTTAAATCTTCAGGGGTTTTTTTTGGATCAAAATAAAGAACTGCTACATCAAATGCAGCCACACTAAAGTTGCAGATGCAGTGGATGATGCTGGAAATGGCTGCTTTAGCTCCTGGCAAAGCACGATAAGACGGTCTTAGCCAATGAAGGGAGTCAGGGTGTATAAGATAAATTGAAAACTGTGCTTATAATCGTCTTAGCCCGCTGTCTTCCAAAATGAAATACCCTTGTGGAACATCCCAAATGAGCAGTCTTAAAGTCGATTTTAACCCCCACATGTGTATAAATTATGCAGGTCTCACTGGGAAATTCCACTCTTGCAAGTTTGAATCGTGACAGACAACTGATTAAACCAATGTCAGTATATAAGATATTATTAGTATAGTATAAAATCAGTATCATTTTATTATGTCTTTGGAAATGACAGATGTGTGGTTGATGCACACTGCAATATGCTCATTATCGTGACTTTTGATCATTTTAGCTTCAGTTGAACGTCAGGTCACCTCAGTGTTTGACAAAATGTTCCTACAATTTTTTTTTTCTCCCGTTGAACTGCTTAAATGCTTCTCTTCTTATATATTCTCTCTTCTCAGACCTCCTCTAGTTCTCCTCTCGTGCCTAGCTTTCTCTGCTATGCCATGTTTACCTTTGCCAAATCTTTTCCTTCCCTCCTTTATTGTCTTTGTCTGCCGTGCTGTATAGGCTCTGCATCGCTGATACAGTACTACTGAAAAGCCACACCACTGAGAGGGGAGGAATAAATGCCCAGATGGTGAACCAATGAGGGGTGAGCTAACCCTCTAATGATACAAAACGAAATTTAGCATTTCTAATCCCAACTGGCTGATTGGCCTGCAGGCTGTGGCACCTCTGATGTGCAAAAAGCCTGCTGTTGGCCTGCAGCTTTAACATGGGGGTATTTTCAAAATGCCACAGACAAGAGCTGGTGGTGCTGCTGTGTTCGTGGCCCTGGCCCCACCTGATTGTGAGCCTGTGTGCAGTGGAGCTTGTAATTACAGAAGGAGGTGGTAGTAATAGAGAGTAGAGTACAGGCAGACAGCCAGACAGCTGTCCCCCTGCCAGTTTCACCGCTCAAACACAGGGGACAAAAAAAACGATGCTTTGAAACTGTGGCGCAGATCATCGCTCATGTGAGAAAGACAAAATGGTGATGCAGATGATAATAGAAGTGATAATGATGACAGATGCGCGTCATAATGCAAGCGTATTTCATTTACACATCCTCTGAGAAGTTCAATATGCTGCCTCCCACCTTTCCACGAGGCTTTGCATGCGTACATGCCGAGACTTTGTATGTAACAGTACCGTGCAAAGGTTTTAGGCCACCATTAGCTTTCTTATTTGGACAATGTTATAATGAACATCCATCAATCCACCCATCCATCTTCTACCACTTTATCCTCCACATGAGGGGTGCGGGGGGCTCTGGTGTCAATCCCAGTTGACATAGGACCTAAGGCAGGGTACACCCTGGACAGGTCGCCAGTCTATCACAGGGCCACATAGAGTCAAACAACCGTTATAATGACCATAGAGTATAATTATTTCTCAATCACTTTATTGGAATTTATTCAGAAAATACAGGGAATGTATATGCAGTGCTAAAATAATAAGAAAATAACCACTTCTACAGGTTAAATTGTTAAGTACTTAGTGTTACCTACACTTCCACTTGAATATTACGACCCAGGCTCTCTTAAAACTGGAGTTTAACCTTACTTAATGTTCTTGATAAAACCTGTGTTTGTCCCACTATTTCATGTCGACAAATATCTGTCTATCACACCAGATTTATTCAAGACATGCTTGAGCATGACAGACACACATGTTGTATGAGTTTTAAACACACTGACAGTTTGCTGATACATGAGACCAGCTCTCAGTCGCCTCATCATTTCAATCCAAATGTCAATGAAAATGAAAACTTTGTGTCAAATGTCTTAAAAGCAATTTCAAATGTGTTATTTTGTGACTAAGGTTCTTCTGATTAATTATAAGAGACACCAACTTAACAAATGAGGCAGCAGCAGACTAGCAGCTCCTGCATCCCCATGAGCTAAAAACACAGATTTTCTCAATGAGCTTTGGTCTGGGAAGAGTGAGTAGTTTACAAAAAGCTGTCATACTTTTTGTCTTTTATTGAGTTGCTAAAATGCGTTTTTTCTTGAGTCCCTGTGTTTCTCTTCATCAACATGGTTGTTGTGTATTGTAACCATACAACCAAGACCATCTCTGAACCAGTGGGGACATGCATGAATCATCTGCTGCCACTTTCCAAATTAATTTAAAAACCCGCTAATCAATAAATAGTGCATCAACGCATCTCAAATATGACCTAATTATAATTTTTTTGTTTTGTAAATTGCTCTATGATGGCTTTGTACTTGAGAGCTTAAGGAATTAACGTGTGTTTGTGCATGGGGAAGAGAGATAAGGGCTAACAGCAGGAGCTCTATGCTGACGCTTTACCATTTCACTTGAAGCTGTAAACCTTCTCTTCTTTTTGGGTGTGACATTGCAGACCCATTTAAAATGTGTTTGCCTCTTCACTGGTCAGTTAGGCCTCTCCAGAAGAACTGTAGCATGGCATTTGCTGTGAAAGGATGGAGACCAAGTGATGAGTCTGAACCCAGGGTGCATTTCTTTTTGACAAAGAGAAAATGTGTGGAAACACAGCAGCAGCAAAGTAAAACAAATACTCACTTCCCTCATTCTTTTCACATATAGGGAGACATGGAAGTTGATGAGTTACAGTAAAGATGTTCCTGCCTAACCAGCTTATTTATACTGTACTATACAGACCTGTTAATGGACATTTGATTTTAAACTTATTCCTGAAAAATTTTACATTTTTCCTTCAATAATTTACCATTAAATAAATGTCTTGTGCCAAATATCAGAGATGTGTCATGACAGATGCATGCTCTGTAAATGGGACAAATTGTTTTGACCCCTGTTATGATTACAATATTATGGTAGCCCAGTTGTAGAGCGATTTGCCTTTGAACTGGAAGGTTGTAGGTTTGATTCCAGGCTTCACTAGTCTATATGGCGATGTGTCCTTTGGAAAGATACATAACTCTAAGCTGCTCGACGGGGTTTGAAAGATGTGTGATAGAAAATGTGCTGTGTGAATGGGTGTGAATGGGTGAATGGCAAAACTGTAGTGTAAAGTAGCTTAGAGTGGCCATAAAGACTAGGAAAGGTGCTATATAAATACAGACCATTTAACATTTATCATTAGAGACTGAGGGGACAAAGGTTACCAAAATGTAGCAGATGAATATGCAAATGTCATGTCATTCATAATGTATGTGGTAAAAGGTCAGTTAGGAATGAACACTTCTTTTCCATGACTGATATCAGTGATGTGTACCAATGAATTCACAGGGTCATTGTGAACTACATGTAGCAGGAAATTATTTTAGGCACGTTGCATTTATAGAATGACCTGCAGGTGCAGGTGTAATGTTTACCATATTATGTCAAATCTACATGTTTGCTTGCATTTGCATTTAGCAAGAAACAGGTTTACCTTTATTTTTTGCCAGTTCCAAAAGGCAAATCACATAAATCGGTCACAGACTAGAATGACATTAGTGATGCAGATATATGGTCCCAAACTAATGTAGTGTTTAAAAATAAATCAGACTTCATAAAGTGTGTGAGTGTGCCAAATTGTACAAATGTTTATCCAGCATTTGATTAGGAAAAAGTCATGGATATAAAAATATATCCCTTCAAAGGAGACACTGTTGTTGTTTACATGTCTGTAAAGATTGTTTACAGTCGACCTGTCCAGCACAAATAAATCAATGAACCTTGTGGCTTTTAAAGCATTTTCTGTGCATTCCTGTGCAGTATTTGATTAGCCAAACTCAACATAATGGAAGCACCAACGGAAAAGTCATGGCAACATAAAAGTCCAACATGTCCCTGTGTCATTTGTCCCTAATATGAGCCATAGCAGTGGGCAAACCAGAGCTGTCATCAAGACAACAATAAGTAACACATGTTTATAGTTTTTTAAAAATGTAATCACATCTACTAGTAAATACATGTAATAAAATATATTTTAAATACCCTAGGTTATAATATACCTCTCACTTTAATTGATTGACTGTTGACAAAATTATAGGAATTATTGATTTACCATTAAAAATCAAAGCGACGCTACAGTATACACGCTGTACCCTTTATCCAGAGGGCTCGTTGATTGTACGATAAGAATATCAATATGCTTTGGCCTCTGGTTATTTGGTTATTTCTTACAGAAGTCAATTTTTATGCTTGTAGACCTGTAATAATGTCTCACATCAATCTACTCTTTTGTACACTGTCACTTCAGACCAGAGTGTGGGGGGCATAAAGATGCTGGGTGACTGAGTCTGATTGGATTGTAGCCATCGAAGCTACAGAAATAGGAATTATAGAGGGCACAAAGTCTTTGAGAGAGAACTCGCGGTCGGAGATATAACATGGACGTGTAACTTGGTTTCAGTTGGTTTGTGTTTGTGAATCTCATGAATTTGAAATAAAGACGCTCGGCTTTGACTTACATTTGCACATAAATGTCATCCGTCACACACGTAATGCTGTGTCATTATTATATCAATCTACAGTGCAGTGGAATTGGGAGTTATTCTGTGAGGCTCGACTCTGCCTCTACATGTTTTTGCCCTTAGTCGATGTAACTGAAGCAGACAGAATGTGATCCACTCGTCAGGACTGATATTTAGACTTAATGGCTTTGAGAGAAGCTGCAACCTCCACCACCTGCACCCTCATCACGTGGCTGGCACATGTAGCCTCCGCAGAGAACAGCGAAGAGAAAAATGGGGAGATTTGAGTATCTCTAACTCCTTTTTGCCATGCACAAACATGCACAGTTTGGAGAATTGTACATTGTAAATGTAAATTGAGCCAATTATCAGAAATATTGAATGATGTCATTCATTTTTTGTCAAAAGTGAAAAGGCTTGCATGTTTCATTTACTTTTGAAAACAAAAGTGCCTCTTTTAACGCGACCAACTGGAGAAAAGTAAATTCCTCCATTTCAAAGAACCGTTTTAATGCAAATCCCTGCTGTGATTAATGAAACAGTCACTGATGTGTTGCTAGGCAACACATCACAGCAGCAAGCTGATTGCCTTGGTTGGTCTCAGCCTTTTGCTACATCTATATGGACCAATTTGAGGGTAAAGATCATTGACACGGTCACCTCAGGAGGTTAGGCCTGAAATTATTTGGTTAGGATCTTGGGAATATCCCTTTAATCAATTTTTAAAGATTCCAGAGCATTCAAATACGTTGTAGTTCCAGGCACAGTATCATGAGGTTAGAGACTGTATACTATTTGAGAAGATAGGTGATTGAAGAAGACAAAGCCTCACGTACAGCTGCAGTCATAAAAACACAAAAAACACTGACAGATGACGGAATGAGTGATGTTGAGACTGCACCAAAAACTGAGGAGTAAGAGGTCTGAAGCAGAGAAGCAGAAGTGGAGGCTGTGTAGTGTCAGAGCTGGTGTGAGCTCCTCGAGCTCCTGTGGCTGCAGCAGCAGCAGCAGCTGCAGAAACAGGCCTCATTAAGTTTTATAGAACGCAGATCATGCATCTTTAGATGAGGTTTCCAGAGGTTAATTTGAATTTGGTTTGCTCCATCAAATGCTTCATGTTGTTTAAGCCTGTAGCTTTCACGGTGTCATGACTGCCTACATCAGTAGCACGAGAGTCCACATAGTCTGAGAGTCATTAAAACAAGGTGTTTATTGGCATAAAACAGAGTGAGGGTTTTTTCTTTTGTTTGTTTAGGTAGGAAAATACAGTATAAATGTTCTCCCCGTGTGTGTGTGGGTTTTCTCCGGGTTTTCTGGCTTCCTCCCACAGAATAAAAACATGCAGATTTGGGGATTAGGTAAATTGGACACTCTAAATTGACAGTAGGTGTGAGAGTGAGAGTGAATGGTTGTTTGTCTCTATGTATTTCTGTGATGGACTGGCAATCTGTCCAGCGTGAACCCCGTCTATCTCTCTATGTCAGCTGAGATTGGCACAGCTGCCCCTGCGACCCTCATGTGGAGGATACAGCAGTAGAAGATAGATGGAAGGATATTTAAATGTTAATTATTAATAATAAATAAGGCAACAAAACAGTATGGGACAATATTAACAAGAAAGAATTTCCGTGTTTGTTCCAGAGAATAAAAATGTGTCCCTTTGAAGGAGACACTGTTTTTGTTGACATGTCTGTGAAGGTTCTCAGTCGTCCAGATTGTTTACAGTTGACCTGTCCAGTTTCTTGCGTCTTCTGTCACCAACATCTCTGAGGCTTTCTGGCCTGCCAAAAACGCAATTTCAGAAGTCATATGAATTTAACATCACCCAGATTACAGCTTCAAACAATGTGATACATTTCACAGTGAACATTATGAACGACATGTTACTAAAGAGGGCATGCATACGTGCAATTATGTAATGGATGTTTCTAATGGATACTTCGCACTTTAAAGATTGTGTTTCCTAAAAGTCCGGATATGCAAATATATGAAAGCACAAATAAATAAATGAACCTTGTGGCTTTTAAAGCATTTTCTGTGCATTCCTGTGCAGCCCCCTCACACCTTACTTGCCTTGTTATCCTGGCAGGTCCAGGAGTTTGCTATTCTGATGTCTGGTGTAGGTTAGTTCAGCATAATTGACTGTGTAATGATCCAATCACACACACCTTATACACACCAGTGACCTCTCCAGCAAGGAATCAGAGGTTTATTTTCCCTGTAGCACTGCTCCATCCGAACATTTGGAAAGGTGACATGTACGTATGTGTAGTAAGATGACATTGAGTTTAAACATTTTTCCTCTGACATGTTATCATGCAAATGTTATCATGGTTCCTGAATAAAATCAGGTGAAATGACTTCCTGTCTCTCCTGGCGAATCATGACACAAACTGATCCACTGTATGCGAGTGTGTGTGTGTTTTGCTGCCATTTTTCTCCTGCTTCAGAATAATCAGTAAGTCTATGCAAGGTTTAATTATTAGGCTGATAAAAGTGTGTCAGACATGCAGTTAACCATGTTCCAAGAACTGTACTATTATTACTGGGTGTCCTCTACAGTATGTACATACACTACACTCCCTGAATCTCATCATTAAGGTCTAAGTCAGTCATGAACCAGACATTTATTTGGGACATTCAAGAGAACCAATATGTCAATATGGTAAAAAAACAAAAAGTGTAAAACTACTGAAATGTGTGCATTATTAAGCAGAATATGATCTTTTCTAGAGGTCTCAAACTTGATACTTAATTTACACTTAATATCAAGTCATAATGAGTTATTTCTGATTTATTTTTAATTAATATCAATTTCGCATCATAAATCTGTTTATATTGCGAAGTATTTGTTGTTCCATATCAAAACAAACACTTTTATTGTGAAATTTCATATCATAAATTTAAAAAAAAAAAAGTTCAATGTCTTTTTCTTAAAATGTTAGACTTTTCTTTTTCCATTTGACCAAACTAGACACTCAGTGGCCCCCTGTTCGTTTGAGTTTCAGGCCCCTGATCTAGTCTATATTTCTAGAGAACCATCAATTTCAGCTATAACATTTGAAGGCCTGTCACAGGTTTAGATGGATCTGTAGTAACATCATGACTAAGAGGAACAACCAAGATGTTTCTATGCAGCAGACATTACATCTAAAACAGAGATTTGCTTTAGTTAATGAATTTTAATGGTGGAAACAATGTCATGATACTGGTTAGTAATGTTGCCTCACAGCAATAAGGTTCTGGTTTCAAACCTGCCCACTCCAAGTATGTTGGCTCATTCATGTAATGTCAACAGGGTTTGTTCCAGCCCTCATACAACCCCCCCAAAACATAAACAGTGCAAATAATATATGGATAAATAAAAAAATTATGCAATCTCTTGCAGCTGTGCAAGCTGGTAAAAATCCCATGGGAGCTGTAATTTATTTGTTTTTCTTCTGTCCCTAAATGTAGTCCCAGTTTCTTCATGTTTTATTATGTTTTTGAGCCATTATCTATGCTTATCCTTGTGCAGCCCGTGGCCTTGTCTGAGTCTGTTTTTGTGGATGTGTTCTGTTCCAACTGGGCATGGATTTTATTCACCCTCGGTTGTCACAAGTCAAAAAAGCTGTAAACGATCTCTTTTTGCACCTTTTTCACTTCTGGCCACTGTCTGTGCCCCAGTACATTCTTGTACTATATCCTGTTTTTTTATGCCTCAAGTTCACAATTCTGTCTGCCTGACAAAAACCCAACATTAATTGGAATCACTCCATTAAGATCCAGCTTTAGACATTTAACTATTCTCACCTCAGTCCAAACCTCAACCTCAGTTCCCTTTATACTGATTTCTTGTATCATGCATTCAAACCCCAGGAATGAAAATTCAAGCCGTTTGTAAGGAATTTTGCAGTATAAATGTGTGCGGTGATAGGAAATGGAGGAGAGCAGGTGTCAGCAATCTCTTCATGCTCTTCTACTTATCCCCTATTCACTCAGGCTGTTTCTATGGTGACAAATGAATAGGTTTGCCACATGGATGATTGCTGCCAATCCACCAGTCATTGCCCTCATAATGGACACACACTCAAGTATATAATAGTGAATTAAGACCGAGCAAAAGCCTTGTACATTACTAAGGAATTTAAAACATCTTTGTATCCAGTTGACGCTGCAATTCAAACTTAAATTAAATAGCTGCATTAAAAAATGTAATAACTGGAGCAATAAATGTTTACCTGGGGTAATGTCTGTATTACATATTCATAAATTAATCACCATGCAGTGGGAATTTCATTTTGAATTAGTGCACAGAGTAGGATACTTCCAAAAAGGGAAAAAGAAAGACTTGTGTTTCCTTACGCTTGTAACCTTGCTAAAAACCTCTGTTTATTTCAAGCTTCATGCTTAGTAAGCTTGTGAATAATAGTGTGGCGTCACCCACAGTAGCTTTCAATTATAAAGAACACACAGATATACTTTTTTAATCCATTAATGCATTTGCTATCAGCAGCCAGAAATACATTTCTGATTCAGCAGCATAACAGAATTTATGTTGACACTTAAGTAAGTGGCACGATATCAAGCGAGTTTAACCTCTTAAAATAAATGCACAGAACAAAAACAAGCTTCTGTGCACATGTTTTCAGCACCACAGTGAAGTGGACAGCTCCACTTCAGGTTGGCCAGGGTTACACATACAGTCGTGAAAGGCCACCATTGGTGTTTTAGCAATAATTATTAATAATGACCGTAATAATAATTAACAATAATTAAAAATAATTGTTTTTCAATCATTTTATTGTAACCCATTCAGAAAACAAAAAAAAAACCCAGCTCAAGTGTATTATTTAGTATTTAATGTGACCTATAATTACACTGAAACAATAGCACAACACTGGCTCTCTGGAGTGGAACCCTAATTTATGTATGTTTGTCCTACTCTTTTATGTCGAGAATTAGAATTATTTAAGACACGTTGTATGCATTACTTTAAATACAACTTTCAGTCTAAAGGGGGCATGTGGATTATTGCAATATCATATATATTTTATTCAAATATATCTGATTAATTTTACATAACCAAACAAAACAACAAACAAACAAACAAAGCACATATATTGCCCCCAAGTGTAAAATAGAAACAGATTTTACTTAGATTTATTTACACAAATTGCACATACGTCTAAATGACATCATGTAGCCTACATACTTATTAGTACTATGACCAAGGAAATAAGTAAATACATAACCAGATAAATAAAATCAAAAAAAGTATGGTTGCTCTTTCTGTAGCAAGCCAACAATATCATGTGATGATCTTGTGTAGGACAAATAGGGTATTGGAATACATTGTAATTTAAGAACTATACAAACCATTATGCCCTAAAATTTGTGATTAAATGTTTTTTTAATAAAAAAAAAATAATCCTCGTTTTTTTATGTACATACTGCATACTTAAAGGGACACATTGTGCAGATTTTTACTTTTGCATTCAGGACAGGGGATTGCAGTGGTCTACACTAAATCACTGTCCTTAGTGTGACAGCATGTCTCTGTCAGCATATGTGACAATTAGAGTGTTTCGACTTGAGACAGATGCATGACTGATGACTATGCCAGCATGTCTATTAAGGCTGAAACATGTAATCACCAACATCCAGCCATTAACAGATCAATCCAACTCTGCAACTCAACTTTACCAAGTGGTGAAACAAAATCTTTAGTAACTTAATGATGGTGCATTAATATGCTATCTACTGTATACTGCATCTCAGGAACAACTCAATTGTTTTTAAAAACACAGAACAAATATTTTTTTTTTATAAGAGATTAGGAAGGTAATAGTCTTATTAAAGACCTCGGCAGCTACAGGCTACATCTCACCTGATGAAGACGATGGATGGGGCTGTCATCTACCTGCAGGACAGAGCTCTTCCTTACCTGGAGAAGTCTTGGAGCTCTGTGGGAATCATGTTTTTTTGATTTCTCTAGTGCTTTCAAGACCATAATATAACCAGCACTTCTGATTGGCAAACTGGAGGAGGCTTGAGTAGATTTCCACCTCACATCCTGACCAATTGACCCAGGTATGTGAGGACTCTAGATTGTGTGTCAGACATGGTTTCGGCCGGCTCCATTCCTCTTCACCCTGAACATTGCAAACTTCTCCGTCAGCTCCCCCTCCTGTTACCTGCAGAGATTCTCCGATGACTCTGCAAATGTCCGCTTCATCCCAGATGATGACAACAAGGAGTACAGAGAATTGATTCAGGACTGTGTGGACTGGTGCCTGCAGAACGTACTCTAGATCTATGCAGGAAACCTGAAGACAACCAGTGGAGGTGGTGGAAAAGAGGAGGGTGATAACCAAGCTATCATCTATGATGGACAACCTCTCTCAACCCCTCCAGGACACCATTACAGAACTGGGCAGCTTCTTCTTCATCTTATCTTAAGCCATAAGTAATGTGTGATCAAAGATGATCATATACAACAGTCTGAAGGCAATGAGATATCACACACAGATAAAGGATAATTGGTGTGACAATTTGTGTCTTTGAACACCATGTTTCTGCTCTACTTCCAGACTTAGAGTCTTAAAAGAGGCTAAACCGAAAGTTCCAAATTAAATTCCATTGTATAGACTGTAGTCACCAGACATGTTCCTGTGCAGGATAGGTATCCATTACAGAGAAAATGGAATTTGTGTAACAACTGGGAAAATCAATCACAAATCAGTTTAAGACATTTTAGAAAGAGACATTAGATAATAAAAAATTAGGACTGAAATAATGTTTTTGTAAGATTAGGTCAATGATATGTAATTGATTCCTGTGCAGTAAATTGTAGAATAGAATATAATTTTATTTAAATAGGGAGTTATACAGTTAACATAGTTCCAATACAAATGATGCAACTCATGTGCTGTACGTAGAGTTCATAGCTATTGCTAGTTTGCAACTCTTGTCCCTAGTTGGGCTTTTACATGATCAAACACGTTTAAACTACACTAAAACACAGAACTACATGCTAACATTACATAGCACATTAAAATGTAAACGCAAATACATACCAACTACAAGCTAAACTACATTTACACACAATAACAATTGTCCAATGATAAATATAAGACATAATCAGTACAATAAAATATGATAAAACTTGCTAAAATTACACTTGCAAGTCAAATAAACCTAATATACTGAAAACAATTAATGGGCACAGCTCTGTTTTTTCTTTTAGCCAGCACTTAACCTTACCATGTAGCAAGCACATATATATATTCTTTAATTTTCAACAAACCTAATGCTTTTATTTATCAGCATCTTAAAAGTAGACAACTAATGAATGGAGTTAATGCTCATTAAACAGACACAAAAGGACATTTCTTCACATCAGAGCTTCTAAATAGACATTGAGTACGAGGAGCAGATATGTAATGATGTGGCTCTGAGGATTGTTTGTCTGTCTGGCTAACGTGTGACGTTGATCAACAGTGACAAGTGAAAAAGTTCCAGTGGGTGTTTTTGTGGCCGAGACAGCCGCCGAAGCAGAGCACGCACACACAGGGACTGAGTTAACCTTGCCTGAAGAACCTACAGGCCCATGTGTGTGATAGTGTGACCCACTGTGACATAATACATCACTGAGCCCATTTCTTACATTTCAAACTGTGACTTTTAAAATAAATTGCAAAAATATTCATCGTAGCAAGACAACATCACGTTGTGAACAAGCAAGAGGGCATTTTAAACTCAAGGCAAGACACATCTGAGAAATACAGAGAGTAGATGAGTTCACACATTAACACTCTTGCCATATTATAATTCACAGTTTATCTGGATCCCCTGCTAACAATATTAAGCTCCAGTGAGAATAATTACCTGAATAATTACTCTCTCCTGTCAGACATACAGAGAGAGCGAGAGAGAGAAACTGAGACTGAGCAACCAACCTGTCTTTTAGTGTAGTATTTCTGTATCCAGGAAACTTGAAGCTGTGACGTGCAGACACAGGTAGATTGGCACAGGAACAGTATTTCGTTTTCAAGCGAAACATGTCATCATGATTAAAATACTTTACTTTGAGCAGTAGAATCCACTTCTGAGACTCTGTGTGGGGAAACTCATTGGTGTTTTCAGCCATCGTCTAACAGAAGGAAGCTGGTGTTGTGTGATTCTTCTGCCTCACCTGCTTAGTCATGATGTAAAGTGTGCAGCACAAGAATGTCATCAGAGACATGAAGACAAAACACAGAGAGAGTCGTGTGGAACTGATCTGGCTTCATTAGCATTGTGTGACAAACATTTGAATGGAACAGACGTTTATGTTTATTTAGAAGCTGCGTACTGCAGCTTTAATGATGATATTCCTTGAGGCCCACCCCCTCTGCGGAGTTTCATGGAAAATTGTCTGAGAAGGAAGATCAAATGATTTCATGATCATGTGATTTTAAGACACTTGAACCACACAGAGCTTCACTCAAATCACGGCTTGAATAAAACATTTTGGGGATTTGGTGAAACAGCTTAAGTAACTTATCGCTGATAAAGGGGAAGAACTGAAAGAAACAATCATGATGAAATAATATTTGGATATAATGATGATAGTAATGATCAATTAGAATAAAAAGAAGAACACATTTTATTAAGAATGAAACAACAATATGTATGTAATATACAATAGAGCAACAAAACCTTTTATAATTTGGATTTATTTGGAGTTGATCCATATTCTAAAGACTTTTCTGGGGAATTAGCAAATACCAGAAAGGTGTTAATGTCTATATGTTGTGCTGTTGAAGTAAATGTGTTGTTGTTAACAGAGATTAAGGAATGTCATTTTTAGTCAGACACAGATAATATGACTTGACCATAACCCTAATGTTAGGTGTATGAAATGTGCAAAATAAGGGACGAGAGGAAAATACAACATAGTAGAAAAAAAGAGAAACAAACATGGGACCTAAGAGAACGTAAAGGATGCTCATGAAGAGATACAGGAATGAGGATAATGGAGGATAACAGGGAATGGGAGGTTAGGTTAGAGGGGAAGAAGCAGTTGAGAATTAACATAATCAAGGCGCTGCTTCTGGCTGAACAGTTGCATAACTACATCAGAGAGACGTTGCCATGAACAGTGACAGTTGCCTACTAGGCTCTGACTGGCATGCTTTAGTCATAGCATTGGGAGGGAAAAGAAGAGAGGGGGTATAATGTGCGACTAGGAGAAATAAAACAAGGGCAAGTCAGACAAGACAGACAAGACAGAATACAACAGGAGTAGAAAAGAGGCATAATAAGGTGTTTGAAAGGAGGGGTAAATGTGAGAGGAGAGGGATAAGGAAGAGGGTGAGATGATAATAAATAATCATGAAAATAAATAAAATGATAAAACAGAAAAGGGGGGGAGAGACAGAGAGAGGGGAGGGTAACATGGGCACAGATGATGTGTGATGCTGAGTCATCCTGGAGTCATAGCTCACATCATGCTGTGATTTGGAAAACGGTAAGAAGAGGACAGTCGACCCAGGACTGACCCTGAATTACAAATGAAAGTAAAAAAAGAGACAAACCTATACACATCTGTAACTGTCATGTCTTTCATTTTAAGTGCATTTTTGGGTCCCTCTGACATCCAAATACACCTGAAGCCCTAAGTTTTGTACATTGACAACACATGGCTAAAATAAACTATAGTTTCCATTGGCAGAGATGCCTTTACATGATCAAAACTAAAATGGAGCCAAGTTACAATATTGTTGCTTTTATTTATTTTTTTATCTGTAGCTTCTGAATTCATTGTTCTGTGATAGACCTTGATCAATCCTTATGTTCCCACTTTAACAGTGGATTCATCTCACATGCTTGGCAGGGACAGTGTGTCGTATGCTGGAACTTATGATTGGATATTTTGTTCCTTCTTTCAACCATGAATGGATTCTACCATGATTTCTATTCTCAAAATCAATGTCCATGCTTCATAAACTTATAGTCCTAAATCATATAATCTATCTGTACTGTGACTGTGAATGATTCACTTCTATACTCTCACTTTATTCCACGACTGCTGACATAAAGAGTGTAGGTTCTTTACAAATTAGTTACAGCTAACATAGTAATTGACAGATATGTATTTAGTTTTTTCTTGTTTTTTATCAAAAATGTAAGTGTAATAGAGAAGCAACCATGGTTCACAGTGTTTGTCCATAAGCAAAACCTTATCTGCTCCTTATCTTGTGCCATCAATGTCTGAAGGTGGGAACAGATATCAGATATGTCAGTGGGTGCTTTAATTGGCTGAATATATATTCGTAACACTAGATAGAATAGAAGTTTGTCCAGATTTGCAGATCATTGCATCTCAGAAGTTGTAAAATAAAAGAGGAGAGGGATTACTACAATAGCTGTATCTAAGTCATTGTTTCATACACTGCTGTAAATAGGAATTAACAAATACATCTTGTATACATAGAAACTGCAGGCCAGGTTATCAGGGGGCTGTTTCACCCTTCAAAAAGTACACACCTCTGTTATGAGACCAACGTAGCTATTCATGAATGCATAACGTAGATTTTTAGCCTTTACTTTTAGTAGAAGCAGCTCAGGTACTTTGTGAATTCAAACAGGATTTCAAATCATGTCAGTTCGCTTGTAAATATTTGCATATCCGACAGAATTTGGTTCCTCATGAGTGTGAATTGAATTATGATGCCAAGAATGACACTCACGTGCAGATGTAAGATTCTTTAAGTGCAACCTAAAGTCCTGAAATAACAAAGAACTGATGAATGGATCATTTGGAACATTTTCATTAGTGTGAGGCTTAAATATCAGGCCTTTTTTTTTTTTTTACCATAAATGTGCCAGAAAATGTCCTGTGAGTAAGTGCTTTTGCCAATTTTTCCAGAATACCTTTCAATATCTGACAGTTATTTACAATTTACTGCATGATAAAATAGAGTTTTGTCTCAATGTCCAAAAACAGGTCAAAAATTTCAACTAGGTACAAACATTTTTCCAACTCTTTCCTCTGACCACCGTAATTACGATAGTGTGTCGTCTTCACTTTCATGCTGTTTGGCCTTTTATTTCTCATGACTCCAAATATGACAATAACTACATCTCACTGCAATTAACCCCAAGAGTTAAGAGCTCATGAAGAGTTAATATACAGGAAAATGAACATTTCACAAAGTAAAGTATCACTCATACTTATAAGGGGCCACACATGAATGAATGAATCACATACTATGTCAGATAAGGTGCAGCAGAAACAGGAAAAACATACTGTCCACCGTCCGATGAAGAGATGTGAAAGGATGTGATGTTGGCGCTGTTTCCACAGGGTCTAAAATAGATTTTCACCATATTCTACTCACAGCAGAGGAGAGGCACTTTATATAAATATATATATATAAGAACAAAACAGATAAAATCACCCCAGGCATCGAATTAGGGCCAAACCATCCTCCTGTTGTCTCCCCTCGTCTTATTTCCGTGCAGCCACTCATGTCGTATAAAACCAAATAATCCAGTCATTATCGCGAAGCACATCATTATACATTAATAGTCTATCTATGTTGACACACCATTAGGCATAGGGAATTTGGATAATGTGCTATAGTACCGCTTGTAGATTCATAAGCTGCTCCTGCATCTCAGGGGACGTATGTGAGAGCCAGTGAGAAAATGAGGAGAGTGAAAGTGAACTATACATGCAATGCCATTTATAATGACTACAAAAATGACTAATAACCATCATTATTTTGATTTGATTATGATAGGTGAGTTGTTACATGACAGGACCCTGTTTATGGGGCAAAGATTGGACCATTTCATTCATTAAGAGAGTGAGGAGAAGAGAAGAGGAAGGATAGATTTGGGGAGAAATGAAAAGAGAGAGAAAGAAACAGAAGAAAAAGATTTTCCTCTGGATTTAAGGCTGTGATTCAAGTCTGCCTTCATTCACAGGCCTAGAGCAGACACGGTTCACAGCACTGAGACTGGACTATTTTACACCCGCATAAGTCAAGTTAAACTTATTTTATTTCCAGACAGGTAGAAAATAACACAGTTTTAAATGTTTTTTTTGTTTGTTTGTTTGTTTTTTTAACATTCAACGTGAATTTCTTTTGCCATTCACCAAATTACCTTTCCTCCTCTTCTCATTAGTGTTCCTACAAATAATCAGGTCCACAATCTCCCTCACTTTCCTATAAACTTAAATTGTGTTGTCTTTTCATCTACAGTATATATGTATGTATGTATATATATATATATATACATACATATAAATTGCTCTCTAAAACTCAGCTCTCGTTTTTTATTAAATATGGCTCACAGTATGTGTGTCCTTCACAGTGTTTTACATATGAATAAGGTGATGTAGATAATTATATATCTGCTGAACACATCTATGGGAGGCACTCCATTTTCAGCTCTCTCACTCTCTCTCTCTCTCCCTCCCCCCCTCTCTCTGTCACTCTTTTTTTCCAGGTAATAGTTGGATTATACACAGACACTGTGGGTGGACAGAAACCTAACCGACTGAAAGCCTTTTTTTTACTCATTATCTGCCAGCAGACACAAATTATACCCTTAAAAAAGATATTAAAATGTTGCAATAGTACATGGAGTTTACAAGGAGACATAATACATGTGCAAAAGTTAATTAAAAAAAGCTGCTTTTGTAAACTGTTCCAAGCCGATGGAGCAAGCAAAGCTGAACACTTATTTTGTCAATTCAGTGTGGACGTTTAGGACATTAAATAAAAATAAGCCCTTAGAGCTTATGGGTCATCATTTTCACCACTTCTAGAGATAATGTAGGAGGCAATAAGTGTGGAGTTTTGCCTGCGTGTATCTCTTTTGGCTTCAAAAGAAAGACAATATTTAGAGAAAGAAAAAAATATGAGGAATTATTCAACTTCACTGCTGAATATCATACTCAAATTACCAGTAAGTACCACACACACACACACACACACATCACATAACTTCCTAAACCTCAAGACACATGTGACCCCAAGGAACCACTTCATTTATTTTTTTTCCACTGCTGGCTTTACATGGTGACCTTTCTAAGTGATAGGTGTGTTGCATAGGGTCTGTGTGAAGGAGCAGTGACTCACAAGGAGGGAGGGAGGGAGGGAGGGAGGTGTTGGTGCCTGCAGCCAAACTCATTGACATGCATGTTTTCAAGTCCCTGTTCTCCAGAGCATGTGTGCATCAGTCTGATTTTTTCTTGTTATTTAGGTGTCAGCTGTTTTTTGTGTATAGTGCCGTCTCTGTCTAGTTTTACAAATTGTTCAATCTTTCGCGAATAAAGCCATAATATCATGAGAATAAAGTCATAATTATTATTCTGCAACCTGCATCAATATCAGGAACATATTATCTTTAGCATCAGGACTTTTGAAAGATTGTGAAAGAAACTGAGTCTGTTTGGAAGAAAGAATCACACAGACTTGACAGAAGAGGAGGAAATGGCCACTAGTGGTCGACTGTAAGGATAACATTGGTTACATCTGCATTCTGTTCCTATTTAATACTAATAATAATACATTTAATTAAATAATGATAAAACAAATCTCAAAAACTTTTTCTCATAATACTATGACGTTATTCTCATAATATTACGACTTCATTCTCATAATCTTATGACTTTTTTCTCATAATCTTACGACTTTATTCTCATAATCTTATGACTTAATTCTCATAATCTTATGACTTTATTCTCATAATATTATGACTTCATTCTCATAATTTTACGATTTTATTCTCATAATCTTACGACTTTATTCTCTATTTTTTCTCTTCAGTTTGTCCCTACAATACTACTTTGTAGTTTTCTAGCACAATGCTCCTGCTGCCACCCACTGTTCTCTCGAGAAGACCTGAAAGGTGGATGTTTATGATGTCCTCCAGTGTGGGGAACTGGTGAGAGGGAGGCTAATGTGAACAAGGTTAGTTTACAAAAAATGTGATGCACCAGATAATGTGGATATTTATAGGAAACGCTAAACACTGAGCACTGTTTTATGTAAGATCAAGAAAGAGCGAGATGGTAATCACAAAACCTGCCATTAATATCTCTCACTTCAGAGACCATTTCATTTTGTTAAAGTGTTGTACTAACCCTCCATGTGATGATCTCTGTCTGTGGAAAAGATTTAATACACTGCCTCACATTACAGGGCTGTCTGGACCCTGAGATAAGAATATTCAGACTGTAATGGCTTTTAATAGTTTTTTTTTATATATAGTTTAGCAGGAAATGTTGCAACACAAGCTTCAAAAAGGTCAAATAAAACTGTTAACCTCAATTATACATGTGCCTTACAACGGGGGCAAGAGGTCACCGCCATGGTGATGAGTTTCGTTTTCGAATTGCCAGAGGTGTTTTTGGTCAGATAGTGGACAGAGGTGGATTGGGTTAGTGGCAATTCAGGTAATCCTTCAGTTGATGTTTGTGTTGTTTACAAAGAGCTCAGATTCGTCTCAGCAGCTGCAGACGTTAAATCTCAACATGTCTTCACTATTTTGTTTTTTTCTGCCAGTCATAGCGAAATGAATCTTTACCCAGGTCATTTGATTAAAGCTTAATGAAGAGCAAACTCACACTAACCTGACATTGTGTGTGTGTGTGTGTGTGTGTGTGTGTGTGTGTGTGTGATATTTGTAGTCAAAAATTACCCAGGGGCTGAAAAGTGTTAAATATATTGTATGGAAGAAGAATGAAAAAAAAGACAGCACTTCAATCTGGTTGATTCAGGGTCGAACACAAAGGGATGTGAACGCACAAATAAGAGGTGGGTAACCCTTAGTGTTCACACGGTACGGATCTGTGCCACAGGCGCACCCTCGGTAAATTGCCATGGGAACAATACACAACTCCTTATGTGTTGTTGAGTCAAACTTAGGATTCATTGTATATTGCATTTTTAGTAGTGATGTAAAGTAGCAATAATTGTGTCAAAATAGATCGTTTTTCTTTTGTTTTCGTTCATAAAAAATGAACTCCAAATTTCACAAATTCACTCGAATTGTGCACTTTTTGCTTTATGAAAATGAAAACAAATGTCAGATTGCCTATAGGTTGTATATAAGACATTCTTATAACCTCTGTATATACTGAGCATTTTAACATGGAAAAAAGCAGCTGAAATACTTTGTGGTCTAAGGGTTAATAGTAGATGCATGATTCATCAGCTAAACCTTGAATTGACTAAATGCAACATTACCACTTAATAAGTTTGAATCACCATAATGTAGCACCCAGATTTGAGTTTATATCAATAGAAATTGTTTCTATGTGAGTGAGTTTGGTTTGATCTGGGATCTCTTGTGTTTTCCTACACATGGAAATCAATTGTTCAGTTTCAGCTGTTCGATCTAAACAGTGGAAGAGCAGTGGTTTGTTAAAAGTGTAACATCAATTTGTCAGCTAAGGTATATAGATACTATACAACTATACAAGTGGTGTTGATGGAAGACACCTTCAAATCCAATACTTGGTCACAGCTGTTTTAATTGTCCACTCTGGAGAGTGGACAATGGAACATTAGCATCACCATAAAAAAGAGCATTAGAGCAGTAAAGGAGGGCAAGAGTTATTGGTTAATGTTAGGACTGTAAAAATGTGAAGAGGTGCGCCGCTACCCGTGGAGCATTTCAAACTGTGTGTTCACATTATTTCCAGAATGATTTGTCAATGTGAGCAGCAGTGTTTTGACAGTTGGCTGCAAATCTCATTCACAAACTCACAGTCATGGTCAGGTAAATTATAAAAATATAGTGCTGGATATTAAAGTTGGTAAGAAGAGAAGTTTCATTAGGAGGAACAGTCTGTGTTTAGGCAAACAAGAGATCAGTGATCAGTAAGATGCAGAGAAGGTTTACACTCAATCCTCAATCTGTTAACAAATCAACCAACGAAGCAATCCAGGGTTTCTGGACTACTGATTGTGTCGTAGGTGTGAAAACAGTGATGCCACATCTGAGAGAGTATTGACTGTGTCAGGAATCAATAACAGAAAAGTGTGGAGAGTGGGAAGCACAGTAAATGTCAGGGAGGCATTAGAATCAACTCTAATGAGCATCGTATACTTCTCTCTAATAATTATTTAAGTGGTTCATGTTTGTGACACTGCTTTAAATAGTTTGTTTTTTCCCCAGTGGTAAAAATCTCTATAAAACTCATTTTGAAAGGTGGACATTCATAGAGATTCACAGACTGTTCACACTGGAGAATGCACTCAGGTTGCTTTATTTGACTTTGCTCACAATCAAACAGAACAAAAACAACACAACCTCTTGGCAGATGTGGTAGTGGTGTTATATTATCCCATGTATTTAAGAAAATACTAAAATGTCCAGACAAATCAGTGACCCATTTAAAAAGTCCAACACGACCTCATATTTAAAAAAAACAGAAATGAAACTGAGTAATAGAATATATAGAAAATAAGTTGTGTTTGCTTTACACTGTATGTGTGTCTGTTCTTACATGTGACACCTGCACTGCAGAAGAAGACTTTCCCAAGGTCAGGGATTAATTTAACAGAAATTACACAGCTGCCAAAAGCCATTAATGCAGAACCATGCAACACACAGTTGAGTCTACACCAATGCGTGTCACACAGTAGCACACAGCACTGAGCAAACAAACCCATTCTGTGTGTACTCTTTGTACTAAATACACAGACCAAGATGGACAAAAGACCACATGTTTTAAAAAGAAACACATTGATATTCTCGCACTATCACTCTAATTTAATGTGTTCATTTTCTTCATTTCACTCAGTATTTATTGGGGAAATGTATTTTTTTTTCTTCATTCAGATGTATTCATTTTTGCCTTCATTCAACTAAAACATTTAATTCAAGCCCATGAAATCTGTTGATGGACTATGAATATGTAAATATATATAATATTAAATGTACAAATAACTTAACCAGGCATGAGAAAAGCAATGTAGTCAGTCCTTAAGTGCTTCTTTCTTTCTCTGACCTACAGTCTGTTCATTCCCTCAGTCCTAAATTCTAAAATTGTAACGTCTATTAAACTATGAAATATTTCTGACGGTAATAAAGCAGAATAAAAGATGCAGAAAGAAATTTGTTTTTTGTTTGTTTGTTTTTTAAATAGCGTTAATAATTATGTAATAATAAACACGATCAGATTGCATCAAAGATCCTCATCATGGTGATGATGGATGGCAACATTGTTGTGTATTCCAGACTTCACCTCGTTTACTTCCCACTGAAGAGGAGAGCGAGAGGACGATGGAAGGAAAATAAAGATGCCTGGAGTGTCCTCAGGCATCGTCGTCTCCCATGACCCATGATCTGAGGACTCAAAGAAGGTGCCACGTCGGGCCTGGTTTGGTTTGACATCCTTACCACTCTGACACACACACACACACAGAGTTAATGTGTGCTGGCGTGTCATTACAGAGAAAACACTGACATGTGGGTCAAGGTTCAACATACAGTGTAATAGCTTTTCATTGACTCTTTATAATGTCAGTGGAAATGAGCGTGTCCATTACAGAGCATGCACAGCAACAAGGACAAGTGAATGAAAGAAAAGTGTAATTATCTGAATACATTTCATGATATTGTGTCGCATTTATTAAATGCGACAGACTGATGTAGTGTCACAGTAGAATGACCGATTGATTGATTTGCTGCTTGAATGTCTGATTGATTCATTTGTATAAAATAGACTGACAATTGTACATGGATGTGTGTATATCACCTTCAAGCCAATAGACTGTAGATAAAAATGAACACAGTCTCCTTATTTGGAAATTGAAGCCAATCTAGAAGTGTTTGAAACCTGTGGGCCTTTCTTCCCTGGTTGAATAAAGACATTTGTTTTTATGTATTTGAGAAAATGACCTTTACATCCCACTTGATGTCCATTCTGTAGAAGAAAATATAGACAACAGAAGAACTGCATGGACTAAGTAGTATTCAACACCATTGAATATTATTCTATAGACACCGGGTTGCAGGTGCTAAGATGGTCAGTCAGGCCCACCCACTATTTTCCAAATTTGGCCAAAATAATTAATACAGGGCTTCAAAGCAGGAGTTCACAAATTAATAAGTGACGTCATAGTGGGTTCATGTGGTTGGACCATCATGTTTCTACACACAAACCACAAAGTGGCATGTTTTATATTATTATCTGTAAATTCTCCTACAAGCCTGGACGCTCAGGGTGAGTCAACAGTCAATGTTTTTCAGTGCATTATGCAATTTCTCCATTACATTGTTTAAAGTCCTGCACATTTAAATATTTGTGTCATCTTTTACAACATTTCCTTTAATGCCGGGGTTCTGTATTTCTCGCTGCATTTCCATTTTGATCTGTTTATAGGCTGGTAAAGCTGTGTCATTTCTTTTTCCTGGACCAGTCCATGTGGCAGATACACGCAGAAAGATTCTGTAAATGCTCTTTCAAGTCAAGCTTTTATCAGAGAAATTCAGGGTGGGACTTTAATTCTCTCATGGCCCACTTTCATGTTTGGTTTGCTGTGCCTTTGCTCTTCTTATACTCCCACAAAGATGTCAGACAAATGTAACACATAAAATACAAAACTAATACTAATAATGAAATGTTTTTAGCGTATTAAATCATTTTAATAGGGAATTTTGGTATTGATTGGATATTCTTATTGTAATAATAACAACAGTGGAATGCAGGTATTTGTCATCAGCTGTCATTGGGAGCAGACTCTGGTGATTTCATTCAAAGGACAATGGACATTGTTACCCTTTCATGACCTCCAGCCTTTTCACTACCTTCTTCCTCAGCAGGTACGGAAGCCATTTTCTCTATGTTGCCTCCTTTCATTACACAAAAGATTACTCTCACTCGTGCCCCTTCCTTCTCCATTTCCATTTCCACTTCTTTTTCCTTTTTCACTTCACTCATCCATGGTCATCCAATTTCCATGTATCTCTTATTCTGTCCTGACAGGGTTTGGTGTCTGCAGTACCCTGAGGTCGCAGTATTTCACCCCCCAAATGAAAAAAAATGATATGCATATGCAGAGGCATATTTGATGCTTTTCGTGGGAAGGGTGAGTGCTAGGATGACATACGCTTTTACATGATGTCATGTCAGGTGCTGTGATCACACAATAACAGACATGTACAGGGAAAAACATATATATATATATATATATATATAAACAAATATATCACTGTGAGGCACACACACACACACACACACAGATGTACCCACACGCATATTTACTCATGAAAACACATGTGATCACATGCTGTGTTTGCACGCACACACATTTAGAAGAACATACACCGTGTGCTCATTGTGTCACCTCTGGTGTCATGGCTTTTTCAGTCATGTAGTTTGAAATTTGCTGCCCCCTGCTGAAATTAAAAGAATAACCAGTTTTATGTCAGAGCCTCAGGGAATCAAACATGAAGCTAAGATTGAGAATACTCGGTGTAGGCACAGAATGGATAACATGAGTGAGCTTGGGCTGGTTTTAATCATCACAGAGTCAGATTCACAGTACATGAGATCATTTCATGTACTGTGTGTTATATCACAGGTTTGGCTATTCCCAATCTAGCTCAAAATCTCAAATGTATTTGATTTGTTCAGTTAAATGTGAAAACACTGAGCACAAGAATCATATTCATCTTATAATTCTTAACTGGGATTATTTTCAGGGCGATTTAGCAACACTTACTTTATTTGCACATATAAGGCTTTCTCCTCTCTCTGTCTCCTCTCCCTTGTCTCAGATTGCTCCATATGCATTTGAGTTAACCTATTACAATACTTGTCTCCACGTCCCTCTTGCTGGGTGCGTATCAAGGATGCGAGACATCATTTGCTTTGGATTAAAGCCAAAAAAAACACAATATGATATTCACAAAGCTGTCACAACGGGCAAATGTGCTCAGAGAAAATGTTTGCACTGACACACAGAACAGAAACGTTCACACAAACTGGCAGTGAGCTATAACTAAATGGTGATCTTTTTATCTTCTGGACAAATATAACGTTCAGTGTCTCGAGTGCACGACTGAAGAAACAGAGGACTGAACTCTTACATCCAAGCCTACTGTACTGAGCTCCACATGTGGTCAAACATGTATCAAAGCATGACGTTCATTTTTATGTGTTATGTGTTTATCTGTTTGATAAGAAATCAGTGTTATGCACAGAGTCATGAATGTGTAATTGTATATTAACTGTCCTCTATGTTTTTCCATTCCATCAGCATCAAAAGATCAGGCTAAGAATCTTTAGGCAAGACTGACTTTTGGTGTTGTGGTGCCAGGTCTTGGCTCTGTCCTGAAGCTCCGTCCCAGAACACAATGCTTGAGTCACCTCATCTACTCTGCCTCATCCATAACCGCAGAGAAGAATGCAAGTTCTCTCTCTTCCTGTCTTTCTGACTGCTCTTTATCTGCTCGGCTTTCTCGTGGCATCTGTATCAGCTTTTATGTAAACCTGCCTGTTTGCTCTGTGGGATTTTATAGCAGTTACTGTATCATAAGATGGGATGCCTTTCCTGGTTTGTCATAGTCTGTGTGTCTATCAGCTGACACACTGACTGTCTCGCACTGCAAAGTGTCTGCATCACTGTTGAGTTTAAACTGGATATTATACTCACCTTTGCTTTCAGTATATAATCATTCAATCCAATTTTATTATTAGCAACTTGTGATGGATGCGTTCAACCTTAGAGGTGTTTTTAAAAAGTTACTTCTTAAGAGTTAAAGAGTTTTTTATACTCATGGTGGAGGAAGTGATTTAGAATCATGAGCTCAGCAAGTGTTTCTAAATAAACATGAACAATGGTTGTGAGCTGGTAATGTCTCTCAGGAAGCCACACATTTGTGCCAAGTGAGTGAGCATTCACAGTTTTAGGACTCTGGTATCTAAATGGAAGTCATTCATAATTCATTTTCTTATATATAAAAAATAATATATTCAAATATAATATGAAATATAGTCACAATATCTAATAAATACAGTCTGTGATGGACCAATTGTGTGTATTAGACTTTGTAAAATATCTTAATTTGTCTGATCATATCATTTAAACTGCCCAGCTCAATGGATTAAGTTAAAATAACAATTATAACTAGAAAATTCTGCAGCGAAATTTCGAGCGTGCCTGCTGTTCTTGCCCCTGATGTTGTTGGGTGCAGGGCTTGTGCTGGTAAAGGAGTATCATTTGGGTGGATTGAACCTTTAAAACTTGAAGTATTTAGACAAAGTGGTAATTTGGTGGAATCACCCTTTAAAAGAGACTGACTCTTAAGCTGTGAGCATCCAAACTGGGCTGGGTTGTGATTATTTCGTCCATCGTCTCCCATTCATGTGTACAGTATGTGGAAATTATTTGCAGTTTTTTGCAGTTTTTGTCGCCATGGTTGCTCAAAACGCTTAGAAAAGTAATAGCCCGCCATTCTCGATCAAACCGCACGTTTTGATATACGATGTACACTTTGGTCCACTGAGTGGTTTGTTTAAAGTGCCTAACAAGTAAAATTGGATTGGATTGGATATGTTGTCCAAATCTTGACAAAAAAGTCATACTTTAGTATGTCATCCAATTTTGACAAAAAAGTAATACTTTATTATGTCTTCCAAAATGTGACAAAAAGTCATAGTTTAGTATGTCCTCCAAAATTTCATAAAAAAGTCGTAATTAAGCATCTCGTCCAAATTTTCACAAAAAAGTCATAATTTAGCATGTCTTCCAATTTTGACAAAAAAGTCATAATTTAGCATGTCTTCCAATTTTGACAAAAAAGTAATACTTTAGTATGTCTTCCAAAATGTGACCAAAAAGTCATACTTTAGTATGTCATCCAATTTTAACAAAAAAGTAATACTTTAGTATGTCGTCCAAATTTTTACAAAAAAGACATAGTTTAGTATGTCTTCCAAATTGTGACAAAAAAGTCATAGTTTCATGTCGCCCAAATTTTGACAAAAGTCATACTTTACTACGTCTTCCAAATTTTGACAAAAAAGTCATACTTTACTACGTCTTCCAAATTTGACAAAAAGTCATACTTTAGCACGTCTTCCAAATTTTGACAAAAAAGTCATACTTTACTACGTCTTCCAAATTTGACAAAAAGTCATACTTTAGCATGTCTTCCAAAATGTGACCAAAAGTCATACTTTAGGATGTAGTCCAATTTCGACAAAAAAGTTATACTTTAGTATGTCGTCCAAAATGTGACAAAAAAGTCATACTTTACTACGTCTTCCAAATTTTGACAAAAAAGTCATACTTTACTACGTCTTCCAAATTTGACAAAAAGTCATACTTTAGCATGTCTTCCAAAATGTGACCAAATGTCATACTTTAGGATGTAGTCCAATTTCGACAAAAAAGTTATACTTTAGTATGTCGTCCAAATTTTGACAAAAAACTCATAGGCTAGTATGTCGTCCAAATTTTGACAAAAAAGTCATACTTTACTACATCTTCCAAATTTTGACAAAAAAGTCATAGGTTAGTATGTCTTCCAAAATGTGACAAAAAAGTCATACTTTACTACGTCTTCCAAATCTTGACAAAAAAGTCATAGTATGTCTTCCAAAATGTGACCAAAAGTCATTTATTACTACGTCTTCCAAATTTTGACAAAAAAGTCATACTTTACTACATCTTCCAAATTTGACAAAAAGTCATACTTTAGCATGTCTTCCAAAATGTGACCAAAAGTCATACTTTAGGATGTAGTCCAATTTCGACAAAAAAGTTATACTTTAGTATGTCGTCCAAATTTTGATAGAAAAGTCATACTTTACTTCGTCTTCCAAATTTTGACAAAAAAGTCATACTTTACTACGTCTTCCAAAATGTGACCAAAAAGTCATACTTTAGTATGTCATCCAATTTTAACAAAAAGTAATACTTTAGTATGTCATCCAAATTTTGACAAAAAAGTCATTCTTTAGTATGTCTTCCAAAATGTGACCAAAAAGTCATACTTTAGTATGTCATCCAATTTTAACAAAAAGTAATACTTTAGTATGTCATCCAAATTTTTACAAAAAAGACATAGTTTAGTATGTCTTCCAAATTGTGACAAAAAAGTCATAGTTTCGTATGTCGCCCAAATTTTGACAAAAAAGTCACACTTTACTACGTCTTCCAAATTTGAAAAAAAGTCATACTTTAGCATGTCTTCCAAAATGTGACCAAAAGTCAAACTTTACTACATCTTCCAAATTTTGACAAAAAAGTAATTCTTTAGTATGTCGTCCAAATTTTGACAAAAAAGTCATAGGTTAGTATGTCTTCCAAAATGTGACAAAAAAGTCATACGTTAGTATGTCTTCCAAAATGTGACAAAAAAGTCATACTTTACTACGTCTTCCAAAATGTGACAAAAAAGTCATACTTTAGTATGTCATCCAATTTTGACAAAAAAGTAATACTTTAGTATGTCATCCAATTTTGACAAAAAAGTCATACTTTAGTATGTCTTCCAAAATGTGACAAAAAAGTCATACTTTAGTATGTCGTCCAAAATGTGACAAAAAACTGATAGTATAGTATGTCGTCCACAATGAGCCAAAAAAGTCATAGGTTAGTATGTCGTCCAAACTGTGACAAAAAAGTCATACTTTGGTATGTCTTCCAAAATTTGACAAAAAAAGTCATAGTTTAGTATGTCGTCCAAATTTTCACAAAAAAGTCGTAGTTTAGTTTGTCTTCCAAAATGTGACGAAAAAGTCATAGTTTACTACGTCTTCCAAATTTTGACAAAAAAGTCATAGGTTAGTATGTCTTCCAAAATGTCGTATGTCGTCCAAATTTTGACAAAAAAGTCATAGGCTAGTATGTCGTCCAAATTTTGACAAAAAAGTCATACTTTACTACGTCTTCCAAATTTTGACAAAAAAGTCATAGGTTAGTATGTCTTCCAAAATGTGACAAAAAAGTCATACTTTACTACGTCTTCCAAATTTTGACAAAAAAGTCATAGGTTAGTATGTCTTCCAAAATGTGACAAAAAAGTCATACGTTAGTATGTCTTCCAAAATGTGACAAAAAAGTCATACTTTACTACGTCTTCCAAATTTTGACAAAAAAGTAATTCTTTAGTGTGTCTTCCAAAATGTGACCAAAGAGTCATACTTTAGTATGTCATCCAATTTTAACAAAAAAGTAATACTTTAGTATGTCATCCAAATTTTTACAAAAAAGTCATACTTTAGTATGTCATCCAATTTTGACAAAAAAGTAATACTTTATTATGTCTTCCAAAATGTGACAAAAAGTCATAGTTTAGTATGTCGTCCAAATTTTCACAAAAAAGTCGTAATTAAGCATCTCGTCCAAATTTTCACAAAAAAGTCATAATTTAGCATGTCTTCCAATTTTGACAAAAAAGTCATAATTTAGCATGTCTTCCAATTTTGACAAAAAAATAAAACTTTAGTATGTCTTCCAAAATGTGACCAAAAAGTCATACTTTAGTATGTCATCCAATTTTAACAAGAAAGTAATACTTTAGTATGTCGTCCAAATTTTTACAAAAAAGACATGGTTAAGTGTGTCTTCCAAATTGTGACAAAAAAGTCGTAGTTTCGTATGTCCCCCAAATTTTGACAAAAAAGTCATACTTTAGCATGTCTTCCAAAATGTGACCAAAAGTCAAACTTTACTACGTCTTCCAAATTTTTACAAAAAAGTCATTCTTTAGTATGTCGTCCAAATTTTGACAAAAAACTCATAGGCTAGTATGTCTTCCAAAATGTGACAAAAAAGTCATACGTTAGTATGTCTTCCAAAATGTGACAAAAAAGTCATACTTTACTACGTCTTCCAAAATGTGACAAAAAAGTCATACTTTAGTATGTCATCCAATTTTGACAAAAAAGTAATACTTAAGTACGTCATCCAATTTTGACAAAAAAGTCATACTTTAGTATGTCTTCCAAAATGTGACAAAAAAGTCATACTTTAGTATGTCGTCCAAAATGTGACAAAAAACTGATAGTATAGTATGTCGTCCACAATGAGCCAAAAAAGTCATAGGTTAGTATGTCGTCCAAACTGTGACAAAAAAGTCGTACTTTAGTATGTCTTCCAAAATGTGACAAAAAAAGTCATAGTTTAGTATGTCGTCCAAATTTTCACAAAAAAGTCATAGTTTAGTTTGTCTTCCAAAATGTGACAAAAAAGTCATAGTTTACTACGTCTTCCAAATTTTCACAAAAAAGTCATAGGTTAGTATGTCTTCCAAAATGTCGTATGTCGTCCAAATTTTGACAAAAAAGTCATACTTTACTACGTCTTCCAAATTTGACAAAAAAGTCAAACTTTACTAAGTCTTCCAAAATGTGACAAAAAAGTCGTATTTTAGTATGTCTTCCAAAATGTGACAAAAAGTCATAATTTAGCATGTCTTCCAAAATGTGACCAAAAAGTCATACTTTAGTATGTCATCCAATTTTGACAAAAAAGTAATACTTTAGTATGTCGTCCAAATTTTTACAAAAAAGACATAGTTTAGTATGTCTTCCAAATTGTGACAAAAAACTCATAGGCGAGTATGTCGTCCAAATTTTGACAAAAAAGTCATACTTTACTACGTCTTCCAAATTTTGACAAAAAAGTCATAGGTTAGTATGTCTTCCAAAATGTGACAAAAAAAGTCATATTTTGGAAGTATGTCGTCCAAATTTTCACAAAAAGTCATAGTTTAGTTTGTCTTCCAAAATGTGATAAAAAATTCGTAGTAAAGTATGTCATCCAATTTTGACAAAAAGTCATACTTTAGTATGTCATCCAATTTTGACAAAAAAGTCATATAATTGAGTATGTCTTCCAAAATGTGACAAAAAAGTCATACTTTAGTATGTCGTCCAAATTTTGACAAAAATGTAATATTTTAGCATGTCGTCCAAAATGTGACAAAAAGGTCATACTTTAGTATGTCTTTCAGAATGTGACAAAAAAATCATACGTATGTGATCCAAATTTTGACAAAAAAGGCGCAGTGAAAGTATAGTGACTTTTTGACAACATACTATGACTTTTTTTACATGTCATTACAAAGCGACTTACAATTTAATTTAGTACAATCAGCAAGGGGTGGAGTCCAAGTTGCGACCATGATGTCTTTCGCACACAGGGTACTGGTCTTAACCACTGAGCCACTCCACCCCCTATAAGATGTAGAAAGACCCTTGTTTCAACCATGGAACAAACCAGTGGCCCTGATAATTCAAATACACAGTTAAATGACCATTTATATCAAATGAGATTTTTGTCAAACTCAAGCCGCAATGCTCCTCGGCATCATTCCGCAGGTTACTGTCTTATAAGTACCGCGCGCTGACCGATTGCGCCACTGGAGCCTGTTGCTAAGTATGTCGTCCAAAATGGGTCAAAAAAGTCATAGTATATTATGTCGTCCAAAATGGATCAAAAAAGTCATAGTACAGTATGTCGTCCAAAATGGGTCAAAAAAGTCATAGTATAGTATGTAGTCCAAAATGGGTCAAAAAAGTCATAGTATAGTGTGTTGTCCTTAAATGGATCAAAAAAGTCATAGTATAGTATGTCGTCCAAAATCAGTCAAAAATGTCATATTATAGTATGTCGTCCAAAATTGGTCAAAAAAGTCATAGCATAGTATGTCGTCCAAGAAAAGATATAGTTTAATTGAGTATAATCAGCCAGGGGTGGAGTCGAACTTGTGACCATGATGTCTTTCGCACACAGGGTACTGGTCTTAACCACTGAGTCACTCCACCCCCGATAAGATGTAGAAAGACCCTTGTTTCAACCATGGAACAAACCAGTGGCCCTGATAATTCAAATACACAGTTAAATGACCATTTATATCAAATGAAGTTCTTGTCAAACTAAAGCCACAATGCTCCAGGTGAGGCTCGAACTCACAACCTCGGCATCACTTCGCAGGTTACTGTCTTATAAGTACCGCGCGCTGACCGATTGCGCCACTGGAGCCTGTTGCTAAGTACGTTGTCTAAAATGGGTCAAAAAATAATACTTAAGTACGTTGTCCTAAAATTGGTCAAAAAAGTCATAGTATAGTATGACGTCCAAAATGGGTCAAAAAAGTCATAGTATAGTATTTCGTCCAAAATGGCTCAAAAAAGTCATAGTATAGTATGTCATACAAAATGGCTCAAAAAAATAATACTTAAGTACGTTGTCCTAAAATGGGTCAAAAAAGTCATAGTATAGTATGACGTCCAAAATGGGTCAAAAAAGTCATAGCGTAGTATGTCGTCCAAAATGGATCAAAAAAGTCATAGTACAGTATGTCGACCAAAATGGGTCAAAAAAGTCATAGTATAGTATGTCGTCCAAAATCGGTCAAAAATGTCATTGTACAGTATGTCGTCCAAAATCGGTCAAAAATGTCATATTATAGTATGTCGTCCAAAATCGGTCAAAAAAGTCATAGTATAGTACGTCGTCCAAAATTGGTCAAAAAAGTCATAGCGTAGTATGTCGTCCAAAATGGATCAAAAAAGTCATAGTACAGTATGTCGACCAAAATGGGTCAAAAAAGTCATAGTATAGTATGTCGTCCAAAATCGGTCAAAAATTTCATTGTACAGTATGTCGTCCAAAATCGGTCAAAAATGTCATATTATAGTATGTCGTCCAAAATCGGTCAAAAAAGTCATAGTATAGTACGTCGTCCAAAATTGGTCAAAAAAGTCATAGTATAGTATGTCGTCCAAAATGGGTCAAAAAAGTCATAGTATAGTATGTTGTCCTAAAATGGATCAAAAAAGTCATAGTATCATATGTCGTCCAAAATGGTCAAAAAAGTCATAGTATAGTATGACGTCCAAAATGGTCAAAAAAGTCATAGTATAGTATGACGTCCAAAATGGGTCAAAAAAGTCATAGCGTAGTATGTCGTCCAAAATGGATCAAAAAAGTCATAGTACAGTATGTCGACCAAAATGGGTCAAAAAAGTCATAGTATAGTATGTCGTCCAAAATCGGTCAAAAATGTCATAGTATAGTATGTCGTCCAAAATCGGTCAAAAATGTCATATTATAGTATGTCGTCCAAAATCGGTCAAAAAAGTCATAGTATAGTATGTCGTCCAAAATCGGTCAAAAAAAGTCATAGCTTAGTATGTCGTCCAAAATCGGTCAAAAAAGTCATAGTATAGTATGTCGTCCAAAATCGGTCAAAAAAAGTCATAGCTTAGTATGACATCCAAAATGGGTCAAAAAAGTCATAGTATAGTGTGTCGTCCAAAATGGGTCAAAAAAGTCATAGTAAAGTATGTTGTCCAAAATCGATCCAAAAGTCATAGTATAGTATGTCATCCAAAATCGGTCAAAAAAGTCATAGTAAAGTATTTCGTCCAAAATGGATCAAAAAAGTCATAGTATAGTATGTCATACAAAATGGATCAAAAAAGTCATAGTATCATATGTCGTCCAAAATCAGTCAAAAATGTCATATTATAGTATGTCGTCCAAAAAAAAATATAGTTTAATTGAGTACAATCAGCCAGGGGTGGAGTCGAACTTGCGACCATGATGTCTTTCGCACACAGGGTACTGGTCTTAACCACTGAGTCACTCCACCCCCGATAAGATGTAGAAAGACCCTTGTTTCAACCATGGAACAAACCAGTGGCCCTGATAATTCAAATACACAGTTAAATGACCATTTATATCCAATGAGATTCTTGTCAAACTAAAGCCACAATGCTCCAGGTGAGGCTCGAACTCACAACCTCGGCATCACTTCGCAGGTTACTGTCTTATAAGTACCGCGCGCTGACCGATTGCGCCACTGGAGCCTGTTGCTAAGTATGTCGTCTAAAATGGGTCAAAAAAATAATACTTAAGTACGTTGTCCTAAAATGGGTCAAAAAAGTCGTAGTATAGTATGACGTCCAAAATGGGTCAAAAAAGTCATAGCGTAGTATGTCGTCCAAAATGGATCAAAAAAGTCATAGTACAGTATGTCGACCAAAATGGGTCAAAAAAGTCATAGTATAGCATGTCGTCCAAAATCGGTCAAAAATGTCATAGTATAGTATGTCGTCCAAAATCGGTCAAAAATGTCATATTATAGTATGTCGTCCAAAATCGGTCAAAAAAGTCATAGTATAGTATGTCGTCCAAAATCGGTCAAAAAAAGTCATAGTATAGTATGACGTCCAAAATGGGTCAAAAAAGTCATAGTATAGTATGTCGTCCAAAATGGATCAAAAAAGTCATAGTACAGTATGTCGACCAAAATGGGTCCAAAAAGTCATAGTATAGTATGTCTTCCAAAATGTGACAAAAAAGTCATAGCTAAGTATGTCGTCCAAAATGTGACAAAAAAGTCATAGTATAGTGTGTCGTCCAAAATGGGTCAAAAAAGTCATAGTAAAGTATGTTGTCCAAAATCGATCAAAAAAGTCATAGTATAGTATGTCGTCCAAAATGGGTCAAAAAAAGTCATAGCTTAGTATGTCGACCAAAATGGGTCAAAAAAGTCATAGTATAGTATGTCATACAAAATGGGTCAAAAAAGTCATAGTTTTGTATTTCGTCCAAAATGGCTCAAAAAAGTCATAGTAAAGTATGTCATACAAAATGGGTCAAAAAAATAATACTTAAGTACATTGTCCTAAAATGGGTCAAAAAAGTCATAGTATAGTATGACGTCCAAAATGGGTCAAAAAAGTCATACTATAGTATTTCGTCCAAAATGGCTCAAAAAAGTCATAGTATAGTATGTCATACAAAATGGCTCAAAAAAATAATACTTAAGTACGTTGTCCTAAAATGGGTCAAAAAAGTCATAGTATAGTATGACGTCCAAAGTGGGTCAAAAAAGTCATAGTATAGTATTTCGTCCAAAATGGCTCAAAAAAGTCATAGTATAGTATGTCATACAAAATGGGTCAAAAAAATAATACTTAAGTACGTTGTCCTTAAATGGGTCTAAAAAGTCATAGTATAGTATGTCGTCCAAAATGGGTCAAAAAAGTCATAGCGTAGTATGTCGTCCAAAATGGATCAAAAAAGTCATAGTACAGTATGTCGACCAAAATGGGTCAAAAAAGTCATAGTATAGTATGTCGTCCAAAATCGGTCAAAAATGTCATTGTACAGTATGTCGTCCAAAATCGGTCAAAAATGTCATATTATAGTATGTCGTCCAAAATCGGTCAAAAAAGTCATAGTATAGTATGTCGTCCAAAATGGGTCAAAAAAGTCATAGTATAGTATGTTGTCCTAAAATGGATCAAAAAAGTCATAGTATCATATGTCGTCCAAAATGGTCAAAAAAGTCATAGTATAGTATGACGTCTAAAATGGTCAAAAAAGTCATAGTATAGTATGACGTCCAAAATGGGTCAAAAAAGTCATAGCGTAGTATGTCGTCGAAAATGGATCAAAAAAGTCATAGTACAGTATGTTGTCCAAAATCGGTCAAAAAAAGTCATAGCTTAGTATGACATCCAAAATCGGTCAAAAAAAGTCATAGCTTAGCATGTCGTCCAAAATCGGTCAAAAAAGTCATAGTATAGTATGTCGTCCAAAATCGGTCAAAAAAAGTCATAGCTTAGTATGACATCCAAAATGGGTCAAAAAAGTCATAGTATAGTGTGTCGTCCAAAATGGGTCAAAAAAGTCATAGTAAAGTATGTTGTCCAAAATCGATCAAAAAAGTCATAGTATAGTATGTCATCCAAAATCGGTCAAAAAAGTCATAGTAAAGTATTTCGTCCAAAATGGATCAAAAAAGTCATAGTATAGTATGTCATACAAAATGGATCAAAAAAGTCATAGTATCATATGTCGTCCAAAATCAGTCAAAAATGTCATATTATAGTATGTCGTCCAAAAAAAGATATATTTTAATTGAGTACAATCAGCCAGGGGTGGAGTCGAACTTGCGACCATGATGTCTTTCGCACACAGGGTACTGGTCTTAACCACTGAGTCACTCCACCCCCGATAAGATGTAGAAAGACCCTTGTTTCAACCATGGAACAAACCAGTGGCCCTGATCATTCAAATACACAGTTAAATGACCATTTATATCCAATGAGATTCTTGTCAAACTAAAGCCACAATGCTCCAGGTGAGGCTCGAACTCACAACCTCGGCATCACTTCGCAGGTTACTGTCTTATAAGTACCGCGCTGACCGATTGCGCCACTGAAGCCTGTTGCTAAGTATGTCGTCTAAAATGGGTCAAAAAAATAATACTTAAGTACGTTGTCCTAAAATGGGTCAAAAAAGTCATAGTATAGTATGACGTCCAAAATGGGTCAAAAAAGTCATAGTATAGTATGTCGTCCAAAATGGTCAAAAAAGTCATAGTATAGTATGACGTCCAAAATGGGTCAAAAAAGTCATAGCGTAGTATGTCGTCCAAAATGGATCAAAAAAGTCATAGTACAGTATGTCGACCAAAATGGGTCAAAAAAGTCATAGTATAGTATGTCGTCCAAAATCGGTCAAAAATGTCATAGTATAGTATGTCGTCCAAAATCGGTCAAAAATGTCATATTATAGTATGTCGTCCAAAATCGGTCAAAAAAGTCATAGTATAGTATGTCGTCCAAAATCGGTCAAAAAAAGTCATAGTATAGTATGACGTCCAAAATGGGTCAAAAAAGTCATAGTATAGTATGTCGTCCAAAATGGATCAAAAAAGTCATAGTACAGTATGTCGACCAAAATGGGTCAAAAAAGTCATAGTATAGTATGTCTTCCAAAATGTGACAAAAAAGTCATAGCTAAGTTTGTCGTCCAAAATGTGACAAAAAAGTCATAGTATAGTGTGTCGTCCAAAATGGGTCAAAAAAGTCATAGTAAAGTATGTTGTCCAAAATCGATCAAAAAAGTCATAGTATAGTATGTCGTCCAAAATCGGTCAAAAAAGTCATAGTAAAGTATTTCGTCCAAAATGGATCAAAAAAGTCATAGTATAGTATGTCTTCCAAAATGTGACAAAAAAGTCATAGTAAAGTATGTCATACAAAATGGGTCAAAAAAGTCATAGTATAGTATGTTGTTCTAAAATGGACCAAAAAGTCATAGTGTAGTATGTCGTCCAAAATCGGTCAAAAATGTCATATTATAGTATGTCGTCCAAAATGGGTCAAAAGAGTCATAGTTTAGTATGTCGTCCAAAATTTGACAAAAAAGTCATAGCTTAGTATGTCGTCCAAAATCGGTCAAAAAAGTCATAGTTTAGTATGTTGTCCAAATTTTGACAAAAGAGTCATACTTTAGTATGTCTTCCAAAATGTGACAAAAAAGTCATAGTTTAGTATGTCGTCCAAATTTTTACAAAAAAGTCATACTTTAGTCAAACTGCAATCATATGAAAATGAAACCAACACACAGGTTTAGACGAGAACCAAAGCAACGTTTTTATTGTCCCTGTAGATCGGACATTGTGGGCAGGAGAAGAGTTTGTTGAGAGATTTTTGTGATTATTTTTCTGGATCTCAGCTCAGTGTGCACTGTAGCTCAACTGTTACGCACACAATACAAACTCATTGTAAAATCAGAATACCTATGTTAGAAACGTAGAAAGTTGTTTTTTCTCCTTCTTTCGACCGGTTCCCATTCATTTGAATGAGGTTTTCGCAGTTTATTGCGATTTTTGTTGTAATGGTTACTCGAAGCGCTTAGAAAAGTCATAGCACACCATTCCCGATCAAGCCGCACATTTTGATATAACATGTGTGGGAGTTTTTACAAAACTAGTTACATGGCGAAAAACGGGAGGAAACGGAAGAAGAAGAATAAACGCCAGTACAATTACAAGAGATGCTTGCGCTGCAATGCATTCTCGTGAGAACTCTAGGACTTTCTAACTAGTATGTCTTGCAGCAGCAGGCACTAATAATAAATACCACAGTCTACACCTTTTTCCTTTACAATATTTATTTTTAAAAATGAGTAAGCAGACAGTTCCTGTGTCCTGTAAATACCAAAATGTGTGTAGAACGGTCAAGAACAGTAAACACTTTTTAATTATAGTTCTAAAACAAACATCCTTTGAGCTGCATATCAAAAGTCAAATCAAAGGACATAATCTTTTCTTTTCTTTTTTATTACAGCAATTGTTTTTAAACAACTCATCTCAAGAATAGACCACATTTCTAGAAAGAGATGTAAAAATATACATCAACAGGATCAGTGTTAAACAGCAGGCTATATTTTTTTTTCCAACACATACAACTATTAACTTGCACAAACATCAGTGAGGAGGTGATAATGCCACAATGCAACCACACCAGAGGGACCAATCACATGTTTAAGAGGATGTCACAGCTTAGACGGGAGGGGTTTCAGTCTCTAAACACTTCCTCGATTTCCCTCATTACTTGCTCAATCACACACTTCCTCGGCTCATCAATTCCTTTTTACTTCCCCGCGTCTTTGCCTCCTCTTGAAAAGATTTCAAGATAGATTTCAAGTTTTCACCGCCCTCAAATGCTCTCCTCTGATTGCATTTTCATCAGGAAACAAGGACAAAGGAAAGAAAGGAAGGGAAATGAGGAAGATGGACAAAGCAAGGAAGAGAGAGGGAGAGAGAGAGAGAGAGAGCGAGGGAGTGAGAGGGCAAATCGAGTCATTCCAGTGCTGATCGGATGAGGTGGTAATGGACTGAGATCGATGTGAACAATGAGGCCAGCTCATCGACTACAGTTAAATGAATGACAGGGACAGACTGTGTGTTCACTCCTGAAGAGACAGCTGAGGGTTTGGTTTAGGTTTCACAATGTCAGAGGGAAAGGTCACAAAAACACCTAATCAGGCTAGAGATAATGTAGAAACACAAACATGTTATGTGTTGAAGAGAATCCAAAGAAAAGAAGCCGGAGGAAGTGGACAAGCTGAGGTTTTAGCTGGAGAAAGGAGAGAAGAGAGAAGGGGACAGATGGATCTTGAAAAGCTAATCTGATGGGCATCCATCGTCTTTTCTATGAGCAGCGCAGGAAATAATAAAAAAAAAAAAAGCAGGGGTGGAAGCACGTCTGTCTGTCAGTCTGTGTTAGACTCAGCATAATTACTGTGAAATGACAGATCCACGACTTCTACGAGGGCAGCTGGAGGAGAAGGAGGTGTGTTTCAGACTCGAGCCTGCGAGTCAATCATTGCTATTTGTAGCCAGCTCAAACCTGACAGATGTAAAATTATAGTCGAGTAAAAACAAAGAGGATCTATTCTACAGTGTTTAAACCCTGGACCTCTTTCATACTTTGCCATTCAATATTATGAACCTCCCATGCAAAGGTAACTCTTAAGAAAGAGTAGTTCTACGGGAATCTGCAAAGCCCTGCAGAGCCCAGTACATACTCACTGATGAACAATACTCCATTAATATCATTTAATTACATCCAGTAGACAGTCGTTTGCTTATTTTGTTTAGCGACAATGCTGAATTCAAGTAAGAATAAACAAAGGTCTAAGAAACATCCAAAGCTCTCACGATCACTGGTTCAGAGAGTGTCCAAGATTTAAATGAATTAACTCTGGGATAGTTTGCCCTCCTACTGTATAACCTCACTACAACGACATGATTTCTCTCTCAATACACTTTACTATGTAGAATGATCCCCAAGCTGCTACATCTGATAAGATAGTGACATTTGTGGACCTATTACCTCATGGAGAAGCACAGTACTTTGCCAACAAATGCACAGTATAAGCCTTTTACATCACAACACGTTGGTATCGCTCTTAAGGCACAAACAGTGTGACCAGCTTTAAACCACGTACCGCAATTTCAAAATATTACTGTTAGTCAAGAAAGAAATAGCTGATTTTAGTCACAATATTAAATGAAAACAACAAAAGCGTTATTCAAAGTGTGTGCAAAACAGAAGCGGATTGAACTACATCAGCGTGTGATAACTTTTCCTTTTTTTCCTTTATCTTTTTTACAAAACAAAAATAACACTCCCAGTCATTTGTTTCATTTCCTGTTGTGTGTTTTGTGGTGGATACTTCTCGCTGTTCACTTTAGTTGTTGGACTTCCAGACGGGCAGGCAGCTTGGTCGGAGAGACAGTCTCTCGGTTAAAAATGTGTCTCCTTCTCTGAGATGGTGGATATTTTGCCATCGACCTTAAGTTTTGCATCATTCGCAGCATAAGGACTGAGGGCGCCGAGTTTCCCTCTCATTTTCAGATCGGGGCTGGGAGTCGTCAACTTCTTCATTCTCTGCAGAGAGACAGAGACAGAAAACGGGTCAACACTCGTTCCCTTGTGTCCTCTTCTAGCAGCGTTTGGCTCATACATGTCGTGTATATAATAGAGCTACTGTAACGTGAATTAATCATCACTTAATTTGTATCATAAGTGTCGAGATGCTTGAACAGGTTGGTACTGAGACGCTCTGTGAGTCAGACAGACGACATGTTTAATGCAGAATCATAGAGAAAAACTAAATTAAAGCTTCTTAAGTGATCCGTCTTATCTTGGCACTACATTCTCTACACTAACCTTTTCTTCTACCTGAGTGGATGTGAATCAGGACATGACCAGAACATCAAGGTCATGCCCTTCTACTTCTTTTTCCACTGTGTCTCACATCAATCAAAGACCAGAGGCTTCTGCTGTTTTTCAGAAACCTGAAATTTGTTTATCTGATCCACACCTCCATACACAGTCTGCTGGGAGAGATACAACAGCTTCTTTCTCAGTAACAATGTTAGAAACATGTTTGTTAAAACCCTTTGCAAATGCACAAACAACCATGGGCTTTTTAATTTTAGGCTCCTGTGACAGAGAAAAAGGAAAATAATGCATGAATGAGTGAAAAACTGAGGGGAAAAAATGACATTTGTTCTGGGAAAGGGAAAAAAAATATCTGGAAAAAAAGCAAACAAAGCAACACTTGATTTGGAGAGGGTAGTATTCAATTTGTATTTGAATATGAATAACTGTATCTGTGTGTGTGTGTGTGTATATACCTCAGAGAAGGTGCCTGGAGTCTTCCAGATCATCCAGATAATTCCCAGAGGAATGCAGACCATCGAGGACATGGCCATGAACCAGCCAATACCATAGCCCCAGTCAGGGTAGGTGTACACGTTGTTGTACTTCAGTGGTTTGTATTTAATCAAGAAAAACAGGAATATTGCCTGTGGCAGACAAAAAAACATTATGTTGGTAAATGTGTTATTTATATGGAGAGGGAGAGAGAGAAATGTCTTTGTTGAATAAAGGTCATGCAGCCTGCGTTAGAATTCAAGTGCCAGTACAGTGATGCAGTAAATATAGAACATACAGAATGGAAATCTTAGTGAAAATGTTGTTAGTCTATAGATAAAGATGTAAATTCAATTCTCCACAGTAATTAGTTTGCTGATGCTGCAGCTGCAGTGGACTCACAGAGCAGATTCCTGGGGTCAAGATCATCCAGCACCACTTGATGAAGAAGACCGGTTTGTAGCCAATCATGTCCTCAATGTTCGCGTAGAATCTGTCGCTACCTGAAATCAGAGTCGGTGTAAAAAAATAATCATGTGACTGATGTCACTTGACAGAGTGCGGCTAATTTAATAACAGAGCTGCTGATTTGAGGTGGATAAATTCTAGTGTGACACAAGAGAGTCAACTCTGTCACTCTGCATTAGAGGAAAAAAGAATACTAACAAACCCTCACAGTGCTATCGTACCAAAATATTGTTTTGGAAATGCTTGCATGTGTTTGAGTCTGTTCTCCAGCAGAGGGCAGAGAAGAAATACAATTTCAACAAGGAGGTTTAAAAGCATGACACAATTGCACTGGCTTCTATTTCCTGTGTTCAAATATCTGAGTGTTCTGTCGTAGATGAAGGCAAACAAGTGTTATCTGTAGCCTGTGAGTGCGTCTCGTCTTACCGTACACCCAGCCGATGCATATGGACTCAAATATGGCCACGAACAGCAAACACATCCCGCTGGCAGCGTACGAGTCAAACAGCTGGAAGACGTACATCCCGCCCTGATAGCACAAGACAGGTGTCACTTTTCTGTCACAGCCACATACAAGAACACAGGCTTGGCTGGGAGACACTGAATATAATGTGAGTCAGGTGTCCTTGATTAAGCTTGTCCACACTGTCCACACTGTGTCCCCCCCAGCACTGATAATGATGATAAATGGAGTGAAAATGAGGATCAATGTGGAGTCAAATAAAGATCTATGGGGTGTGTTGTTTTTAAACTCATTTTGTACTTTAAATACCACTTTGTTAAGATGTACAACTCTTATTTTGTGGTACAATATAGCTCCCATACATGGAGCTACTTCAGCTGACAGCATTGTCTTATGAGGCATGTGATTAGTCCAGATACTGCCCTTCAGTCTTGATAATTGTCCTTAATAACTTGTGGTCATTGGCTCATTCGCAGTTGCTTCAGTCGTAACATCCAATTCTATTCAGTGAGGTGCAAACCATCGATGTGGTGACCTGACATTTCACTAAACACGTTCTGAAGATCATACCAACAACACCATCTGCAAAAACATGTGTTCAATTGTGATTTTGCACTCTGACTTTACAAAAACAATTTCTATATCTCTGCTATGTTTTACCATCTTCAAATCTATACAGTCAATAACAAATATTTATTGTTATCTTACTCTCTGCACCAAAGCAAGGAAAGAAACACAGACCAGAATATTTGGGCAGGTACAAAACAAAGTCTCACTGAATTAGAGAGTATAAGGTCACATACAGTTAAAAATATCTCACAGACCCTTTGTCTCTGTTTCAACCAGCTATTCCACTACACTCTCACAAGACCCTGAGAACTAAATGCTACTCTAGGCTCTTTTTTATGATGGCTCTTTGGCAGCAGACAGGAATAAAAAAGTCTGGAGTGCAGGTGGTTTTGTGGAAGTAAAAGCAGAGAAGACAGACGGACAGTTTTGATGTAGCTGTGACATGGAAGAGAATGGGCAATGACACACAATGTAGCAGAGTAAGTACTCTATTCCTGTGTTGCATTAAAGTGGTTCCCTATTTTTCATGGGCATTACGGGCCACTAGAGAACAGCGTGGTGCGTTTACAGTAGTGGTGGTGGATGGAGGGCAGCGCGTATGGAGAGATGGGAAAAGCTTTTAGTGGATGTAAGACCTTGATAGCGTGAGGAGTCCGATTCTCCTCCAGTACTAAAACATTAAGGTAAAAGGTCTCAAAAGAGAGATGATGTTGCAGATGGAAAATTAGACCGTGAACCTGAGACTGTGAACCTTCAGGGGGGGAAAGAAGGTACCAGTGGAAAAGGTCATCTGCATTTCTGGACTGGATTTCACCTCAGACTCGATGACGACAGTGACGGAGATTGTGATGAAGATTATGATTGTGATGATGATGATGACAATGACCTGCCTATATAGAAATAACATCAGTTGAAGTTAAGTACTATTTAAATTATTTTTATCTGAAATATTTGAAAGTATAAAGATGAATTAAAATTAAACATTATTTGTGTTTGTATCATTTGTTATCTGTATAGCCAAATATTCATTTTATGCAAGTAAAAGTAGATGTCTTTACAATTAAAAGTCTGACACTTTAAGTTTTACTTTTTCGAAAAGTGAATCAAATAAAATATACTGTTGGGGGTTCACTGTGTAGAAGTGAATTATATGTCTGTCCTGTCTAAACCTATAACCTGACACAACACTTATATATATATCTGCTCCTGGTCTCTCTCTTCTGTCTCTACCTCGTCTCCCTCTTTCACTTTCTCTCTCCCCCACCTCTCCTCTGTCCCCCATTTTTCCTTTCACCCCAACCCATTGAGGCAGATGGCGGCACATGTTTGAGTCTGATGCCAAGTGTTTGCTCATTGTGTGAACTGTTGGGTTTCTCTTCTCTCTATAATAGTGTAAAGGTTTTTGCCTTGAGATAATGTATGTTGTGATTAGGGCTATACAAATAAAAATGAATTGGATTGAATACATCGCTGTACATCTCCACTTGATTCAT